>NC_035107.1:25575942-25918146 GCF_002204515.2 Aedes aegypti
CTGAGAGAAGCTTTCTCAGCTTCTGAGAAAAGTTTTCTCAGCTTCTGAGAGAAGCTTTCTCAGCTTCTAAGAAAAGCTTCATCAGCTTCAGGGAGAAGATTTCTTAGCTTCTGAGAGATGCTTTCTCAGCTTCTGAGAGAAGCTTTCTCAGCTTTTGAAAGAAGCTTTCTCAGCTTCTGAGAGAAGCTTTCTCAGCTTCTGAGAGAAGCTTTCTCAGCTTCTGAGAGAAGCTTTCTCAGCTTCTAAGAAAAGCTTCATCAGCTTCTGGGAGAAGATTTCTTAGCTTCTGAGAGATGCTTTCTCAGCTTCTGAGAGAAGCTTTCTCAGCTTCTGAGAGAAGCTTTCTCAGCTTCTAAGAAAAGCTTCATCAGCTTCTGGGAGAAGATTTCTCAGCTTCTGAGAGAAGCTTTCTCAGCTTCTGAGAGAAGCATTCTCAGGTTCTGAGAGAAGCTTTCTCAGCTTCTTAGAGAAGCTTTCTCGGCTTCTGAGAGAAGCTTTCTCAGCTTCTGAGAGAAGCTTTCTCAGCTTTTGAAAGAAGCTTTCTCAGCTTCTGAGAGAAGCTTTCTCAGCTTTCTGAGAGAAGCTTTCTCAGCTTCTGAGAGAAGCTTTCTCAGCTTCTAAGAAAAGCTTCATCAGCTTCTGGGAGAAGATTTCTTAGCTTCTGAGAGATGCTTTCTCAGCTTCTGAGAGAAGCTTTCTCAGCTTCTGAGAGAAGCTTTGCCAGCTTCTGAGAGAAGCTTTCTCAGCTTCTGAGAAAAGCTTCATCAGCTTCTGGGAGAAGATTTCTCAGCTTCTGAGAGAAGCTTTCTCAGCTTCTGAGAGAAGCTTTCTCAGCTTCTGAGAGAAGCTTTCTCAGCTTCTGAGAGAAGCTTTCTCAGCTTCTGAGAGAAGCTTTGCCAGCTTCTGAGAGAAGCTTTCTCAGCTTCTGAGAAAAGCTTCATCAGCTTCTGGGAGAAGATTTCTCAGCTTCTGAGAGAAGCTTTCTCAGCTTCTGAGAGAAGCATTCTCAGGTTCTGAGAGAAGCTTTCTCAGCTTCATAGAGAAGCTTTCTCGGCTTCTGAGAGAAGCTTTCTCAGCTTCTGAGAGAAGCTTTCTCAGCTTCTGAAAGAAGCTTTCTCAGCTTCTGAGAGAAGCTTTCTCAGCTTCTGAGAGAAACTTTCTCAGCTTCTGAGAGAAGCTTTTCTCAGCTTCTGAGAGAAACTTTCTCAGCTTCTGAGAGAAGCTTTCTCAGCTTCTGAGAGAAGCTTTCTCAGCTTCTGAGAGAAGCTTTCTCAGCTTCTGAGAGAAGCTATCTCAGCTTCTGAGAGAAGCTTTCTCAGCTTCTGAAAGAAGCTTTCTCAGCTTCTGAGAGAAGCTTTCTCAGCTTCTGAGAGAAGCTTTCTCAGCTTCTGAGAGAAGCTTTCTCAGCTTCTGAGAGAAGCTTTCTCAGCTTCTGAGAGAAGCTTTCTCAGCTTCTGAGGCTTCTGAGAGAAGCTTTCTCAGCTTCTGAGAGAAGCTTTCTCAGCTTCTAAGAAAAGCTTCATCAGCTTCTGGGAGAAGATTTCTTAGCTTCTGAGAGATGCTTTCTCAGCTTCTGAGAGAAGCTTTCTCAGCTTCTGAGAGAAGCTTTGCCAGCTTCTGAGAGAAGCTTTCTCAGCTTCTGAGAAAAGCTTCATCAGCTTCTGGGAGAAGATTTCTCAGCTTCTGAGAGAAGCTTTCTCAGCTTCTGAGAGAAGCTTTCTCAGCTTCTGAGAGAAGCTTTCTCAGCTTCTGAGAGAAGCTTTCTCAGCTTCTGAGAGAAGCTTTGCCAGCTTCTGAGAGAAGCTTTCTCAGCTTCTGAGAAAAGCTTCATCAGCTTCTGGGAGAAGATTTCTCAGCTTCTTGGAGAAGTTTTCTCAGCTTCTGAGAGAAGCTTTCTCAGCTTCTGAGAGAAGCTTTCTCAGCTTCTTAGAGAAGCTTTCTCGGCTTCTGAGAGAAGCTTTCTCAGCTTCTGAAAGAAGCTTTCTCGGCTTCTGAGAGAAGCTTTCTCAGCTTCTGAGAGAAACTTTCTCAGCTTCTGAGAGAAGCTTTCTCAGCTTCTGAGAGAAGCTTTCTCAGCTTCTGAGAGAAGCTATCTCAGCTTCTGAGAGAAGCTATCTCAGTTTTCTGGAGAAGCTTTCTGAACTTATCGGAAAAGCTTTCTCAGCTTCTGAGAAAAACTTTCTCAACTTCTGGGAGAAGCTTTCTCAGCTTCTGGGAGAAGCTTTCTCAGCTTCTGGGAGAAGCTTTATCGGCTTCTGGGAGAAGCTATCTCAGCTTTCGGGAGAAGCTTTCTGAACTTATCGGAAAAGCTTTCTCAGCTTCTGAGAAAAACTTTCTCAGCTTCTGAGAGAAGCTTTCTCAGCTTCATAGAGAAGCTTTCTCAGCTTCTGAGAGAAGCTTTTTCAGATTCTGAGAGAAGCTTTCTCAGCTTCTGAAAGAAGCTTTCTCCGCTGCTGAGAGAAGCTTTCTCAGCTTCTGAGAGAAGCTTTCTCAGCTTCTGAGCGAAACTTTCTCAGCTTCTGAGAGAAGCTTTCTCAACTTCTGAGAGAAGCTTTCTCAGCTTCTGAGAGAAGCTTTCTCAGCTTCTGAGAGAAGCTTTCAGTCTGAGAAGCTTTCTCAGCTTCTGAGAGAAGCTTTCTCAGCTTCTGAGAGAAGCTTTCTCAGCTTCTGAGAGAAGCTTTCTCAGCTTCTGAGAGAAGCTTTCTCAGCTTCTGAGAGAAGCTTTCTCAGCTTCTGAGAGAAGCTTTCTCAGCTTCTGAGAGAAGCTTTCTCAGCTTCTGAGAGAAGCTTTCTCAGCTTCTGAGAGAAGCTTTCTCAGCTTCTGAGAGAAGCTTTCTCAGCTTCTGAGAGAAGCTTTCTCAGCTTCTGAGAGAAGCTTTCTCAGCTTCTGAGAGAAGCTTTCTCAGCTTCTGAGAGAAGCTTTCTCAGCTTCTGAGAGAAGCTTTCTCAGCTTCTGAGAGAAGCTTTCTCAGCTTCTGAGAGAAGCTTTCTCAGCTTCTGAGAGAAGCTTTCTCAGCTTCTGAGAGAAGCTTTCTCAGATTCTGAGAGAAGCTTTCTCAGCTTCTGAGAGAAGCTATCTCAGCTTCTGAGAGAGGCTATCTCAGTTTTCTGGAGAAGCTTTCTGAACTTATCGGAAAAGCTTTCTCAGCTCTGAGAAAAACTTTCTCAGCTTCTGAGAGAAGCTTTCTCAGCTTCTGAGAGAAGCTTTCTCAGCTTCTGAGAGAAGCTTTCTCAGCTTCTGAGAGAAGCTTTCTCAGCTTCTGAGAGAAGCTTTCTCAGCTTCTGAGAGAAGCTTTCTCAGCTTCTGAGAGAAGCTTTCTCAGCTTCTGAGAGAAGCTTTCTCAGCTTCTGAGAGAAGCTTTCTCAGCTTCTGAGAGAAGCTTTCTCAGCTTCTGAGAGAAGCTTTCTCAGCTTCTGAGAGAAGCTTTCTCAGCTTCTGAGAGAAGCTTTCTCAGCTTCTGAGAGAAGCTTTCTCAGCTTCTGAGAGAAGCTTTCTCAGCTTCTGAGAGAAGCTTTCTCAGCTTCTGAGAGAAGCTTTCTCAGCTTCTGAGAGAAGCTTTCTCAGCTTCTGAGAGAAGCTTTCTCAGCTTCTGAGAGAAGCTTTCTCAGCTTCTGAGAGAAGCTTTCTCAGATTCTGAGAGAAGCTTTCTCAGCTTCTGAGAGAAGCTTTCTCAGCTTCTGAGAGAAGCTATCTCAGCTTCTGAGAGAGGCTATCTCAGTTTTCTGGAGAAGCTTTCTGAACTTATCGGAAAAGCTTTCTCAGCTTCTGAGAAAAACTTTCTCAACTTCTGGGAGAAGCTTTCTCAGCTTCTGGGAGAAGCTTTATCGGCTTCTGGGAGAAGCTATCTCAGCTTTCGGGAGAAGCTTTCTGAACTTATCGGAAAAGCTTTATCAGCTTCTGAGAAAAACTTTCTCAGCTTCTGAGAGAAGCTTTCTCAGCTTCTGAGAGAAGCTTTCTCAGCTTCTGAGAGAAGCTTTCTCAGCTTCTGAGAGAAGCTTTCTCAGCTTCTGAGAGAAGCTTTCTCAGCTTCTTAGAGAAGCTTTCTCAGCTTCTTAGAGAAGCTGTCTCAGCTTCTGAGAGAAGCTTTCTCAGCTTCTGGGAGAAGCTTTCTCATCTTCTGAGAGAAGCTTTCTCAGCTTCTTGGAGAAGCTTTCTCAGCTTCTTGGAGAAGTTTTCTCAGCTTCTGAGAGATGCTTTCTCAGCTTCTGGGAGAAGATTTCTCAGCTTCTGGTAGAAGCTTTTACTCAGGATACTAGTTTGGAAACCTCTCAGGATTTCAGTTCAGAATCCTCTCAAGATTCCTGTTCCGCATCTTCTCAGGATTCATGTTCAGAATCCTCTTAGGATTCCTGTTCGGAATCTTCTCAGGATTCCATTTTTGGTATTCTCGCAGGGTTCCATTTTCGGAAGCACTTACTGAACATATAGTTCTATTTTATTCATAGTTTTGAGATCTTTCTCGAAGGATTCGTAGCGTCCTCAAGTCTTCTCTTAGGAAAGATCTCGTATATAAGCAAAAATGGAAATACAAACTATGAAGACAGCCTTATCACTTGTAATAAATCTGATTTTATTATGGTTTCATAGGGCTCTTTTTTGTTTCTGAGCCAGTTATAAATTCATTATAAAACTTAAAATGTTACTTGGAATAATAAGCCCATGCTTCTGCATTTAGATTGGTAAATTTGGAGATGACCCATTTAGCATAAAGACGTTTCAGAGCAGGTACTATTTTAAAGATGGCTCTCCATGCCAAACGTCCATTAAGCGAAACGTCTGCCCTTCGGTAGATTCCATACTTTTATCATTTGAAATCCATTTGAAAGTTCCTTAAACTATTCTGTTTTATCCCGTTTCCCTCGCTGATTGTAAGCCATGAACAAAATAAAATCAAAAACATTAGTGGGGCTGATAGTCAATGCAATTGCTTTGAAATTATGGGGTGACTCATTTCGCATAAAGACGTTTCGCATAAAGACGTTCCGTATAATGGACGTTTCGCATAAAGTAGTGTCATACAAGAACAGTTAGCATTTTAAACAAGGCATATTATTCTTATTATGCCAAACGTCCATTATGCGGAACGTCCACCAATAAAATTATGCGAAATGTCCTTATGCAAATCGTCTTTATGCGAAACGTCCCACCCCCTTGAAATTCTTCTTAATTTTACTACTTCAGTATCGAATATTCTACTCAGTTTTCCTCTCAGTGAATTGGAATAAAAATTGAATGTGACTATGAAGCATTGAAATTGCGTTAGGAATGTTATTTAAGGGACTAAATCAACAAAGTTTAATTTCAAATTTCTTCAGAGTTCGTAAAACAATAGTTCCTGAGGGTGTTCGTTCATTAGGACGAAATACGCTAGGCCAACGTTTGTTAGACCGAATGGGTCATTAGGCCGAAACTTTTAAAATCTGATGGAATCGTTCTCTCAATGCTCGTTGAAGTATTTTGAACATTTAGGGTTTTTTATATTGGAGAAGTTTCTTACTTTCGTAAAAGGATTTCTTCGATTCGAGTACAGGTGGTTCTTAATAACTCTATAAGAATGCACAAAAATATATAAAAAAGGGAGAATTTTGCATTCGTTTGGGTTAGGCCAACGCCTGTTCTTTCGTTGAGATTTTCCCGTTAAGTTATTTTAGGCCAGGGCTGCCCAAAAAACGGCTCGCTGGTCGCATCTGGCCCGCGCTTTTATTTTGTACGGCCCGCCAAGGGTTTGAAGATTTGTCGCATATCCAGCCCGTTGGTTAATCGATACCCTTAAAGTTACAAAATCCAAATATTTTGCTTTATTTTATTTATATTAAAGCAGAACTTAAACTTTAATTTTAAACTTTGAAAAAGTTGTCATATTCAGTAGGTGGATTCTCAGAACTTCTTTAAAAATAAGGACTGTTAGGGCTGTTCTTCATAGAAAAATTGAAGTTTTAAAGTTCATAATGAGAAAGATCATTTTTCACTTTTGAATAGAAAAATAGACTGAATTTCCATCAAACAAAAGTTGTTGGTCGAATTGATCAAACGAAATATCATTGGATTTTTACAAAATCTAGGGCGTTAATTTCGAAAAATTTTGGGAAGATCCTGGGCAGTATTATCTTAAATATTAGGAAGATTTTTAGCAAAGTCTTAAGAATTATACTCACAAAATCATTGACATGAATTTTATGGAATCCTTGGATTCTCACGAGTTGTGGTGGATAGCATTGTTGCAAAATCTGTAACAGTATCCTCCATAGAATAAAAACTGAATTTGGAAGATAATTCTCACAAAATCATGGACTGAGCATTCACATAATGCTAGGTGGGATTCTTGTTCAATGCTGAGCAAAATTCATACAAAACACTAGACAGCACTTTCACATATTCCTGGACAGGATTGCAAAATAAATCTTGGGCAAGATTCTGACATAATGTAGAGTTTTTACAAAACCCTACATAAAATTCTCATTTAATCCTGGGCAAAATGTTCGCCAATTCTGGGGTAAAATTCTCACAGAATCCAGGAGAGGTCTTTCAAAGACAGAGAGGATTCTGATTCTTGGGACTCCACTCTCATTATATACGACGATATTCTCAAAAAACTGAGCACTGTAAAACCTCGAAAATAAGACTTAGCAACACGAATCTTTTTTTTGGAAATTTTTCGAAAACGAGATTCTAAGAACTAACTTTAGTTCAAGTTTTATGAAAATAGATTTGTTTGAGGGCTACAAAAATTGCTGTAGTTTCAACTGACGTGGAACATTAACCCTGTATGTAATACCCAAATTTTTATTTTCTATCTAAATATAATTTTTCGTTATCTAAACACGTTTTGGGCAATTTTATTTGCAAATTTATTTATTTTGTTTTATGATTTTCAAATTTTTTATGTTTGAACATCCCTATCCTTTTTCATTTTTCCCAGAAGCCTCTAGTGATGACTGATTTTTGGTAATAATAAAAATTCAAGTTTGAAAATATTAAATTTTGATTATTTTTTTCAGGAGCATATTTTATTTTCCGTGTCACTAACGGAAAAACAGGTTTGTGGTAGGTTGATTGAAAAAAAAAAAAAAAATAAAGATGCGTTTTTTATATTACACGTTAAATTAACCCCAGTGCAAAGTGTACGCCGTCTAAATGCGGGGTTGGGTATTAGAGGGATAATAGATGTTGACGTATATTCCCATTTAAATTAATACAAAAAAATCCGTAAAATTTTTGGATCCCCGGATCAATTTTTTCGGATAATAGAAACACGGATTATCCAGCCCTGGGTTAATCGCGTCCGACCTGTTTAACATTTAAATGTGGTAATTCAGATAAATGATGAATTGTTACATTTCATTCGAAAATGTTCAAGAGTTTCAAATCAACCCTTTCTTTCCCATGGTAACTCTAGAGCTCCATTGATATTCGACGAACTGAAGACAAATTGAATAAATGCAACGCAATAGTTACATAAATATAATTCTATACAAATCAGATTAATCCAACACTCAATAAACAAGTAATATTTTTCCAACACGGATTCCTCCATATAATATTTCTAATATTTTTTTAAGAAAGTTCGGTTTTTATGGAACGTTTTTTTAAGACTCCAGTTAATAACATGTTGAAATATTCAACCAGAAACTTCTCCAAGGATTTCTCAAGGTTTTCTACAAAATTGTCTTCAGAATTTCTTTAAGATTTGAACTAGAAATTTCTTTAAGAATATCTTCAGAAATTACTTCCGAGATTGTTCCTAAGTTTTCTTTGAGAAGTCATCCAATTTTAAGAGATTTCTCAAGGAAGTTTTCAAAAAAAAAATCAAGCCTTCTTCCAGGAGTTTTAATGTATTTCTCCAAGGAAATGTGAATGAAATTTTCCAGAGAGCTGGGACGTGACGTACTCCAAAAGCAAATCTTTAAGTAACTTCTGTTAAAATTGGTGTAAGTTCTAAAGTCACCCTTGATGAATAAGGATTTCTAGAAGAACTCACTGTTGAGGAAAATTTAAATATTGCCTAGATTATTGCTATGATAATTAAAAACAAAAACAAAAAATCAATGGAATCTCTGGATAATATTTCGCAGGATTTTGTGAAGAAACTCCCGGAATAACATGGGAAGAAATCCTTAAAAAATGTGTAGAAATGATCGAAAAAAAAAAGATGCTGTATTGTTAACTAGTGTGGAACCTTAAATGAAATTTTGAAGGAATTGTTTGAAATATTCTTAATAGTTATACTCGAATAACCCCTCGAGAAATTTTCGGAGTAATTCTTTGAAATAACTCAGGATCCCTGTTTGGAATTCTCTCAGTAATCCATTTCGGGATCCTCGCCGGATTCCTGTTCGGAATTCTCTCATCAATTCTGTTCGAAATCCGCTCAGCATTCCTGTTTAGAATCCTCTTAGGCTTTGGATTCTTCTCAGGATTCCTGTTCTGAATTCTCTCAGGGTTCCTGTTCGGAATTCTCTCCGGATTTTTGTTCTGAATTCTCTCAGGAGTCCTGTTCGAAATCCTCTCTGGCTTTCTGTTCGGAATCCTCTCAGGATGCCTGTTTGGAATCCTCTCAGAATGCCTGTTCGGAATCCTCTCAGGATTCCTATTCAGAATCCTCTCAGAAGTTCTGTTCGAAATTCTCTCAGAATTCTTTTTCGAAATCCCCTCAGGATTTCTGTTCGGAATACTCTCAAGATTCCTGTTCGAAATCCTCTCATGGTTTCTGTTCGAAATCCTCTCAGAATTTCTGTTTGTAATCCTCTCAGGATTCCTGTTCGAAATCCTCTCAGGATGCCTATTTAGAATCATCCTAGAATTTCTGTTCGTCATTATCTCAAGATTCCTGTTCGAAATCCTCTCAGGATTTCTGTTTGAAATTTTTTCTGGATTTCTGTTCGAAATACTCTCAGCATTTCTGTTCGAAATCCTCTCAGAATTTCTGTTCGGAATCCTCTCAACATTTCTGTTTGAAATCCTCTTAGGATTTCTGTTCGAAATCCTCTCAGGGTTTCTGATCAAAATATTCTCAGGATTTCTGTTCGAAATCCTCTTAGGATTTCTGTTCGAAATCCTCTTAGGGTTTCTGATCGAAATCCTCTCAAGATTTCTGTTCGAAATCCTCCCAGGATTTCTTTTCGAAATCCTGTCAGGATTTCTTTTCGAAATCCTGTCAGGATTTTTTTTTCTGTCTTAAATCCTCTCAGGATTTCTGTCTTAAATCCTCTCAGGATTTCTGTCTTAAATCCTCTCAGGATTTCTGTTTGAAATCCTTTCAGAATTCCTACTTGGAATCCTCTCAGGATTCTTGTTCGAAATACTCTCAGGATTCCTTTTCGAAACCTAATAAGGATTCCTGTTCGAAATCCTCTTAGGATTCCTGTTCGAAATCCTCCCAGGATTTTTTTCGAAATCCTCTCAGGATTTATATTCGAAGTCCTCTCAGGATCCTTGTTCGAAATACTCTCAGGATTTCTGTTTGAAATTCTCTTAGGATTTCTGTTCGGAATCCTCTTAGGATTTCTGTTCGAAATCTTCTCAGTATTTCCGTTCAAAATCCTCTCAGAATTTCTGTTCGAAATTCTCTCAACATTTCTGTTCGAAATCCTCTCAGAATTTCTGTTCGAAATCCTCTCAATATTTCTGTTCGAAATCCTCTTAGGATTTCTGTTCGAAATCCTCTCAACATTTCTGTTCGAAATCTTCTCAGGATTTCTGTTCGAAATCCTCTCAGCATTTCGGTTCGTAATCTTCTCAGAATTTATGTTCGAAACTCTCTCAACATTTCTGTAGGAAATCCTCTCAGCATTTCTGTTCGAAATCATTTCAACATTTTTGTTCGAAATCCTCTCAGAATTTCTGTTCGAAATTCTTTCAACATTTCTGTTCGAAATCCTCTCAGCATTTCTGTTCGAAATCCTCTCAGGATTTCTTTTCGAAATACTCTCAGAATTTCTGTTCGTAAACCTCTCAGGATTTCTATTCGAATTCCTCTCAGGATTTCTGTTCGAAATCCTCTCAACATTTCTCTTCGTTATCCTCTTTGGATTCCTGTTCGAAATCCTCTCAGGATTTCTTTTCGATAAACTCTCATGAATTCTTTTCGAAATCCTATCAGGATTACTTTTCAAAATATTCTCACAATTTCTGTTCAAAATATTCTCAGGACTTCTGTTTGAATTCCTCTCAGGATTCATGTTTGGAATAGTCAGGCAGTACTACTCTCATCAACATTCCTGAGTATATAAAAAAAATACAATTTACACCGTCTTCAGCCATAAGGCTGCACAGACTGAACATAACTTACATTAGACAACGGACACACGTTCCGACCAGTGGACCAATGAAGAATTTTTCGTTTGACGAAAAGTTTTCTCCGACTGGGGCGGGAATCGAACCCACACTCTGTAGCACAATACGCCTAAATGACTGACGCCGCTAACCGCACGGCTACGAAGCCCATAGGAGGAAATTTGAAACATCCATCCATTGTAGTCAGGCCGTTAGTAGATAGAGCTGTAGATGAACTATTGCTACACCTATTTTAATAGGCGAAGTTCCTATGGATGTCATCAAGGCTCATACAATTATGACCTATCATGCTTTGAGTTCAGCGACTGTATGGGATCATCAAGAAGTTTTTGAGATATAATTCTTTGAATCTATACGCTAGGCTAGACCTTATTGATCTTTTGAAAGTTTGTGGGAATCGTTGATACACTGTACATCTAAATTCAAATATGTTTTGTCAAGCTTTGGCTTATATAGGTTCATGTTAACCCTCCTACTGCATTGGAGCCATTTAACTTCAATTTTACATGGGATAAATAGGTGATATTTTCACAATGCGTTAGGAAGGATAAGGTATGCCCATGACAGAATGCGTTACCAGGTTTTGTATCCTAGAACCGTATAAAGTCATCCAAGAACTTATTGGAAAACAGACCTTCAAATCAATGTTACGGGTTACAAGTGATCTCTCGGAGTAGAAGTTGAGATGATACAGCTATAATCTGTCGAGTTTTGAGTCCAACAACTGCATAAGGTCTTCCAAGAACTTCTTGGGCTACAGGCCTTCAGATGTACTACGTATTCAATGATCTCCCAGAAGTTTTTGAACATTGCTTATATGCATATAGGCTCACTAATACATGATCAATTAACTTATGGGTTCAATGACTGTTTTGGGTCTTCCAAAGACTTCTGGCAATATTGAACTTCGAATCTACAAGCGTTACCTTCAAATCTGAAAGTGAAACCAGTGAACGCAATCACCAATGAGCCTTGGTGTCTTGGAGCCAAATATGACGAGTTCGGAGTTCATTCGATCACATGGGAGGATCCAAGAATATTTGAGATGTAGGTCTTCGAATGTATAACTGCGACATAAGTTGTCTATTGGAAAAAAAAGGTTCTCCAAGGTTTTGGGTTAAATGACTATTCCAGGTTACCCAAGAACATTTCTATGTATAGGTGACCTCTAGTTGTATAAGCGACGCTGATGATCTTTAAAGAGCTTAATGAATGTTAATGTATCCTCATTAAACTATGGATTTCCAGATTTTGAATTCAAGAACCGTTCCAGTGATCCGACATGGGTATAAATGATGCCCAAAAACTTCTGGGAGATCACTGGATTAGATGTTTGACCCATGGTCTACAGGCAAAAATAGAATCTTGGATCATAGTTCTATCACCCTACCTCCTAATCCGGGAGAACATGTGATCTCTTGGATTAGAAGGTAGGGTGATAGAACTATGAGCTATCATATTTAGAGTTGAACGACTGCATAAGGTATTCTAAGAACTTCCTTTGCCTGTAGACCATGAGTCTATACACTCAATCAGTGATCTTCCAGAAGTTTTTGAACATCGTTCATACCCAAGCAGGATCACTCTGACATGTTCAATTAAGTTATGGGTTCAACGACTGCTCTAGGTCATCCTAGGACTTCTGGCAATGTAGGACTTCAAGTCTACAAGCGTAACCAGTGGTAAATTAATAGCCCAAGGTCGTCCGAATTGAGATTCAATCACACAACTTAACCTCTTGGTCATAATTCCCTACCATACAGGGTGTCCGCAAATTATCCGAACAGTAAAATATTGGAAAGATGATCTTGCATTGAAAACAATGAAATTCAATGTCCATGTACCTTTTATAATACATCTTTATGTTAACACAAAATACAAATTTTAAAAATTCCGAAATGATTGCTTGTTACTGAGATAGGCAAATTTAAATTTTTCGGAGACGTTTTTCCTGAGGGCCGCTAGTCATACTGGAGATGTGTTATCCCTAAAACCTAAAAGAGATGAATCCAAATGTCCTATTATTATTTGAAGTAATCTACAGGTTAGTGGCTTCAAGTTAGACTGGAAATAGAAAATTGTACGGTTCAAATCCTGTGAGTTCTATGGACATTTCTCTTCCGTCATTAAGCTCGGAAAACAGCTCCCTTTAAGACACCTCAAAACATTTGGGTTGGTTTTGCAATTATTTGAAATCGGAAATGTGTCAAACTTACTTCTTAAGAATATAATAAGCCAATGGTTAAAACCATGCAAGAATATTGATTTTATTATGCTTGATTGTATAGAGCCATGTCTTCAAAGTTTGTACGGATAATTTGCGGACACCCTGTATGGTGTTCAGATCAAAGCCCAGATTCCGTCGTCGTCGTCGCAAACGCGACAATTGTCCAACAATAATGCATTGTTGTGTGGTCCCGACTGGCTGTGGCCAGCTATCAACGATCTTTCCCAGAGCTGCTCGCCGCCGCCGTGGCCCACCCCCGAACTTTTCCCGGGCCACCAATTAACAATTGGACAATCCGATTCTTCGGAATTTGCTTTCGCTCTCGTTGTTCGCGTTCGCACGCGGAATCACGATCATGATCGCGATCATCATCGTCATTGTTTCTTCTTGTGGGGACGAACGTGTTGTTGGACCGCGCAGTTCGGTCAACGGTAATTAGCGCAACTTTGGATTTTATGATGTAAAAATGAGTGTCACGTCTTTCGCTCAGGTCGATGTTTGTCGGATTCGGTCGTTTAAGCCGAGTCGTTTTGCAACATCTGGTGGAGCGATTGTGATCCTTAAGTGGACGATTTGGGCAGTTCGAATCTCGAGGTGTGAACATTATCTTCGTGAAATTCAATTGTCGACAATTTTAGGGGAAAAAACTTTTTTGCCATCTACGACAGTTGACACGCAGGCTTCATCCTTTGCGGAAAGGCCTGTGTCATCCACAAACAAATTTTTTTGACATCCCTGGGTAACTCAGGTAAGTCAGATGTGAAAATATTGTACAATATTGGTCCCAAAATGCTGCCTTGAGGATCATCAGCTCTTACAGGAAGTGTTTCAGACTTAGAGTTCTGATAATTAACTTGAAGTGTACGATTTAACAGAAAACTTTGGATGATTCTAACAATGTATGTTGGAAAATTACAGTTTTTGGAGTTTACAATCAAGCCTTCATGCCAAACACTGTCGAATGCCTTTTCTCTGCCTAGAAAAGTAAAATCAGTAGAAAAGCCTTCACATGCGTTGGAACGAATCTAATTTTGATGAGTGGTCGAATGTCCAGTGTCGGAATCCGAACTGTTCATTGAAAAAAAAAAATTGATTTTCATTGAAAAAAATTGGATTTTCATTGATGTGGATCATCATTTTGTTAAAAATTACCTTTTCAAAAAGTTTACTCATACTAGAGGAAAGCAAGCTGATCGGATGAAAATTAGATACTTCGGCAAGATTTTTTGTCTAATTTTTAAATTAACACATCCTTGGCATGTTTCCATTCATCAGGCAAATATGCCAACTAAAAACATTGTCAATATCAAGCTTTTTTTGCAAAGAAATGTTCTATATGTTGTTAAGAAATAAGAAATGTTCTGTGTTTTAACAGAAACACCTAAAGTTTCAAAAATTTTGGTTTCAAACGACGAAAAAAGTTGATGTTTTATACACCTATAAATTATTATAGCAACTCTACCACATGCTCCATCCAGGCAATCATTTCGATAAACAAAAAGTTTGGATCTCTTTTGATTTTGGATTCAGGTTTCAAATAAGTTTCAGTAACTGCTATAAGTTTGTTAAAATCTGTTAAAAAATAATTTGAATCTAATGAATTTCACAACTTTATGAGCGAAATTGAAGCATCCTTAGAATTTGACTTTTGAATGGTAAAGTAACATCTAGGGATGTCAAAATCTTCCCAATTGTGTCCGAAACATCAAAGTAGTCGCGTCAGAAATTTTCTTATTAAGTCGAAAAGCGATCATGGCCAACTACCATCATCGCGAATCGTACTTTAATCGCCCAATCATCGAATCAGAGCTTGGGTTGATCGAAAAAAAAAACTCTCAGTTTTTTCAGCAACACGCGGAAGCGATCCGATTCGATTAGTTCACGCACTGGCGCTGGTGGCTGGGAACCAGTTTTGCATGTGAACGAAAATTTGCACTTTGGTCAAAAGTTGTGGGCAAACACAAACCGCTTCAAGGTAAGCAAAAATCTTGGTAGAGGGTAGGGTGAGCGGTGGTGGCGAAGGCGGCCATGAAAAATGATCTCAATTCGAGAAGTCGGAGCCAAATGAATTTGATCAGTCATCGATCGAGTGATTGAGCTTTATCTAATAGACATGCGGATTAACACTGGAAATACGGTTGAATGAAATGCAAATTTGGGAAAGGCACTTGTGCGAGGATACCGTGGGGATGATTGATCAAAAACTGATTAGCAAATTTTGGTTTTATGACGATTTGATTGACTCATTTCAGTCATAAAACCATGATAAAACCTGATAATTCTTTGTAAAAAGAATAAATGATAAATTAAGGGTAAAATTTTCTGTTTTATTCAAAATTTATTGTTCATACAGTGAAAATAGTCAAAATTTGGTTTTAAAGCTGTCTTAGAACCGTTTTAAAACTGTTTTGAAATTAGTTTAAAATTATCTTAGAACCGTTTTAAAACTAGCGCATTTTTTGAAGACTACTTCGACAATTTGCACCACTTCCCCTTTCCAATCTACCCACCGAAATGAAGTGTGAAATAAAATCGATCGTTAGGAATTGAACGCAGTCACTCTGAGTGGCTTGCAGGAGCAACAGGTTTTATCGGGTGTATGGATACAAAGTAATGAGCAGCAGCGGCAGCGAAATACCCCTAGCGGCCTAAACTGGTTCGCCGGCGCATAAAATACTGTCGTCTAACGACCATTGACGGTGTCGGTGAGCTGCCTTGCCTTTTTGGAGTTCTAGACTCAGCGACATCAAAGTCAGCGATGAATTGTGTTGGCCTATTGGCCTAGAAATGCGTAAGCTAAGAAGTTTGTTGTGTGCGTTTGAATAGGATATCAATTTGGATAGTGGATAGTGCCACTGGACGATGGTTGTGAATTGGTACAATGATTGTCAAATATGTGAAAAGAAACCCTTAAGAATGTTTCCGAGGAGAATTCTGAGCAGTTTTTGAATGGATTCTCGACATAAATTCTGAGAAGGGGTCGGAAAACAATTCTGCTTGGATTCCTAACAAAAATACTTAACAAATTCTCAACAGAAATTTCAATTTCAATGGTCGAAGAAGACTGATTTGATTCTCAGCCACACTTGATGAGCTTAAGAAGAATATATTTCAAGATTTTGGAGATGTGTACGATTCTGGAACGTTTCTAAATGGTTTGGGCGAAGGCCATGAATACTTGTACATAAGGGAGAAGCTTTCTCAGTTTCTGAGAGAAGTTTTCTCAGCTTCTGGGAGAAGCTTTCTCAGCTTTTGGGAGAAGCTTTCTTAGCTTCTGAGAGACGCTTTCTCAGTTTCTGAGAGAAGCTTTTTCAGCTTCTGGAAGATACTTTCTCAGCTTCTGGAAAAAGATTTCTCAGCTTCGTGAAGAAGCTTGCTCAGTTTTTAGAGAAGCGTTTAAAGCTTCTGTGAGAAGCTTTCTCAGCTTCTGGGAGAAGTTTTTTCAGCTTCTGGGAGAAGCTTTCTCAGCTTCTGGGAGAAGCTTTCTCAGCTTCTGGGAGAAGCTTTCTCAGTTTCTGGAGAAGCTTTCTCAGTTTCTGGGAGAAGTTTTCTCAGCTTCTGGAAGAAGCTTTCTCAGCTTTTGGAAGAAGCTTTCTTAGCTTCCGAGAGACGCTTTCTCAGCTTCTGATAGAAGCTTTTTCAGCTTCTGGGAGAAGCTTTCTCAGCTTCTAGGAGAAGCTTTCTCAGCTTCTGAGAGAATTTTTCTCAGCTTCTAGGAGAAGTTTTCTCAGCTTCGACAAAAAGCATTCTCAACTATATAAAAAAAGCTTTTTCAGCTTCTCAGAGAATACTTCTCAGCTGGGAGAAACTTTCTCAGTTTCTGGGAGAAGCTTTCTCACCTTCTGGGAGAAGCTTTCTAAGCTTCTTGGAGAAGCTTTCTCAGCTTCTGAGACAAGATTTCTCAGCTTATGAGGGAAGCTTTCTTAACTTCTGGGAGAAGCTTTCTCAGCTTCTGAGAGAAGCTTTCTCAGCTTCCAACATAAGCTTTCTCAGCTTCTAAAAGATGCTTTGTCAGCTTCTGAGAGAAGCTTTTTCAGCTTCTTGGAAAAGCTTTTTCAGCTTCTGGAAGATACTTTCTCAGCTTCTGGAAAAAAGATTTCTCAGCTTCTGAGAAAAACTTTCTCAGCTTCTGGAAAAAGCTTTCTCAGCTTCTGAGAGAAGCTTTCTCAGCTTCTGAGAAAAAAATTCTCAGCTTCTGAGAGAAGCTTTCTCAGCTTCGGGAAGAAGCTTGCTCAGTTTTTAGAGAAGCGTTTAAAGCTTCTGTGAGAAGCTTTCTCAGCTTCTGGGAGAAGTTTTTTTTAGCTTCTGGGAGAAGCATTCTCAGCTTCTGGGAGAAGCTTTCTCAGCTTCTGAGAGAAGCTTTTTCAGCTTCTGGGAGAAGCTTTCTCAGTTTCTGAGAGAAGTTTTCTCAGCTTCTGGGAGAAGCTTTCTCAGCTTTTAGGAGAAGCTTTCTTAGCTTCTGAGAGACGCTTTCTCAGCTTCTGAGAGAAGCTTTTTCAGCTTCTGGGAGAAGCTTTTTCAGCTTCTGGGAGAAGCTTTCTCTGCTTCTGAGAGAAGCTTTCTCAGCTTCTGGGAGAAGCTTTCTCAGCTTCTGGGAGAAGCTTTCTCAGTTTCTGGGAGAAATTTTCTCAGCTTCTGGGAGAAGCTTACTCAGCTTTTGGGAGAAGCTTTCTTAGCTTCTGAGAGACGCTTTCTCAGCTTCTGAAAGAAGCTTTTTCAGTTTCTGGGAGAAGGTTACTCAGCTTCTAGGAAAAGCTTTTTCAACTTCTGGGAGAAGTTTTCTCAGCTTCTAGGAGAAGCTTTCTCAGCTTCTGAGAGAAGCTTTCTCAGCTTCTGCTTGGATTCCTAACAAAAATACTTAATAAATTCTCAACCGAAATTTCAATTTCAATGGTCGAAAAAGACTAATTTGATTCTCAGCTACACTTGATGAGCTTAAGAAGAATATATTTCAAGATTTTGGAGATGTGTACGATTCTGGAACGTTTCTAAATGGTTTGGGCGAAGGCCATGAATACTTAAACATAAGGCAAGGTGTATTTCGATATCACTGAAGGCGTTTCTGAAGCAAACGAGATACCATATGCTTAAATGAAGATCTCGAAATGAAGCCTTATGATGCTTGACAATCAACGTATTTTTAATATTTATATTTTTTGAGCTATTTAGTTCTCAAAAAGCATTAATTTTCGTCAACGTTTCGGTACTCGGATCGGATCTCCTTCAGGGTTCGTCTGATCCTGTTGATAGGTGACAATGTCAGAAGAAGATCCTATTTGAGAACTGAAACGTCAATTAATATTTAATAAAAAAAAGAAACGACTGCAAAATAGAAATCAGAACTGGAATTGACTCTCGGTATATTTTTTGCAAGAGCCATGAAGAACACTTCTGATGACGTTTCTGAAGGGCAAGATGAACTCTGTGAGCTGCTTTCGAGAACTTTGCAGAAAGCGTTTCTGCAATGCACAGCGGTCCAGGAATCAGTTTTATGCGGAAAGATGCATTTTGAGCTTTAGAATGAAACATTAGACAAAAACGGTCTTCTACAAAGTTGTTTGTATTAGTTGAGCCCTTTGTTTGGTGTTATTGAAAATTAGGGTGGACCACATTTTCATGGAAATTGTGTAACTAACTTTCTTATTTGTAGAAACTATATTATACATGCTTCAGTTTTTTTGTATCTCTTAAATTGACCGATTTAGAGATTTTTTCCTGCAGTGACATAGGGTGGTCCGAACAAAACTGGTTTCCTGGCTCTAGAGTTTTCAATTCAAATTTCTCATCAAAGTAGTCTATGAAACACTTTTAGAGCTTAAAAAAATGCGTAATTTAGTGAGTGAAGAAACTCGCTATCACCTTCCGTTTAGGAGTTATTGTTGTTTTTCTCTCAAAAACATGCCTACTTTGATTGTGAACATCTCTGATTGGGGCAAACATAAAAAATATCTTTTGACGGCGTTCAAAAGACAAAATAAAATTGTATATTATATCAAAAAATTACAGATGTGTTATTTTTGTAACTCTAATAAAATACCTTGAAAAACAAAGGATTTTAAGCAGAAAAACTTTGATTACTTTTGAACTAAAATAGATATCAATATTTTTGCATGAAAATTTGCGTTTTGCTAAGTTCTTAAAGTCGTTCATAGACTGCTTTGACGAGCAATCTGAAATAAGAAAGATAGGGCTCTAAAACTATTTTGAAGATTTTCATAGTATGTATTTCTTTATTATTTTGCATTTTGAGCATGAAAATGAATTTTTAGACAAAAAAGATCTTCTACAAATTGTTTTAAAAATGTAAGCTTTCATACTGTGTCATTTGAAACTAGGGTGGTCAACAATATCACACATATTATATAATCAACTTTTTTATTTGCAAAAATACTGGTATATGTTCTTAGGCAAAGCGGTAGAACTTGAAATTTTGATCAACTTTGCCAAAAAAAGTTTTTCTGTAGCTCAAAATTTCACCAATCTAGAGCATTTTTTCCTAATCATCGCAGGGTGGTCCAACAAAAATAAGTTTTTGAACTCTAGTTTTTTTTAATATTATTTTCTCGTCAAAGTCGTCTATGAACTTTTAGAACTTAACAAAACGCAAATTGTCATGCAAAAAGATTGTTGATATCTATTTTAGTTCAAAAGTTATTAAAGTTTTTCTGCTTAAAATCCTTTGTTTTTCAAGGCATTTTATTAGAGTTACAAAAATAAAACATCTGTAATTTTTTTATATAATGTACAATTTTATTTTGTCTTTTGAACGCCGTCAAAAGATATTTTTTATGTTTGCCCCAATCAGAGATATTCACAATCAAAGTAGGCATGTTTTTGAGAGAAAAACAACAATAACTCCTAAACGGAAGCAGATAGCGAGTTTCTTCACTCACCAAATTACGCATTTTTTAAAGCTCTAAAAGTGTTTCATAGACTACTTTGATGAGAAATTTTAATTGAAAACTCTAGAGCCAGAAAACCAGTTTTGTTCGGACCGCCCTATGTCACTGCAGGAAAAAAGCTCTAAATCGGTCAATTTAAGAGAAACAAAAAAACTTTGTTTGGCAAAGTTGCTTGAAATTGAATGTTCTACAACTTTGCTGAAGCATGTATAATATAATTTCTACAAATAAGAAAGTTAGTTACACAATTTCTTTGAAAATGTGGTCCACCCTAATTTTCAATAACACCAAACAAAGGGCTCAACTAATACAAACAACTTTGTAAAAGACCGTTTTTGTTTCATTCTAAAGCTCAAAATGCATCTTTCCGCATAAAACTGATTCGTGGACCATAGTGCAATGGCGCAAGGCATTTTCGGATCAAATATTTTTTTAGACAAAACGTCTATCACAAAAGCCAAAGAAAGCCTCCATGGACGTTTCTGAATGTCACTGAAGACAGCTTCGAATTTTTTACTAAAACCTGAATTACACTTTATGTTTGGTCTTCAAGAAGCTGAACTTAACTGGCTAACGAGAGCCAAGAAACTTCTCTTATTATTGGAGAGGATTTCTACAACTTCTGGAATCTGAAGAGTTTGGATTATTAATCTTCGAAGATATGTGAATCTTTTCAAGAAACGCTGGAAGTAATCGTAGGGTCTCATGGTTTTCTACAGGTAAAAAGGCTAACTCAATGATCGCATCTGGAAGAAATAGTAAAAGATGTTTTCCGAAAGCCAATCTACGCATGATTTCAGTGAACTTTATAAGTAGCAAAAAGCCTTATGGTATACTTAGCTTAAGAAAAATATATTTCAAGACTTTGGCGACGATTCTGGAACGTTTTTTTTTGATTCTCAGCCTCTTTTGATGCACTTAAGATTCTGGAACTAATCTACGGTGTTTGGGCAGGATCTATCCAAAGGCCATGGCCACTTGAACATTAGGTAGAAGGTGTATTTCGATGTCACCAAAAGGCGTTTCTGAAGCAAATGCGATACTATATGTTTGAATTAAAAATTTTGGACATTTAACGGTTTTTGAAAATTAATATATTTTGGGTCAAGTGGTTTTCAAAGAGCATCGATTTTCGTCAACGTTTCGGTCTTCGTATGGGACCTTTTTCAGGGTTCGTTCGATCCTGTTGATAGGTATCAATTCCAGAAGCAGATCCTATTCGAATGAGCGGCTGCAAACTCAAAATCAAAATTGAAATTGACTCTTGATATAATTTCTGCAAGAGCCATGACATTTCTGAAGGGCAAAAAGAACTCAGTAAACTGCTTCTAAGAATTTTGCAGAAAGCACAGGAGGGCACTTTCGAATCAAACAGTTTTTAAGTCAAAACGACTATCACAAAAGCCTAAGAAATCCTCCATGGACGTTTCTGAATGTCACTGAAGGCATTTTCGAATATTACTGAAATCTGAAATTATTTTTTAGGTTTGGTTTTCAAAAAGCTAAAAGTTTACAAAAGCTCTTTATATTGGAGAAGATTTCTACAACTTTTGAAAACTGAACAGTTTAGACAATTAATCCTCGAAGAAATGTGAATCTTATCAAAAAACGCTGGAAGTAATCGAAGGGTCTCCGGATCGTAAGAGTCTTTGAAAGACTTACACTTTACGGAAGGCATAGATTTTTCAAAAGTAACTAAGATCAACTGAGGTTACGACGTTTGGCAGAATCCCTGAATCTTATAGCATCGAAGTTCCGTTGAGTAATTTACGCCCTCATTATGGGCCTCTTTCGGGTATAACTTGTCCAAAGAGATCATCTCCATAAATCGCAACTAACGAGCCAAGTTTGTTCACAATCATTTTAGGTGTCAAAACATTCGGCTTCTACAACATTCCACGCGTATAAACCCAAGATCATGGCTGTTATGTCGGTTGATGCCTAATTGGCTGCAACCGTCTCCAGTTTATCTATCCACCGAACGACAAACGAAACCATAAACGACAATGACTGTGCGCACTTGGCTTTGGCGGGGTTGGTTAATGACTCCAGATGAAAGTGATTCACATAATAGTTCGACAGAGCTCGTCGAAACACTGACGCACAGAGGGACCCACAATTGGCCAAATTCTGTTATTCATCGGAATGCTTTCAGCAACTAGAAATCCTATTGCAATTGAGTTCTTTAGATTTGTCGTTCAAAATTGACTCCAAAACCATTTTTTTTTTGAGTACCGGAACTATTATTAAAACAATATTTGAAATTTTTGAAGTTAAAATTTCAATCCGGGCTACACGACATTGACAAACTGCACCATGTTTATCCAGACAACCTAGTGTTCATCCACGCACCATGGGCTCCTGTGCAATTCGTAAACAAACTGGAACCAATCAAAGTTAGTGTAAAACGTTACCTGCCATTATGTTATCCGTCTTTCAATGAGTGGCATTTTTGCTATTTTTATAGATTTCTCATGATTTAGAAGTTCAAAACCTCTGAAAAATATACTGTTGTGCTCAGAAAACGTTAAGCCACCATGTGGAAATAATTTTGGTCGGAAAATTCAAAACCCCAATTCAAACACAATCTACAATTATGGCGAACGAAATTTAGGTAAACGAATAAAAAAGTTTTTTTTTTCTGTCTTTATTAACGAGATTTTTAGCCCTGGGCTAGTTCATCTCGGGACCAACGGCTTCACTTCCCTTCCGAAGGAAGTCGTCACTATAATTTTTAGTGACTGTGTCGGGGATGGGATTCGATCCCAGGTCCTCGGCGTGAGAGGCGTGTGTTCTAACCACTACACCAGGTCCGTCCCCAATAAAAAAGTTTTTTTTGTTCTTCAAAAACATTGCTGATTAATTTAGTAAACTTTTTGAAATCCAGTTTTTTTTTTTGAAAGCGTACTAAAGCTACCAATATGAGCTACGTGCGAAAAACTTTTTTTTCTGTTGAGCATAAAATTTATACAAAAAACTTGTTGAAGTCGTTCAACGAAATATTGTTGAAGGTCAACAAAAACATTTGAACCATTCAGAAAATTCAGCAAAATTTTTGTTTCGTTATCAGCTTTACATACAATAATCTTTTGTAGACATGATGGGAATCAGTAATGTAATCACAATAAAGATTTATTAATTTGAACATTTTGGCCACATATCATTGGAACTGAACCCACTGTTACGACGAAGCTTCTTCTCGCTTAAAGACACCGCCGTCTAAGCCTAATCACATCACGGATTAATCGAGTGCGAAATGGGGCCTCGACCGTGACGTACGCCACCATAAAGACAGAAATCTCCCATCACTCAGTTAGCCTGGCGCTTGGTCTTCAGTGTTGCTGAGTCTGACAACAATCTCAGCCAAACAGTAGGCTCATCGCACACTGAACTTGTGTAACACAGCAATCGCAGACAAGCGTTGACTCCCACGACTTGTGCGCAAAGACGAGACAAATTTGACATGCGAATCGTAGTCGACCGCCACCTCCATTAACAAGCATCCTCAATTTTTTTGGATTTTTTTTTTTTCGTAGTTATGTAAAGCGTGCGCACCTCTCGATGTCATCCGTTTGTTTACGATTCCAAGTAGGGTAGATGTAGCGGTATTCGCCACTCCGGATTATATATCGTTTTACGTCACAGATAGGCATAAATCGTTTAGTGTTCATAATGTGACAATTCTATTTAGTATTTGCTGAAAAAAATAATAGAAAACCATAATTTTCCTTACAGTTTTTGATTGTTGGTTCCTTATTTCGTCATGATGTTCATGAATTCGTCACCCTTCATGATAAAACAATGTAGATGGCGAATTCAGGAATTGAGATCAAAAATATGGCGAATACTGGTGCGATAATCTGTAGTATTCGCCAACCCAATTTTGAGTATAAATTTTTTTTTCAGTTTTTCCCTTGCTTACCATGGATTGAAAACTTTCGTTCAACAGCAAGCATTTTCAAGCTCAGAAACCGTTTCATTGATTCAAAAGAAATATTTGGTGATAGGTAGACAGGTGGCGAATACTGTAACACTTACCCTATCTTCTTTCGTATGGCATCTCTTTTGGTTCCAAACGGACGCAAGCACACAATGAGCGATTGGTGGCATTTTCGTTGAACATTTTTTTTCGGGCTCGTCTCGTGTTTAAGGAGGTTAATAGGTGAACGACTGAGCTACTGCCGGGGTGAATGATTCGGAGATTGGTTTACCGTTCGGTTAGAGGCGTTGGAAAGGATGTAAAATCACTTTCTAATGGGATGTTTTGGAAGAACAGTCTAGCATCATTATTATTATTGTCTTTATTATAATAGCTTTTCGCCAGTGGTGAGATCGTTACTTGAAGTCTCAAATATTATATCATGGTTGATCCATTAATGAAAATAACATCTCATTGCTTTAATATCATATCAAGAACAAATTCATCGGATTATACTGAACAGGCAGCTGGAATTTGATGATCGTCCAACAAGAATGAGTGTATATTGTCGCAGAAACTAGTCCCAATCTAAAGAATCACGAAAGCATCATCCATGAATGAATTAACGAAATTAATTATTTAAAGCTAAAATTCCCCTTAAACAAAGATCAACATTTAGCTTTGTATCTATCTATCTTCTATCTTCTTCTTCTATATAAATAAAAATGGCATGGTGTTTTTATGTCACGAAATGGCTTGAAAACGGGTTACCGGATATTGAAAATTCCTCCATAGTTATGTTCTTAAAGTGTTCCGACGTGTTTGTGTATACAAAGAGTACAGAATATTGAATGGGAAAGTTGGAAACAACGGGAGTGAACAGAACTATAATTTTGTGCGGTACATTTCATGGCGTTTTTCAACAGCCTACTTGATGGCACAACAAAGTTTGCCGGGACCACTAGATGCAATGTATTAGCAAAATCTTATTTCGGTTTCTTTGATCGCCGTGAGGAATGTGTTTCCACCTTTAGGTGGATTATTAGAGGATTTTTTTGTAGAACCATCGCTGTTTCAGTGCAGGTCCGTTAGTCCATTTTTTGTCGCATAAGTTCTCTCATTGTAAGTATTGATATTTGATTGTCGAATCACTGCCGCTCTAAGATATATGAATATTGAAGTGGTAGTTGATCCCTGGTGCTAAGTGGGCTCAAGAAGTCATACACTATTGCAGATAATTATGGATCTTAGAAGTCAATTCCTTGGGGCCAATTAGACTTGAGAGCACTTCGTATTCTTTTGGAATTTTCTAAGCCCTCCATTCAAGATTTTTCAATAAATTATTGAAAATGTCGTAATGTCAAGAGGATATATTTGGTTTTCGGTCTTTTTGGAAGGCATTTGAAAAATGATTCCAATAGAATAAACAAGTCGGTATGTATATTGAAGTCGCTATCAATACTTCTAAATGACATAAAATCTTCCTGAGGAAACTTTCGAAGAAATCATTCTAGACTTGATTTAAATCTGATAAGGATTTGTCTTCAAATCATTCCAGGATTTACCTTCAAATCCTCTCAGAACATATCTTCAAATCCTTTCAGGATTTGTCTTCGAATTATTTCAGGATTTGTCTTCACATAAGCTAAGGGTTTGTCTTTAAATTCTGTCAAGAGTTGTCTTCAAATCTACTTAGGATTTGCCTTCAAATTCTGTTAGGATTTGTTTTCAAATCCTCCCAGGATATGCTTTCAATTCCTCTCATGATTTTTCAAATCATCCCAAAATTTGTCTCCAATTCCTCTCAGGATTTGTCTTTAAATCATCTCAGGATTTACCTTCAAATCCTCTCGGAACTTATCTTCACATTCTCTCAGAAATTGTCTTCAAATTCTCTCAGGATTTGTCTTCAATACCTCTCAGAATTGGTCTTCAAATCCTCTCAGGATTTGTTTTCAAATCCTCTTAAATTTTGTCTTCAAATCCTCTCAGGATTTGTCCTCAATTCCTCTCAGGATTCGTCCTCAATTCCTTTCAGGTTTTATCTTCAAATCCTCTCAGGATTTGTTTAGTCATCTACTCATCAAATCCTTTCAGGATTCGTCCAAGGATATGTCTTCAATTCCTCTCATGATTTTTCTTCAAATCCTCCCAATATTTGTCTCCAAATTCTCTCAGGATTTGTCTTCAAATCATCTCAGGATTTACCTTCAAATCCTCTCGGAACTTATCTTCACATCCTCTCAGGGATTGTCTTCAAATCCTCTCAGGATTTGTCTTCAATACCTCTCAGAATTCAAATCCTCTCAGGATTTGTTTTCAAATCCTCTCAGGATTTGTTTTCAAATCCTCTCAGGATTTGTCGTCAAATCCTCTCAAGATTTGTCATCAAATCCTCAAAGGATTTATCATCAAATCTTCTCAGGATTTGTCATCAAATCCTCTCCGGATTTGTCATCAAATCCTCTCAGGATTTATCATCAAATCCGCTCAGGATTTATCATCAAATCCTCTCAAGATTTATCTTCAAATTCTCTCAGGATTTGTCATCAAATCCTCTCAAGATTTGTCATCAAATTCTCTCAGGATTTGTCGTCAAACCCTCTTAAGATTTGTCATCAAATCCTTTTAGGATTTGTCATTAAATCCTCTCAGGATTTGTCATTAAATCCTTTCCGGATTTGTCATCAAATCCTCTCAGGATTTATCATCAAATCTTCTCAGGATTTGTCATCAAATCCTCTCCGGATTTGTAATCAAATCCTCTCAGGATTTGTCATCAAATCCTCTACGGATTTGTCATCAAATCCTCTAAGGATTTATCATCAAATCCTCTCAGGATTTTTCATGCAATTTTCTCAGGATTTGTCATCAAACCCTGTCAAGATTTGTCTTATCATCAAATCATCAAATTATTATCATCAAATCCTCTCAGGATTTGTCATCAAATCGCTCTCCGGATATCCTCCGGAATCCTCACCGGATTTGTCTTCAAATTCTCTCAGTATTTGTCATCAAATCCTATCAGGATTTGTCATCAAATTCTCTCAGGATTTGTCGTCAAACCCTCTCAAGATTTGTCTTCAAATTCTCTCAGGTTTTGCCATCAAATTCTCTCAGGATTTGTTTCAAACCCTCTCAGGATTTGTCTTCAAACCCTCTCAAGATTTGTCTTCAAATCCTCTCAGGATTTATCATCAAATCCGCTCAGGATTTATCATCAAATCCTCTCAAGATTTATCTTCAAATTCTCTCAGGATTTGTCATCAAATCCTCTCAAGATTTGTCATCAAATTCTCTAAAGATTTGTCGTCAAACCCTCTTAAGATTTGTCATCAAATCCTTTTAGGATTTGTCATTAAATCCTCTCAGGATTTGTCATTAAATCCTTTCCGGATTTGTCATCAAATCCTCTCAGGATTTATCATCAAATCTTCTCAGGATTTGTCATCAAATCCTCTCCGGATTTGTAATCAAATCCTCTCAGGATTTGTCATCAAATCCTCTACGGATTTGTCATCAAATCCTCTTAGGATTTATCATCAAATCCTCTCAGGATTTTTCATGCAATTTTCTCAGGATTTGTCATCAAACCCTGTCAAGATTTGTCTTATCATCAAATCATCAAATTATTATCATCAAATCCTCTCAGGATTTGTCATCAAATCGCTCTCCGGATATCCTCCGGAATCCTCACCGGATTTGTCTTCAAATTCTCTCAGTATTTGTCATCAAATCCTATCAGGATTTGTCATCAAATTCTCTCAGGATTTGTCGTCAAACCCTCTCAAGATTTGTCTTCAAATTCTCTCAGGTTTTGCCATCAAATTCTCTCAGGATTTGTTTCAAACCCTCTCAGGATTTGTCTTCAAACCCTCTCAAGATTTGTCTTCAAATCCTCTCAGGATTTATCATTAAATCCCTCTCCGGATTTCTTCCGGAATCCTCTCAAGATTTGTCTTCAAATCCTCTCAGGATTTGTCATAAAATCCTCTCCGGATTTGTCATAAAATCCTCTCAGGATTTATCATCAAATCCCTCTCCGGATTTCCTCCGGAATCCTCTCAAGATATGTCTTCAAATTCTCTCAGGATTTGTCATCGAACCCTCTCAAGATTTGTCTTCAAATCCTCTCAGGATTTGTCATCAAATCCTCTCCGGATTTGTCATCATATCCTCTCCGGATTTGTCATCAAATCCTCTCAGGATTTATCATCAAATCCTCTCAGGATTTGTCATAAAATCCTCTCCGGATTTGTCGTCAAATCCTCTCAGGAATTATCATCAAATCCTCTCAGGATTTGTTATCAAATCCTCGCCGGATTTGTCAGCAAATCCTCTCCGGATTTGTCATCAAATCCTCTCAAAATTTGTCTTCAAATTCTCTCAGGATTTGTCATCAAATTCTCTCAGGTTTTGTTTCAAACCCTCTCAGGATTTGTCTTCAAACCCTCTCAAGATTTGTCTTCAAATCCTCTCAGGATTTGTCATCAAATCCTCTCAGGATTTGTCTTCAAATCCTCTCAGGATTTGTCTTCAAATCCTCTCAGGCTTTGTCATCAAATTCTCTCAGGATTTGTTTCAAACCCTCTCAGGATTTGTCTTCAAACCCTCTCAAGATTTGTCTTCAAATCCTCTCAGGATTTGTCATCAAATCCTCTCAGATTCAATCCCTCTCAAGATTTGTCTTCAAATCCTCTCAGGATTTGTCATCAAATCCTCTCAGGATTTATCATCAAATCCTCTCAGGATTTGTCATTAAATCCTCTCCGGATTTGTCGTCAAATCCTCTCAGGATTTATCATCAAATCCTCTCAGGATTTGTCATCAAATCCTACCAGGATTTGACATCAAATCCTCTCAGGATTTATCATCAAATCTCTCTCCGGATTTCCTCCGGAATCCTCTCAAGATATGTCTTCAAATTCTCTCAGGATTTGTCATCGAACCCTCTCAAGATTTGTCTTCAAATCCTCTCAGGATTTGTCATCAAATCCTCTCCGGATTTGTCATCAAATCCTCTCCGGATTTGTCATCAAATCCTCTCCGGATTTGTCATCAAATCCTCTCAGGATTTATCATTAAATCCCTCTCCGGATTTCCTCCGGAATCCTCTCAAGATATGTCTTCAAATTCTCTCAGGATTTGTCATCAAATCCTCTCAGGATTTGTCATCAAATTCTCTCAGGATTTGTCATCAAAACCTCTCAAGATTTGTTTTCAAATTCTCTCAGGATTTGTCATCAAATCCTCTAAAGATTTGTCTTCAAATTCTCTCAGGATTTGTCATCAAATCCTCTCAGGATTTATCATCAAATTCTCTCAGGATTTGTCATCAAATTCTCTCAGGATTTGACATCAAACACTTTCAAGATTTGTCTTCAAATCCTCTCAGGATTTGTCATCAAATCCTCTCACGATTTGTCTTCAAATTCTCTCATGCTTTGTCATCAAATCCTCTCCGGATTTGTCATCAAATCCTCTCCGGATTTGTCATCAAATCCTCTCAGGATTTATCATTAAATCCCTCTCCGGATTTCCTCCGGAATCCTCTCAAGATATGTCTTCAAATTCTCTCAGGATTTGTCATCAAATCCTCTCAGGATTTGTCATCAAATTCTCTCAGGATTTGTCATCAAAACCTCTCAAGATTTGTTTTCAAATTCTCTCAGGATTTGTCATCAAATCCTCTCCGGATTTGTCATCAAATCCTCTCAAGATTTATCATCAAATCCTCTCCGGATTTGTCATCAAATCCTCTAAAGATTTGTCTTCAAATTCTCTCAGGATTTGTCATCAAATCCTCTCAGGATTTATCATCAAATTCTCTCAGGATTTGTCATCAAATCCTCTCAGGATTTGTCATCAAATTCTCTCAGGATTTGTCATCAAATCCTCTCAGGATTTATCATCAAATTCTCTCAGGATTTGTCATCAAATTCTCTCAGGATTTGACATCAAACACTTTCAAGATTTGTCATCAAATCCTCTCCGGATTTGTCATCAAATCCTCTCAAGATTTATCATCAAATCCTCTCCGGATTTGTCATCAAATCCTCTAAAGATTTGTCTTCAAATTCTCTCAGGATTTGTCATCAAATCCTCTCAGGATTTATCATCAAATTCTCTCAGGATTTGTCATCAAATTCTCTCAGGATTTGACATCAAACACTTTCAAGATTTGTCTTCAAATCCTCTCCGGATTTGTCATCAAATCCTGTCAGGATTTATCATCAAATCTTCTCCGGATTTGTCATCAAATCCTCTCAGGATTTGTCATCAAATCCTCTCCGGATTTGTCATCAAATCCTCTCCGGATTTGTCATCAAATCCTCTCAAGATTTATCATCAAGTCCTCTCCGGATTTGTCATCAAATTCTCTCACGATTTGTCTTCAACTTCTCTCATGCTTTGTCATCAAATTCTCTCAGGATTTGTTTCAAACCCTCTCAGTATTTGTCTTCAATCCCTCTCAAGATTTGTCTTCAAATCCTCTCAGGATTTGTCATCAAATCCTCTCAGGATTTATCATCAAATCCTCTCAGGATTTGTCATTAAATCCTCTCCGGATTTGTCGTCAAATCCTCTCAGGATTTATCATCAAATCCTCTCAGGATTTGTCATCAAATCCTCTCAGGATTTATCATCAAATCCTCTCAGGATTTGTCATTAAATCCTCTCCGGATTTGTCGTCAAATCCTCTCAGGATTTATCATCAAATCCTCTCAGGATTTGTCATCAAATCCTACCAGGATTTGACATCAAATCCTCTCAGGATTTATCATCAAATCCCTCTCCGGATTTCCTCCGGAATCCTCTCAAGATATGTCTTCAAATTCTCTCAGGATTTGTCATCAAATCCTCTCAGGATTTGTCATCAAATTCTCTCAGGATTTGTCATCAAAACCTCTCAAGATTTGTTTTCAAATTCTCTCAGGATTTGTCATCAAATCCTCTCCGGATTTGTCATCAAATCCTCTCAAGATTTATCATCAAATCCTCTCCGGATTTGTCATCAAATCCTCTAAAGATTTGTCTTCAAATTCTCTCAGGATTTGTCATCAAATCCTCTCAGGATTTATCATCAAATTCTCTCAGGATTTGTCATCAAATTCTCTCAGGATTTGACATCAAACACTTTCAAGATTTGTCTTCAAATCCTCTCAGGATTTGTCATCAAATCCTCTCAGGATTTGTCATCAAATCCTCTCCGGATTTGTCATCGAATCCTCTCAAGATTTATCTTCAAATTCTCTCCGGATTTGTCATCAAATCCTGTCAGGATTTATCATCAAATCTTCTCCGGATTTGTCATCAAATCCTCTCAGGATTTGTCATCAAATCCTCTCCGGATTTGTCATCAAATCCTCTCCGGATTTGTCATCAAATCCTCTCAAGATTTATCATCAAGTCCTCTCCGGATTTGTCATCAAATTCTCTCACGATTTGTCTTCAAATTCTCTCAGGATTTTTCATCAAATTCTCTAAGGATTTGTCATCAAACCCTCTCAAGATTTGTCTTCAAATCCTCTCTGGATTTATCTCCAAATCCTCTCTGGATTTGTATCCGATTCCTCTCAGAATTTGTCTTCAAATCCCCTCAGGATTTATTTTAAAATCCTCTCAGAATTTGTCTTCAAATTCGCTCAGGATTTGTCTTCAAATCCTTTTAGGATTGTTCTTCATATCCTCTTAGGATTTGTCTCCAAATCACCTCAAAATTTGTCTCCAAATCCTCTCAGGATTTGTCCTGAACTCCTCTCACAAAATTCGTCTTCAAATCATCTCAGGATTTGTCTCCAAATCCTCTCAGGATTTGTTATCAAATCCTCTCAGAATTTCCTCCTCGCGATCATGATTTCTCCTCATATCTTCTCAGGATTTGTCTTCAAATCCTCTCAAAATTTGTGTTCAATTCCTCTCAAGATGCAAATCTTTTCAATCGTTTTAAGTGTAGTTATCATTTAACGCTTCTTGCGTCCTAATTTAACTAAAGGTTGTGGCGAAAAATGTATGTTTCCGATTCTTTTTTGAAGGTATGGTAACGGAAGGCTTGTAAATCGGATTCCCACATTGAAACAGATCGTAGTAATAATAAAATCATAAAGTCATGAGCATAGCCATCTACACAAACATAAACCGATGGAACGCGAGCAAAACTGCTCCGCGAACCGGTTCGGCTCTAATTTGATTGATCTAGTCCAAATCGTTTATCTTGCGTGTCGTGTACCTCTACATTGGAGGGCAACCAGCCAGAGCGCCTCAGTGATTCGAAATTGGTATCAAGTGCACGGCGAGCGTAACTGTGTCACAACTCGCAGGGCTCTCTACTCTTGCTGCTGCTGATGGAACTCGTCAATCCGTCAACCGGTGCTGGCTTGTGTGCCCAGCACTGCTCATAAATGCATAAATGTCTCTAGTCAATTTCTGCATGTTATTGGATTGGGGATTAACTATTTGTTTGCTTTAGCATATAGGAAACTCAGGTATTGATATGAAAATCCATATTAGACACTTATGCGTTTACGAACAGAGCAGCCGTTTGCAGGTTCAGGGAAAGATCAAATACCTCCGTAGGCGCTTGATGCGCCGCGCACAAAAAACGCAAACCTGGCGAAATCCATCAACGCCAACTTCGGTTAATCACCTCTCATCTTGTACGTTAAACATTCAATTCCAATCTGTGAATGATGAACCGCCTACTACTGTGTGGGACGGTTGCTTCTCCTTTTTCTGATGGTCCCCCTATTAATAGGAGCAAAAACTCGGTCAACCCATATGTCTCCCAAGTGCAAAAGAAACGAATCCAAACTCACCGCACAAAGATGACGACGAAGACGACGCTGATCTGCACGTGACAGGTGCCCCAATGACGATGCCGGTTCGTGGACTTTCCCTCCGTTGAAGTCTCTCGAATCGAAGCGAGACTCTCGATTGACGTCGCTGTTGGGGATGCTACCCACCACTGCAAGCGCTTTCAACGAAGACTTTGACGTCTTGGTCAGCGACGAACCTTTTCATTGCACCGCGTCATCGCTAGGCGATTTGTTTGATTTTGCGTTAAGTCTCTCGATAAGATTGGTTCATCGCGGTCTGTTCTCTGTCCGCAACTTGACTGCACGCTTTGAACTGAATTTGATTGGATGCTGTGCGCTTGCTCGGGGATTGAGCAATTCATGTTGATCGTTCTTGCAAGATTGCGCTCGGCGCACAGTGGGATAATTTCAGGAAAAAAGACGATCAAAAACTCTAGTGAATCTTTGATTGGGCTTACTTGGGCGTTCCTTAGCCGAGTGGTTAGAGTCCGCGACTACAAAGCAAAGCCATGCTGAAGGTGTCTGGGTTTGATTCCTGGTCGGTCCATTATCTTTTCGTAATGTAAATTTCCTTGAGTTTGTATCTAGGTTCAAAATAACTGCTAAAAAATCGAATCGTATTTGTGTTTTAATATATTAATAAACAGATTCATGTGGTGATGAATGGCGTGTTGGCGATTGCGACTGCAAAACAAGAAAAGAACAAACAAGAATCATCAATGGAATGTTATGAGGGGAATCTTATAATTCAATCTCTACACTCTTATTGTAAAATGAGGATCAATTACTAATCTCTCCTTCTCTCCTCTCTCTTTTTTGCAGCCATCATGCAGTTCACAGCTCCTCCCGCCGCCAGTCACACCCCAGCACCCCTGCATGCGAGGCTACAGTTCCGTTCACACCCAGCAGCCAGCCGGCCCCATCCGGGAGTACAACATCGACCCGTACATCCTGCTGGACGAGGAGCTCAAATACATCTTCGAAGACATCAGACAAGTAAGTAGAGTGTCCACTCCCCGCTCCACAGTGGTCCACAGCTGGCCAAAGGCAAAAAAGTGCAATTTTTCTCACTCCTCTTTTCCTTCCCGTTCGTAAAATTTTGAATATTTCAAAGCTAGTGTAAGACACCTATCTAGAAAACTCTCTAAAATGATCATTTACTCCTCAATGTGTCACATTTTATCAATAAATTAAATCTTTCGAAAGATTTGAGTGAGATTTGTATAGTTTTCGGCCACTGTGCCCCGTCTCATTCATCTGTTACGAGATTTTATGACTCTTCGGGCTGCGTGGCGGATTTTTATGGCGATACTTAAAGACTTGTAGAACGACCGTGTCCAACGGCTGGGAAAGCTTCTGAACTTTCCGCGTGTGCGTTTGTTTATTTTATGGTTCTTTAGTAGGCGCACCAAGATCGTAATCTGCTCGGCCCGGCTGATGGATGGCTTTCGATGGGCAGAACCGACAGTTTGTTCTAAACAACGCGTTTGATGTTGATCGTGTATGTTAATTGTTCAGAGGTGGAGATGCGCCAACGTATGTGACACTCGAAAGAATGTAGCAACATTTGATTTATGAGTTTTTGACGTTTTTATGGCTGATTCACGTCGGTATTGTAATTAGATGTCGCATTAAAGTGGCTACTAATTTGTTGTAACATCTGTTTACAACATTTTATTCAAGAGACAAATCAAGAGGAGATTTCAAGACAAATGCAGAGAGGATTTGCAGACAAATCCAGAGAGGAGTTCGTCGCCGAAATCTTCCAGGATTTATCTCTAATTACTTTCAGGATTTGTCTCCAAATCCTCTCAGGATTTGTCTCAAAATGCTCTCAGAATATGTCTCCAAATCCTCTCTGCATTTGACTTGGAATCCTCTCAGGATTTGCCTGCAAATCCTCTCTGGATTTGTCTCTCAATTTTCTCAGGATTTGTCCCCGAATTCTCTCTGCATTTGTCTTGAAATCCTCTCTGGATTTATCTCCAAAACTTCTCTGGATTGGTCTCCAAATCCTCTCAGGATTTGTCTCCAAATCCTCTCAGGATTTGTCTCCAAATCTTCTCAGGTTTTGTCAACAAATCCTCTCGGGATTTGTCTTGAAATCCTCTCTGCATTTGTCTTGAAATTCTCTCTGGATAAGTCTTCAAATTCTCTCGGGATTTGTCTCAAAATCCTCTCAGAATTTGTCTTCAAATCCTCTCCGAATTTGTCTTCAAATCCTCTCAGGATTTGTCTCCAAATCCTTTTAGGATTTGTCTCCGAATCCTCTCTGCATTTGTCTTGAAATCCTCTCTGGATTCGTCTCCGAATTCTCTCAGAATTTGTCTTCAAATCCACTCAGGATTTGTCTCCAAATCCTTTTAGGATTTGTCTCCAAATCCTCTCTGGATTCGTCTCCGAATCCTCTCTGCATTTGTCTTGAAATCCTCTCTGGATTTGTCTCTCAATTTCTCAGGATTTGCCTCCGAATTCTCTCAAGATTTGTCTCCAAATCCTCTCTGGATTTATCTCCAAATCCTCTCTGGGTTTGTCTCCAAATCCTCTCTGCATTTGTCTAGAAATCCTCTTTGGATTTATCTCCAAATCCTCTCTGGATTTGTCTCAAAATCATTTCAGGATTTGTCTCCAAATCCTTTAAGGATTTGTCTCCAAATTCTCTCAGGATTTGTCTCCCAATCCTTGCAGGATTTGTCTCCAAATCCTCTCTGGATTTGTCTCCAAATCCTGTCAGGATTTGTCTCCAAATCCTGTCAGGATTTGTCTCCAAATCCTGTTAGGATTTGTCTCCAAATCCTCTCAGGATTTGTCTCTAAATCCTCTTTGGATTTGTCTCCAAATACTATCAGGATTTGTCTACAAATCCTCTCAGGATTTGTCTGAAAATCCTCTCAGACTTTGTCTCCAAATCCTCTCAGGATTTGTCTCCAAATCCGCGCTGGATTTGTCTCCAAATCCACTCAGGGGTTGAATTCAAATCCTCCGAGGATTTGTCTTATAATCATCTCAGGATTTGTCTCCAAATCCTTCAAGGATATGTCTTCAATTCCTCTCATGGTTTTTTCTTCTTCTCCTCCCAATATTTATCTCCAAATTTTATCAGGATTTCTTTTCATATTCTCTCAGGATTTTTCTCCAAATCCTCTGAGTATTTGTCTCCAAATCCTCTCTGAAATTGTCTCCGAATCCTCTCTGGATTTGTCTCCAAATCCTCTCTGGATTTGTGTCGAAATCCTCTCTGGATTTGTCTTTCAATTCTCTCAGGATTTGCCTCAAAATTCTCTCGGGATATGTCTCTCAATTTTTCAGAATTTGCCTCAAAATTCTCTCTGGATTTGTCTCCAAATCCTCTCTGGATTTATCTCCAAATCCTCTCAGGATTTGTTTCTCAATTTTCTCAGGATTTGTCTCCAAATTCTCTCAGGATTTGTCTTCAAATTCTCTCAGGATTTGTCTCCAAATCCTCTCTGCATTTGACTTGAAATCCTCTCAGAATTTGTCTCCAAATCCACTGTTCATTTGTCTTGAAATCCTCTTTGGATTAATCTCCAAATCCTCTCTGGATTTGTCTCCAAATCCTCTCAGGATTTGTCGCCCAATCCTTTCAGGATTTGTCTCCAAATTCTCTTAGGATTTGTCTCTCAATCCTTTCAGAATTTGTCTCCAAATCCTCTCTGTATTTGTCTCCAAATCCTGTCAGGATTTGTCTGAAAATCCTCTCAGATTGTGTCTCCAAATCCTCTCTGGATTTGTCTCCAAATCCGCGCTGGATTTGTCTCCAAATCCACTCAGGGGTTGCCTTCAAATCCTCTAAGTATTTGTCTCCAAATCCTCTAGGATTTGTCTCCAAATACAATCAAGTTTTGTCTACAAATCCTCTCAGGATTTGCCTGAAAATCCTCTCAGGCTTTGTCTCCAAATCCTCTCTGTATTTGTCTCCAAATCTTCTCAGGTTTTGTCAACAAATCCTCTCGGGTCTCAAAATCCTCTCCGAATTTGTCTTCAAATCCTCTCAGGATTTGTCTCCAAATCCTTTTAGGATTTGTCTCCAAATCCTCTCTGCATTTGTCTTGAAATCCTCTCTGGATTCGTCTCCGAATCCTCTCAGAATTTGTCTTCAAATCCTCTCAGAATTTGTCTTCAAATCCACTGAGGATTTGTCTCCAAATCCTTTTAGGATTTGTCTCCAAATCCTTTTAGGATTTGTCTCCAAATCCTTTTAGGATTTGTCTCCAAATCCTTTTAGGATTTGTCTCCAAATCCTTTTAGGATTTGTCTCTAAATCCTCTCTGGATTCGTCTCTCAATTTCTCAGGATTAACCTCCGAATTCTCTCAAGATTTGTCTCCAAATCCTCTCTGGATTTATCTCCAAATCCTCTCTGGGTTTGTCTCCAAAGCCTCTCTGCATTTGTCTTGAAATCCTCTTTAGATTTATCTCCAAATCCTCTCTGGATTTGTCTCAAAATTATATCAGGATTTGTCTCCAAATCCTTTGAGGATTTGTCTCCAAATTCTCTCTGGATTTGTCTCCCAATCCTTTCAGGATTTGTCTCCAAATCCTCTCAGGATTTGTCTCCAAATCCTGTTAGGATTTGTCTCCAAATCCTGTCAGGATTTGTCTCTAAATCCTCTTTGGATTTGTCTCCAAATACTATCAGGATTTGTCTACAAATCCTCTCAGGATTCGTCTGAAAATCCTCTCAGACTTTGTCTCCAAATCCTCTCAGGATTTGTCTCCAAATCCGCGCTGGATTTGTCTCCAAATCCACTCAGGGGTTGCCTTCAAATCCTCCGAGGATTTATCTTATAATCATCTCAGGATTTGTCTCCAAATCCTTCAAGGATATGTCTTCAATTCCTCTCATGGTTTTTTCTTCTTATCCTCCCAATATTTATCTCCAAATTTTATCAGGATTTCTTTCCATATTCTCTCAGGATTTCTCTCCAAATCCTCTCAGTATTTGTCTCCAAATCCTCTCTGAAATTGTCTCCGAATTCTCTCTGGATTTGTCTCCAAATCCTCTCTGGATTTATCTCCAAATCCTCTCATGATTTGTCTTCAAATTCTCTCAGGATTTGTATCCAAATCCTCTCTGCATTTGACTTGAAATCCTCTCAGAATTTATCTCCAAATCCACTGTGCATTTGTCTTGAAATCCTCTTTGGATTTGTCTCCAAATCCTCTCAGAATTTGTCGCCCAATCCTTTCAGGATTTGTCTCCAAATCCTCTCTGTATTTGTCTCCAAATCCTGTCAGGATTTGTCTGAAAATCCTCTCAGATTGTGTCTCCAAATCCTCTCTGGAGTTGTCTCCAAATCCGCGCTGGATTTGTCTCCAAATCCACTCAGGGGTTGCCTTCAAATCTTCTAAGTATTTGTCTCCAAATCCTCTAGGATTTGTCTCAAAATACAATCAAGTTTTGTCTCCAAATCCTCTCAGGATTTGCCTGAAAATTCTCTCAGGCTTGGTCTCCAAATCCTCTCTGGATTTGTCTCCAAATCCTCTCTGTATTTGTCTCCAAATCTTCTCAGGTTTTGTCAACAAATCCTCTCGGGATTTGTCTTGAAATCCTCTCTGCATTTGTCTTGAAATCCTCTCTGGATTCGTCTCCGAATCCTCTCTGCATTTGTCTTGAAATCCTCTCTGGATTCGTCTCCGAATCCTCTCAGAATTTGTCTTCAAATCCTCTCAGAATTTGTCTTCAAATCCACTGAGGATTTGTCTCCAAATCCTTTTAGGATTTGTCTCCAAATCCACTGTGCATTTGTCTTGAAATCCTCTCTGGATTTGTCTCCAAATCCTCTCAGGATTTGTCGCCCAATCCTTTCAGGATTTGTCTCCAAATTCTCTTAGGATTTGTCTCTCAATCCTTTCAGAATTTGTCTCCAAATCCTCTCTGTATTTGTCTCCAAATCCTGTCAGGATTTGTCTGAAAATCCTCTCAGATTGTGTCTCCAAATCCTCTCTGGATTTGTCTCCAAATCTGCGCTGGATTTGTCTCCAAATCTGCGCTGGATTTGTCTCCAAGTCCACTAAGGGGTTGCCTTCAAATCCTCTGAGGATTTGTCTTATAATCCTTTTAGTATTTGTCTTATAATCCTCTCGAGATTTGTCTCCAAATCCTCTCTGTATTTGTCTCCAAATCCTCTCTGTATTTGTCTCCAAATCCTCTCTGGATTTGTCTCCAAATCCTCTCTGGATAAGTCTTCAAATCATTTTAGAATTTGTCTGTCTCCAAATCCACTCAGGGGTTTCTTTCAAATCTTCCGAGGATTTGTCTTTCAATCCTCTCTGGATTTGTCTCCAAACCCTCTCTGGATTTGTTTCTCAATTTTCTCAGGATTTGTCTCCAAATTCTCTCAGGATTTGTCTTCAAATTCTCTCAGGATTTGTCTCCAAATCCTCTCTGCATTTGACTTGAAATCCTCTCAGAATTTGTCTCCAAATCCACTGTTCATTTGTCTTGAAATCCTCTTTGGATTTATCTCCAAATCCTCTCTGGATTTGTCTCCAAATTCTCATTCATGTCTCTCATTTTTTTCAGAATTTGCCTCCAAATTCTCTCTGGATTTGTCTCCAAATCCTCTCTGGATTTATCTCCAAATCCTCTCAGGATTTGTTTCTCAATTTTCTCAGGATTTGTCTCCAAATTCTCTCAGGATTTGTCTTCAAATTCTCTCAGGATTTGTCTCCAAATCCTCTCTGCATTTGACTTGAAATCCTCTCAGAATTTGTCTCCAAATCCACTGTTCATTTGTCTTGAAATCCTCTTTGGATTTATCTCCAAATCCTCTCTGGATTTGTCTCCAAATCCTCTCAGGATTTGTCGCCCAATCCTTTCAGGATTTGTCTCCAAATTCTCTTAGGATTTGTCTCTCAATCATTTCAGAATTTGTCTCCAAATCCTCTCTGTATTTGTCTCCAAATCCTGTCAGGATTTGTCTGAAAATCCTCTCAGATTGTGTCTCCAAATCCTCTCTGGATTTGTCTCCAAATCCGCGCTGGATTTGTCTCCAAATCTACTCAGGGGTTGCCTTCAAATCCTCTAAGTATTTGTCTCCAAATCCTCTAGGATTTGTCTCCAAACACAATCAAGTTTTGTCTACAAATCCTCTCAGGATTTGCCTGAAAATCCTCTCAGGCTTTGTCTCCAAATCCTCTCTGGATTTGTCTCCAAATCCTCTCTGTATTTGTCTCCAAATCTTCTCAGGCTTTGTCTCCAAATCCTCTCTGGATTTGTCTCCAAATCCTCGAGGTATTTGTCTCCAAATCTTCTCAGGTTTTGTCAACAAATCCTCTCGGGTCTCAAAATCCTCTCAGAATTTGTCTTCAAATCCTCTCCGAATTTGTCTTCAAATCCTCTCAGGATTTGTCTCCAAATCCTTTTAGGATTTGTCTCCAAATCCTCTCTGCATTTGTCTTGAAATCCTCTCTGGATTCGTCTCCGAATCCTCTCTGCATTTGTCTTGAAATCTTCTCTGGATTCGTCTCCGAATCCTCTCAGAATTTGTCTTCAAATCCTCTCAGAATTTGTCTTCAAATCCACTGAGGATTTGTCTCCAAATCCTTTTAGGATTTGTCTTCAAATCCTTTTAGGATTTGTCTCCAAATCCTTTTAGGATTTGTCTCCAAATCCTCTCTGGATTCGTCTCTCAATTTCTCAGGATTTGCCTCCGAATTCTCTCAAGATTTGTCTCCAAATCCTCTCTGGATTTATCTCCAAATCCTCTCTGGGTTTGTCTCCAAATCCTCTCTGCATTTGTCTTGAAATCCTCTTTGGATTTATCTCCAAATCCTCTCTGGATTTGTCTCAAAATTATATCAGGATTTGTCTCCAAATCCTTTAAGGATTTGTCTCCAAATTCTCTCAGGATTTGTCTTCCAATCCTTTCAGGATTTGTCTCCAAATCCTCTCTGGATTTGTCTCCAAATCCTGTTAGGATTTGTCTCCAAATCCTGTCAGGATTTGTCTCTAAATCCTCTTTGGATTTGTCTCCAAATGCTATCAGGATTTGTCTACAAATCCTCTCAGGATTTGTCTGAAAATCCTCTCAGACTTTGTCTCCAAATCCTCTCAGGGGTTGCCTTCAAATCCTCCGAGGATTTATCTTATAATCATCTCAGGATTTGTCTCCAAATCCTTCAAGGATATGTCTTCAATTCCTCTCATGGTTTTTTCTTCTTATCCTCCCAATATATATCTCCAAATTTTATCAGGATTTCTTTCCATATTCTCTCAGGATTTCTCTCCAAATCCTCTCAGTATTTGTCTCCAAATGCTCTCTGAAATTGTCTCCAAATTCTCTCTGGATTTGTCTCCAATTCCTCTCTGGATTTATCTCCAAATCCTCTCATGATTTGTCTTCAAATTCTCTCAGGATTTGTATCCAAATCCTCTCTGCATTTGACTTGAAATCATCTCAGAATTTATCTCCAAATCCACTGTGCATTTGTCTTGAAATCCTCTTTGGATTTGTCTCCAAATCCTCTCTGGATTTGTCTCCAAATCCTCTCAGGATTTGTCGCCCAATCCTTTCAGGATTTGTCTCCAAATTCTCTTAGGATTTGTCTCTCAATCCTTTCAGAATTTGTCTCCAAATCCTCTCTGTATTTGTCTCCAAATCCTGTCTTGATTTGTCTGAAAATCCTCTCAGATTGTGTCTCCAAATCCTCTCTGGATTTGTCTCCAAATCCGCGCTGGATTTGTCTCCAAATCCACTCAGGGGTTGCCTTCAAATCCTCTGAGGATTTGTCTCCAAATCTGCGCTGGATTTGTCTCCAAGTCCACTAAGGGGTTGCCTTCAAATCCTCTGAGGATTTGTCTTATAATCCTTTTAGTATTTGTCTTATAATCCTCTCGAGATTTGTCTCCAAATCCTCTCTGGATTTGTCTCCAAATCCTCTCTGGATTTGTCTCCAAATCCTCTCTGGATTAGTCTTCAAATCCTTTTAGAATTTGTCTGTCTCCAAATCCACTCAGGGGTTGCTTTCAAATCTTCCGAGGATTTGTCTTTCAATCCTCTCTGGATTTGTCTCCAAACCCTCTCTGGATCTGTCTCCAAATTCTCTCAGTATTTGTCTCAAAATTCTCTTAGGATTTTTCACAAAAACCTCTCAGAATTTGTCTCCAAATCCTCTCAGGATTTGTCTCGAAATCCTGTCAGGATTTGTTTCCAAATCCTCTCTGGATTTGCCTCCAAATCCTCTACGGATTTGTCTCCAAATCCTCTCAGGATTTGTCTCCAAAAGAGGGGGTTTGTCTCCAAATCCTTCCAAGATTTGTCTCCAAATTTGCTCTGGATTTGTCTCCAAATTCTTTCAGTTTGTCTGCAGATCATCATGGAGTCAGGACTTGTCTCCAAATCCTCTTAGGAATTGTCTCCAATTCCTCTCAGGACTTGTCTCCAAATTCTTTCAGGGTTTGTCTCCAAATCCTCTCTGGATTTTTTTCCAATTCCTCGCTGAATTTGTCTTCAATTCTTCGCTGGATTGGTCTCCAAAATCTCTCATGAATTGTCCCCAAATCCTCTCAGGATTTGTCTCCTAATCCTCTCTGGATTTGTCTCCAAATCTTCTCGTTTGTCTCCAGATCATCTCTGGATTTTTTCCAAATCTTCTCTGGATCTTTCTCCAAATCCTCTAAGGATTTGTCTCGAAATCCTCTCTGAATTTTTTTCCAAATCCCCTCTGGATTTGTCTCCAAATCCCCTCTGGATTTGTCTCCAAATCCTTCCAAGATTTGTCTCCAAATTTGCTTTGGATTTGTCTCCAAATTCTCTCAGGAATTTTTCTTCAAATCCTCTACAAATGCTCTCCAAATACTATCAGGATTTGTATCCAAATCTTCTCTGGATTTGTCTCCAAGTCCTCTCTGGATTTGTCTAGAAATCCTCTCAGGATTTGTATCCAAATGCTATTAGAATTTGTCTCAAAATCCTCTCAGGATTTGTCTCCAAATCCTTTCTTGATTTGTCTTCAAATTCTCTCTGGATTTGTCTTCACATCCACTCAGAATTTGATTTCAAATCCGCTCTGGATTTGTCTCAAAATCTTATCGAAATTTGTCTCCAAATCCTCTCAGGATTTGTCTCCAAATCGTCTTATACGAATAGGAAACTGCAATACATAACACAGCGCAACAAAAATTACATTTTTGCGTGTCTCAAGGATCAATGTGTCAGGATTATGTGTCTCTAATAGATTTGGGGTTGCTGAATCTGATGTCGTTTTCATAAATTTCCCAGCACGTCACTATTTTTAGCTACAGGTCGCCAAAGTTGTATAAAACATTGGTTTTATTGATGTTTACATGAAAATTTGAAGTATATTTTATCAAACTTTTTTGTGTTCTTATCCACCAAGCATATAAAAGAGTTTTTAAACTTTTATTTTAGATATATTTTGGTTGAAATTGCGCGATTAAATTTATGTTTAAATATTTTTTTCAACATGCTTGCAGTCTACAAACGAAATTCTTCATTTCTCTTATATGGCAAAATACAATACTTTTCTAAACCATCAAAAAATAACTTTTCCGCATCAAAAGTTTTATAAATTTTGGTGATAAGTATTGTTATACACATAAAGTTTGAATTATGTAACTAATTATGCAAATAAATTGCCTTACAAGCTGGCAAACTTGCATGCAAGTTGGCTGAAATAGTTAATTTTTGCATTTTCAACAACCAATATCTCAAAAACTAGACGTGCTATGATATTTCTGTAAACGGCAATGGATTCAGCAACCCTTAATTAAGTAAATAGAGGTATTTTGATGCTGGAGACAAAAACGTGTTCCGCAGTGTAATGGGAAACGATCCTAAGATTGTGTAAGGTTTATTACCCGTGCTTATTCAAACATTGTAACCATTCAAAAGTCTGAATGAAATATTCCCATTGAGCAACGTTCTGTCGTTGGCGCAGATGTTCTGAAGAGGCTGTCATCTATTGATCTACTCAAACAAACGCCTTTACGGGGAACTGTTGATTTCCCTAGAAGTTTGTATTCTCCGCAAGCTCCCCATCGCCTTATTGACACAGAACAAACTCCGTTCGAAAGGGAAATCACACAGTTCAGTTACCGACCGACCGCTCCATCATTTTCGTCACGATTTCACAGTTGGGCTGAGTGCAAATATTTGCCCAGCTAGTGGGATGACAAATCTGTCACTCAGAACGCGGAAGCCAATTCCAGATGTTTCCCAGAGCTTCAAGGTTGGACCCCACACGAAGTGGTTTCGAATCCGCAAACTGATTCGATAATGTCGCACATTAAACTGGTTCTCTGCACGAACAAAACCAGGATCGTAACGATTTTCTCGCAGAACGGAATGATCATCAATGATCGCATAAATATTACTGTATGGAAATTATTGGTCGATCACCTCCTGCGGAGATGCCATCCCCCTTGTACAGCTTCTCATTCATCTCTATAAACTAAAATCCACCACTAAATTCTTGTTCTGTTTCCATTTGCAGGAAATCAACCGTGCCACCAACCACCAAGAGCTGAAAAAGATCGCCGTCTACTACTTCGACGGCCAGGGAAAAGCGATCCGACCGATGGTAGCGATGCTGATGGCCAAGGCCCTTAACTATCACATGCACAACGAGACCAGGTTGGTGTTTTTGGTTTTGGAGTTTTCTTTTCTTTTTCCTGTTTTGAGTTGAGACGTGAGCTTGAGTGCAAGTGTACCAGCATTGCAGCAGATTGATCGGGACGGATGGCGAGTTGTTCTTTTGTTTTTCGTCATAGGCGGTATCAGGGGTCATTGTATGAGGGGTCTAAAACATCTTAAAATGTGAATAACAATCAACTTTAAAAAAGATAAAATGAAACGAGCTCATCATGGTTGAGAACGGAGTGTACTTGTGCACGATAATCTAAATCTTCATGTAGAAATTGAAATGAATCTGATGAAATTATTGCTGGTAAAAAGAGTACCTTATTTGGAGATTTTTTCTGAATATCATAAGATAAATTTCTACTTGAAACTTTTAAACAATTCAAAAAAATTCTGGGCTTGAATGCTCTTTAAGAATTCCTTTACAAGTTAGTCGAGGAAGAGCTAGTCTTGAAGGAAATTTAAGAAAAATCAATAGAAAATCACAGGATCAACGTCTAAAAAAATCTTTGCGGTTTGCCTCGATAAATTTCTGGGAAATTATTTGCAAGAATCTCTGGAGCTACATCTATAGATATGCTTTTAGCCTTGCTTATAGGATTCTTGATGATGATCTATTGTAACACTTTTAACGAGGTCATTGTAGGATTCTGTTGTAAATCTCAATTCTTGAGAGATTCGTTACAAGATTTCTAATACATGCTGACGAAATAAAGGGTTTGCACAGCAGCCTGCCAAAGATTCCATCAAGAAGCGAGCAAAAATTTGACTTGGACTCAATCAAGAACTTCGCGGCGAGATAAAGACAGAGTTTAGCTTCAAATTCTTTTTAATTTTTTCCGTCGCTATGGCTTGTAATTTTTAGTTCATTATCTGGTATGATTGTTATTCATATCGCTGGAACAATGGAAGGATAACACTTAACACGTCAAACAAATTTGCTTCCCGAAATTATCTTAAATGAGATAGAAATTTAATAGCAAAATAACAATAAAATTGCTCTCGTGAGAGCTCCGTCATTGTGACATGACGAAGTGGGCTAATGAAATATAGTTTTGTCTAGTGACAGTGGGAAGAGTCGCTTCGTCAGTGTCGCAAGCCGGTCAATATATTTAACAGCCCCAGTGAATAAATTGTCACCCAACACGCAGCAACAAAGATATTGTCACCTCCTATTCTTGTTGCAACAATTTTATTCCGCAACATGACTTTGTCATCACCTGAACAGAATATGAAAAAGATCGATCACCACGTGCGCGGCGATTTTCTGGGCTTCGCATTGAAATTTTCGAAGAACTTTCTCCGTGTTGGTAAACATTGAAACATTATCAAACAGCATCCATAAAACAAATTTGGTTTTGTGTTTAAAATTACTGATGAATAGCGAGTAGAAAAGGTTGCAACAATATTGCGCTCTGTGATTGTCATGACAATTCTGCTTTTAATTGTGTCCTTATCCGCAACAGTTGTGACAAACGGTTGTGAGCGAGCTTGAGGCTTTGTTGTTTGTTTTCGTCTATTTTGATGATAATTTGATTCACTGAACAGCCCTGATTACAAGATAGACGCCTAGATCAAAACTAGATGATGCAGTATATAGCAATAATTAGCAACGATCACATCACAAATTCGGCCAACGTTTGGCCAGGCATCCTTTTGAGATCTGGATTTTCTTAAAATCTATAGAGTAGTGCACACGACCATAATCTTTGGCTAAGCACCTGTCAAGAAATTATCCAAAAATGTCGTGAGGTTTTCACTTGCAATTCACTTGCTCCAAGGATTTCTGGAGCAATATGTTAAGGAGCTCTAGTAGGTTCCGCCATGGTATCTATCATAGATCACAAAAATATCGTATTGATTAAGGATCTCGAAAAACGAATCTTAGTCTCGCACAGAATCACAAGCATCCGCCAAGGATCTTGCAAGAATTTCATTAGTGATGACAGTGATTTGCCAAGAATCTCGACAGGCATCCGCCTGAAGTCTCGTAATATCCAGCTATTCGATGAAATGATACTCACGCTCTAGAATCACTCACCATCGACTCATTTCGAATGATTTTTTTATTTCGATTGAAATTGCAAATCTTCTCTTAAATTATTCGCAGGCGGCTCTCGGTTCGCTTGTGGGGATTTTTTTTATTTCCGTACAAAGTGGGCCGAAGGGTCTCAGATTTTCATGAAACTTTTTTCCACAGGCAGGGCTCATCAATATATGAATAAAAAAAAAATGAGAAAAATTCAGGGTCGCCTATTTTCCCGGAAAACTCAGTTGGAATTTTTTTGTTTTCCCCTGACACTACTTACTTTGAAAACTCATAACTCAAGAACGAAGCATCGTAGAAACAAAGTTATTTCATGAAAATGAAAGCAAATTTTCTCACAAAAAAAAAAAACAGTTTTCAACGAAATTTCCCACCGTTGAGAAAATTCGTAAGGAAAAGCCGGAAAAACTGTGCTCCAACTCGTGGAAAATTATCAAAAAATATTTTTGAGAAGATAATTTCATAAGCTTTAATCGCTGAAATTTTTGAAATGTACTTATTTTTCGTTTTTGAGTTATGGCCAATTTTGTAAAAAATGTGCAAATGTGCCATTTTGTGCCTTTTCTTTGAAAAATCATAACTCAAGAAAGAAGGATCGTAGAAACAAATGAAAACAAATTTTCTCAGGAATAAAAAAAAAATATTAACTGGAAACAGTTTTCCACAAAATTTTCCACCGATGAGAAAATTCGTAAAGAAAAGCCGGAAAAACTATGTTCCAATTAGTGGAAAACTTTCAAAAATTCTCAAATCCTGAGAGGATTTGGAGACAAATCCTGAGAGGATTTGGAGACAAATTCTGAGAGGATTTGGAGACAAATCCAGAGAGGATTTGGAGACACATCCTGAGAGGATCTGGAGACATATCCTGAGAGGATTTGGAGACAAATCCGTAGAGGATCTGGAGACAAATCCTAAGAGGCTTTGAAGACAAATCCTCAGAGGATTTGAAGATAAATCCTGAGAGGATTTGAAGACAAATCCTGAGAAGTTTGGAGACAAATCCTGAGAAGTTTGGAGACAAATCCTGAGAGGATTTGAAGACAAATCCAGAGAGGATTTGGAGATAAATCCAGAGAGGATTTCAAGACAAATGCAGAGAGGATCTGGAGACAAACCCTGAGAGGATTTGGAGACAAATCCTGAGAGAAATTGAAGACAAATCCTGAGAGGAATTGAAGACAAATCCTGAGAGGATCTGGAAAACAAATCCTGAGAGGATTTGGAGACAAATCCTGAGAGGATTTGGAGACAAATCCTGAGAGGATTTGAAGACAAATCCTGAGAGGATTTGTAGACAAATCCTGAGAGGATTTGGCGACAAATCCTGAGAGGATTTGGACACAAGTCCTGAGAGGATCTGGAGACAAATCCTGAGAGGATTTGGAGACAAATTCTGAGAGAATTTGGAGACAAATCCTAAAAGGATTTGAAGATAAATCCTGAGAGGATTTGAAGACAAATCCTGAGAGGATTTGAAGACAAATCCTGAGAAGTTTGGAGACAAATCCTGAGAGGATTTGAAGACAAATCCAGAGAGGATTTGGAGATAAATCCAGAGAGGATTTCAAGACAAATGCAGAGAGGATCTGGAGACAAACCCTGAGAGGATTTGGAGACAAATCCTGAGAGGATTTGGAGACAAATCCTGAGAGGATTTGGAGACAAATCCTGAGAGGATTTGGAGACAAATCCTAAGAGGATTTGGAGACAAATCCTGAGAGGATTTGAAGACAAATCCTGAGAGGAATTGAAGACAAATCCTGAGAGGATCTGAAAAAAAAATCCTGAGAGGATTTGCACACAAATCCTGAGGGGATTTGGAGACAAATCCTGAGGGGATTTGGAGACAAATCCTGAGGGGATTTGGAGACAAATCCTGAGGGGATTTGGAGACAAATCCTGAGAGGATTTGGAGACAAATCCTAAAAGGATTTGAAGATAAATCCTGAGAGGATTTGAAGACAAATCCTGAGAGGATTTGAAGACAAATCCTGAGAAGTTTGGAGACAAATCCTGAGAGGATTGGAAGACAAATCCAGAGAGGATTTGGAGATAAATCCAGAGAGGATTTCAAGACAAATGCAGAGAGGATCTGGAGACAAACCCTGAGAGGATTTGGAGACAAATCCTGAGAGGATTTGGAGACAAATCCTGAGAGGAATTGAAGACAAATCCTGAGAGGAATTGAAGACAAATCCTGAGAGGATCTGGAAAACAAATCCTGAGAGGATTTGGAGACAAATCCTGAGAGGAGTTGAAGACAAATCCTGAGAGGAATTGAAGACAAATCCTGAGAGGATCTGGAAAACAAATCCTGAGAGGATTTGGAGACAAATCCTGAGGGGATTTAGAGACAAATCATGAGGGGATTTGGTGACAAATCCTGAGAGGAGTTGAAGACAAATCCTGAGAGAAATTGAAGACAAATCCTGAGAAGATTTGGAGACAAATCCTGAGAGGATTTGGAGACAAATTCTGAGAGGATTTGGAGACAAATCCTAAAAGGATTTGAAGATAAATCCTTAGAAGATTTGAAGACAAATCCTGAGAGTATCTGGAGATAAATCCAGAGAGGATTTGGAGACAAATCCTAAAAGGATTTGAAGATAAATCCTGAGAGGATTTGAAGACAAATCCTGAGAGGATTTTGAGACAAATCTTAAGATCATTTGGAGACAAATCATTAATGGATTTGGAGACAAAACCTGGGAGAATTAGGAGACAAATTCCTCTAGAATGCGGAGACAAATTCTGGCAGCATTATACGCAAGATCTTGGGAGGATTTGGAGTCAAATCCTGTGAGAATTTAAAGACAAATCCTGATAGAATTTGGAGACAAATCCTGAGAGGATTTGTAGGCAAATCCTGGGAGTATTTGAAGAAAAATCCATAGAGAATTTGGAGACAAATCCTAGGAGAATTTAGTTACAAATCCTGAGAGAATTTGGAGACAAATCTTGCGCGAATTTGGAGATAAATCTTGGGAGGATTTGGAGACAAATCCTTAGAGAATTTTGAAACAAATTCTACGAGAATTTTGAGACAAGTCCTGAGAGGATTTGAAGACGAATTCTGGGAGGATTTGGAGTCAAATCCAGAGACGATTCGGTGACAAATCCTGAGAGGGTTTGGAGACAAATCCTGGAAGAACTTGGTGACAAATTCTAGGAAATTTGGAGACAAAACCTGAGAGAATTTGGAGACAAATTCTGAAATGATTTGAAGACAAATCCTGAGAGGATTTGGAGAAAAATTCTGAGAGGATTTAAATACAAATCCGGAGAGGACTTGGAGACAAATCCTGAGAAAATTTAGAGGCAAATCCAGAGAGGATTTGGAGACAAATCCAGAGAAGATTTGGAGACAATTTTAGAAGGATTTGGAGACAAATCCAGAGAGGATTTGAAGACAAATCCTGAGAGGATATCGAGACAAATCCTGAGAGGAATCAGAGACAAGTTTTGAGAGAATTTGGAGACAAGTCCTGAATGGAATATTGAGATGTGTCGCAATAATTTCGTGTTCGCCCTTTATGTGACCCATTCTTCCAGTATAAAAGTCGTACTCGTTGATCATCACTTAAGCGTTTAACTTCTACAATTCGTTCAATGCATTGGAGCTGGATTTTGTTTTTTTATGAAAGTTTAGGCCACCTTAATGTGCATAATTTTAGGCTTGAATTGCATGAGGAGTTTTCGAAATAGACTTAAAGTCTGCAAAGAAGAACCTCGCCAGCATTCCTGTCAATCTGACAAAAAATCGGCATAACTTGCATACAAGAAATCTTGCTAGGAATCTGTTCAAAACCCGCGAGTGAAAATTGTCATAGATTTTGTAAAAAAATCTTGAGCATCTTGAGGAATTGGAATCTTGAGAGGATATCGCCAGGGCTCTCGGGAAGAAACTCAACGCCAACGAATACTTCAGAAACCATTCTATATATGTTTTGTCCAAGCTAACTGCCTGACCTTATCAGAAATAAGTTTTGGATTAATTTTTGTTGATTTGCTCGAAAAATGTAACCTTTGCGAAATTTTATATAAGAGGTAATGTGACTCCCCTTTGGAGGCAGCCGCAAACATTCTATTTCATATAGTGTTCATTGGATTTAGGCTATAGCTTCGTGCAGGAAAGATATGTTTTCAGAATTTTTCGATTTTTTAGATCACCAAAGTAAATTTATAGAAATTTTATTGAACATAAAATTTGTGTAAAATCAAAACTAGTCATAGTTTAAAGTACTTTTTTTATTTATTTTCCTCTTTTTTCCTAAAAAAAACATCTCTGGTTGGCTATAACTTTATGAATATTTAACCGATTACAAATCTTTTTACATGCAAAATTTAGAAATTTTTCAACTGTGTACTCAACAAGACTAATTAAAAAATGTTTTTGTGTAGTTTTTTTTTTTAAACTGAACAAAAATTTGAACTTTTAACGGAAAATACATTTTTTTGCTAATTTTTTTTCAGTAAAACGTAAATACTTAAGCTGAATGTGGTTCTTATCATTTGCCAAACCATCAAAACGGTCTATGAAGCCAGGCGTTATTTACCACGAAGCATTTTTTAGTATTGTCAAAGGTATGCAAGGTGTCATAAAAAAAATCCTTACAGAAAAAAAACCTAACCATGGATCCACCAAGAATCTTTGAAATAAAGTTTAAATTAAGCTAAATAGGAATCCTCTATTACTTTGACAATATCACTAAGAATCAGACTGACAAACCAAAAAAGATAAAAAAAAATCGCGTTCAAAAATTATTAATATTGGAATTTTTGGCGTAAAATCATGGAAATGGCGTCGTTTTGCTAGAAACATTGCACATTGGTCCCAAAGGGGGTGACCCATTTCGCATAAAGACGTTTCGCATAAGGACGTTTCGCATACGGACGTTTGGCATAATGGACGTTTCGCCTAAAGCAGTTTCATATAAGAACAGGTAGTTTTTAAAGAAGGCATATAATTCTGATTATGCCAAATGTCCATTATGTCAAACGTCCGTATGCAAAACGTCCTTATGCGAAATGTCTCTTTGCGAAATGTCCCACCCCCGGTCCCAAAGCCTAGATATGGAAGACGAATATGATTGCGCTTAGACCGTCAATTTTAGATATGGTGTCTTCGGCATAGCTTCTCCATATTTTTCAGACATTTTTTTCAGTGATGTGAAATTACATGATTTATGAGATTAGAATATAAACTTTTTTGCTGACGCATTTGAGCCTATACAATGTTCTACAATATTTGAAGTATGAAGGATTAAGAGTGCAAGATTGATGCAAATAGAACTATAGAGTACGAGGAAAGGAACGGACCTGGAATTGAACCCATGACTTTTTGCTTATGAAGCAGTAACATTAGATCACTTACATGAAAATTGATGTATTTATTTATTTATTTATTTTTATTTATTTATTTATTTTTAACATGAAAATTGATGTATTCTTAGTCATAGCTTTGAGCTTCAATATTTCTTGAAACAGTCTTCTATATTGACGATCAACTCTCGCTCCGTGAAAGCCCCTCCCACGTCACTGGCAAACCTATGATCTCGAAGAATTTATCATGCCGCTCCGGGGAAAAACCACAATCTGATCTCTTTATGTTCGCTCGGCCCTTCTCGGAGGTACGATCACTTGGATCAGCTCCCGATCATACCCCTTTTTAGGAGAGGACACAAAGAAAACTTCCCTTACCATAGTAACATAAGTTATTCGCCTCCATTGTAACATTTCACCTTGAACTTGTCCGGGGACGAACCGTCGTCGATGCCTGGACGTGGACATGGAAATTCCCAGCACCTGACGAACCTTCGTCCAACGTAGAAAACTAGTTCTGGTCGCTGGTTAGGCTTGCCAATCGCATTGCAATTATAGTTTGCTCCGTGATGCACACCGCCCATTGCGAGTGAGTAAGTGAGTGACCTCTGGAAGCATCGAGAAAGAGGGGCTTGCGATCGGCGGTGGTAATTTGTGTACCGGTTGAAGGACACTCGTTGACTCAGGGATCGTTGACGTCTTTGGGCTCGTTGTCCTGTCGTTCATTCTTCCTTTTTTTTCTTTATGTGACGATAATCGATTCGATTCGATGCTGATCAACTCCGCCGTGTTCTGCATCCGCGCAGATGAAAGTCATTAGTGGCTCTGTGACGTCAATTGGATTTTGGAAATGTCCAGAACCAGAATTTTGGGTTGTTTGGTACTCGGCACTAAAGTTAGTATGCGGCTTTTGACCTTCAGCGTTTGACGTCAAACGTGTTTGGCGAGGTTGCGTCAGGTTTTGGGACCGATTCGATTCGAGGATCGAGGATCGGGATTTTGGATTGTTTGTTTTGCGAAATTTTGAGCGCTCAAGGTCTACCACTTTGGAACTCGGTAGCACGTGCGGTTTTCTTAGTCGGAGATGATTACAGTGCCTGCGAAAGAGGTGATGGGAGCGGTTATTTATAACTTCACATATGATTTTCCTTTTTGGGAAGGATGCCATTATGAGAGATGACGTCTGTAGGCAGGTTTGGTGACGCATAGTCTTACTTATTTCTTCGTTGCGGACGCAAATAAGAATTCTAAATTTTTGTTATCAGAATCGTTTGCACTAAGAAATGGTTAGATCTGTGGTAAATTTATTTTACTCGTCTAGTGATGACATCGAGTTATAGTGCCTTCTAGGACATAGCATACTTCCACAGATATCAACTAAAATTAATCTTTGTAGGTTGCCCATTTTTGCTTTTGCATGTGGCAAGCTCGAAGACTATCTATGCATAAACTTCTGAGGAAAATTTTGTGAAGATCCCTGTGCATCCTTGAGATTTATGAAGATTTTTTAGAGACCTCTGTGAAGACCTCTTTTGAATCTTCTTTGAAGACTTCTGTGAAGTTTACTGTGGAGAGTCTGCACTGGAGACTACCGACTACTAAGGAAATTTCTTTGGAGACCTCTGTAAAGACCTCTTTATAAATTTCATTGAAGGCCTCGGTTGAGACATAGGTTGAACCTCGACTTCTGTAGATACTTCTGTGAACTTTGCGCCAGTATTTGCTTGGAGACTTGAAAACTTCGATTGACACAACTATGGAGATTTTAAAAGATTTCAGTAAAATTCTCAATGGATATATCTTTAGTTGCTTCTGTAAAGACATCTATCCAGATACTTTTAAAGACTTGTATGGATACTGCTGCGAAAATTTGTTTTCTTATAAAGAGTGACTCTGAATATAGATTCCTCTAAAATCAGCATTGTTCTCTGTATGAAACTACAAAGTTATGTACATATCCCTTGGCCTCAGGCTCGGATTCTTTTCTCTCCGAAACCACCTTAAGCGGTAGAGGGGCCAGTGCATATTAGCAGTTTAATCCAAGCAGCCTATGAAAATCTCTTCTCCTCTGTGGAGACCTCCGTAGAGATTTTATGTAGAACCTCGTGGGGACTTCTGTGGAAACCCTTGTATACATCGTGGAGGCCTTTGGGGAGATACTTGTGGGTCATTCAGGAAATAGACGTAGAGCTTTCTATGTACATCCATCTCTCTAGTCTTATTGAGACAAGTGGAGACCCCTTTGGAATCCTCTATGGCAGGTCTTTGGACAAGAATCTTATGAGAAACATCGGTTACTGTGGTGCCCCGTGAAGATTACCTTGATGCCCTCTGTGGAGATCCTCCGTAGAAACCTCTGTGGAGATCACTGTAAGCATACTTGTGTAGAACTCCTCGAAGATTTTTCGTCATTGCAAAATCCTTTGGGAGATGTAGTTAACTTTTTTGCTTTTGTAATTTGAAAAGGATCTCGCGTTTTTAACAATCAAGTGTTGCACATACGAACCATTTTTGTTACTTTTATTGGTGAGAAGCGTGAAAGTAGTTCTGTGAAGACTTCTACCAGTAAATTAATGGAGAGTTCTGTGGAGACCTGCGTTAGTAGAGACTCATGTGGAAAGCTCTGCTGAGACTGATTTGGAGACTATCTAAGGGACTCCGTTAGACACCCCTGTGGAAAATAATCTATTCAGAGACTTGTTAGGAAAGTTTTGTGGAGAACCCTGTGGATTCCATGAGATTTATGAAGATTACGGTAGAGACTTCTGTGAATCCCTCTTTTGAAACTTCTGCAATAAATCTCTGTGGAGACCACTGTCCTGGAGATCCTTGTGGAGAACCCTGCAAAGATTTCTCCCCATTGGAAAGCTTTTCGATAGCCCAGATTTAGTTAACTTTTTTGCCATTTTAATTTTACAAAGATCTCACGTTTTTCACGATCAAATTTTGAAAATACGAATCATTTTTTTATTTGTTTCAATGAGGTGAGTGAATAAAGTTTTACTTTATTCACTGAAGTGTTAAAAAAGTTGAAAACAAAAACATTGATTGTCAGTAAAATTTAACGTAATTTTTCAAGCATTTAGAAAAAAAAGTCATCAAGTAAGAGGTTTCAAAATACTATCAAATATTATATTGCTTTCATACAGAAGTGATCATAAATGTATTAGAAGTACAGAAATTTGTTCCTCTGATTTTGGGTTTTATTTTATTGGTATATTCTATAACTCGATATTTCTATAAGTCGTCCCTAGAACATCGAGTTATGGAGAATCGAGTTAAACTCGAAAATGGATACTTCTAGAGAGGTGATAATGTCAGTCGTTATGGTTTAGAATAATTCCAAAATTTTTATTCTATCATCAAACTGTATTTATTTTTTCCAAAAAAAAAGGTATTGAAAAACAACCAAAAGTTGTCCATAGAAAAACTTTTTATTGAAAATTTCTCCATCATGAAACGTTGTACTAAACATCTGTTTCCCATCAAGATTCAATAGTGAAGTAGCTTGGGGATATTGTGCCATTTAAAATTGGAGTTTTATTTTTGAATTTCCCATGATGGAAAATAAAATATTTCTCCAGTGTACACTTTTTTTTCTTGTAACCCAAACGTTTCAGTACAACTTCTCCATAGAACAATTTTCTCTAAAATCAACAGTTTCGGAACTAAAATTTCACATGTAAATTAAATGTAATAACTCAAAATCCATTTTCAAAAGTTATTCTTGAGCCAAAATGGTCGATTTATCAATGGAAAACACGTATTCTACCATACCGGAAACAGGTGCAAAATTTACTGCAAATCGAAAATGGTCGAATTTTGTGACCGACTGATTTGACATGGAATTCGTCCTAAAAAGTAATCCACAAATATTAAAACAATCTTCTAGCATTACGTCCCCACTGGGACAGAACAGAAATACTTCTTAGCACAGCGTTCCAAGTGCATCTCCACAGTTATTAAGAGTTTTCTTTGGGAAAGTTGCCATCAGTATCATGATTATCTGCCATATACTACTGGTTTTCAGTTAATGCATTGGCAATGGTAGCTTTCGGGATGGGTGTTCTAGTCCTGTTTCGAATTCCGCATCGAATGGAGTACTAAAATCTGACTCCTATCTGACGGTACTCTCTAGTTTCCTACTTGCAGTTAAAGTTCGTTGGTTGAGCAAGCATCTGGATGGATGGAAAATGACGGAGTGTTTCTAGTGTTTCTAGCTTTTTAGTCAAAAATATGTTCAGACTCATTAAATTTTTTAACTTTCGGCCCCCTGAGGCCAACATATTTATGAAATTGCCCCCCTGATATGGTTTTGAAATAGATAATTTGGTTAGTTGAAAGTTGATGTTTTACAGTGAACTCTCCATATTTCGTTATTGAAGAGATCATCGAGTTAGGCATGTAGCGACTTGTCAGTGTAATTGCGAACCAAGAGACCATCGAGTTAGCAATGAGAACCAACTTTTACTATGGTTCTTCAACTCGATATCGAGATAAAAATTATCGACTTTGCCAAACTTCGAAAAAACATTGGAACATTGGAAAATCCTGAATGTTGTTTGTACTTTTCTCACTGCAAGCTTTCGAGGTTTCAATCCGATATTTGTTCAAATCTATTTTTAGTTACATGACTCACGTCTTTGGTAATTGATGGCTTTAATGTTGACACTTAATTTTTTCTGCTCAACTTTTCTGAAATAAGGTCATAAAATAGTATGTACTTTAAGTAATGAATAAATAAAATGATCGTAACAAAATATCTAAACAAGTTGTATCAAAATCTTTGCCTATATAGACCCGGTTATCAAATATCGTAAAATAAGCTGTCCAAATCTGAAGTTCTTTTACAAATAAAACATCAAATTACATTTTCAAACCATTTTTTAAAAGTTTTTAATAATCACTTCAAAACAATTTAATTATTATCTGTGACTACAAATGGATAACGAAAATATGAATACGTTATCTTTTGGGAACATAACAGTTGCCAATTCATAATTCAAAGTGAACACTGAAAACCAAATTCTCATCAAACCTATTTCGTTTCTGTTAATGTTTGTCGAAGTTGTGTCTATCGTGATAAATTGAGCATGAAAAGAAGTACAAACAAATATATAGAGGGAAAAAGTTAAATGTGTAATCAATTATTCTTTACATTATTAGAGTATAATCTTCTATTGATGTTAAGTATCGTTACTCTCAGTTTCTCACACTTTCGCCCCCTTTCTAGTTTTTTCGCCCCCCTAAATTTCATTTTACAAATTTTCGCCTCCCTGGACCTGAAAATCGCCCCCAGGGTGGCGAATTCGCCCACTTTGGGAATCACTGCTCTAGAAGGAGGAAGGAAGTAGGCTCAAGCATTACATCTCATAAAGCAATTTGAATTGCCTCATGCAAAAAGCGTCACGGAGATGGGAGGAGGGGGTCTAAAATTTTTAAAGTAATGAAAGGACGCTGTCATACGGGTTTCACTACTGGACATGACTTTTACAAATCTCAATCAAATATATAAGAGTTTTGAGTTTAAATGTCTTACTTAAATAGTAAACCAAACCAACATAACATTCAAAACATCATTTATTTGGAATTGACCTAGAAATCTGATAAAAAAAAATACTATCCCACCTCACTCTAATGGCATTTTAACAGTCAATGACTTCTTTACGTTTGGATTTATGATAAATATCGACATATCAATTGTGAACAAGCGACCACTGCAAGATTTTCTACACGGTCCTCTCTGGTTCTCCACAAAGATTTATAAAAAGATCTCCACAGGAGTTCATAATAGTCCACAGAAGTCTCCACTAACGCGGGTCTCCACAGAACTCTCCATTACTTCCCCGGCAGAAGTCTTCACGACACAGCAAAACTGTTGTATTTTGTACAACACTGTTGAAAAAACCTCGCTTCTCGTTCATAACAGCAGTGTGGTGGTTTTGATGGTAGCGAACCGCGCGACGACTGGAAGGTTAACGCTCATTACAACTTGCAACTATTTATTCACCTCCAAACAAGAATTGGTCCAAGTTTTCCCGAACAAGAAGAATTTTCAACTCGATATCGCGTTATGGAGAGAAATTAACCTCTCATGTGACATCGGCTAGTAGAGATATCGGATTATAGAGAGCACGGTAAACGGGAATTTGAAGGGAGCGAAGGGACCGAGTTAATTGGCCTATATTATTATCTAAATATTTATTTTTTGCATTAAACTTGAAATAACTCGAAAATGGCCACTTCCAAAGAAGTTATCGTGATAGTAATTGTAATTTAGAATAATTTCAAGACGTTTATTGTGCCATCAAAACGTATTTATTTTGACAAGAACAAAATAAAAATTTCTCCATCGTGAAACTTTGTCCCAAACATCTGTTTCCTATCAAAATTATATGGGGAAAATAAAAAAAAAAACATTAGAAATGGGGTTTTTGATGTAATTGAAAATTTCATGATGAAAAAAAAATACTTTTCCAGTGTATATTTTTTTTCTTGTAGCCCAAACGGTTCACTACAACTCCTGCATAGAACAGTTTCAATACTTAGAATTCTACAAATAAATTGCATGCAAAAACTCATAGGCCACTTTCAAAAGTTATTCTTGAGCCAAAATGATCGGTTTATCCTTGAAAACACTTATTCTACCATACTGAACACATACTGTGTAAAATTTAATCCGAATCGAAGATTATTCGAGCACGATTCCTATTTTTTCGACTCATGATGATGATGATACTTGATATGATAAGATAAGTAGAGATAAGTAAAAATATCATTAAAGTGCAAAACTCTTCATCGAGGATTGGTGATGTTTTGATAAGAAATAATAATGAATTAGTTACTTATCAACCATCGAGAAAAAAGTATAATATTTCAATCGCTTAATAAAAGATCTATCTGCATTTTTATTTTTATTTTTTTTAAGATGGTATTTAAAAATAATAACAAGTTTAATAATTAGGTTATTATGCGAGAAAACTACATTTTACAGTGATGAACATCCGGGAGAAAGACAATTGCCTTATTTCAGATGAAACCATACACGAAGATTGAAGAATTGATTTCAACTAATTGAAACAAAGCACGCCTACAATGGTTGAGGATTAAGATCATTGAGAAGAATAAGTAATCGTATCGGTACTGGGTCATTCGGCCGAACGCTTTTTGCTCGAAAGCATTATTTGGCCGAATGCCTTTTAGCCGAAATAATAAAATAAAAGAATGAACTAAGGTATGCATGCTAGGAATGAATTCCGAAGCTACAATGCTATCGATTTTCATTCAAAATGCTCAACTTTGGCATACTCTAGTTTTGTTCCCTTTCAAGCTTTTAAGGTAAAATTTTCCCAAATACTTAAAAAGGAACAAAACTATATCATGCCAAAGCATCATGAGCATTATGTATAAAAATAGACACTAGACGATGTTATTCGGAACAGCACTGTACATTGAATAGGACAGGTTATTTTAAAACAAAGACAATTTATCATTGATACACAATTATTTGTCTCTTCTGATTGTCTGAGAAAGTAACTAGTTTCGAAAGCGAAAAAAATGAAAGAAAAGCCTTTTTGAATTTTGATTAACGTGTTATAAGGAATCCCATTAATTATGAGAGAAGTAAGTATTGAAAAAACAGCCTATGAACAACAGAAGAGTGATTCCAAGCAACAGCACCAAAATTTGGTAAATTTTTTAATTCATTTTTTTCTATTGAGCTGAAACTTTGCACAGTTTTCCAGTTCCATCTAAATCGTCATTTTCCGATATCAAATCTTCAAGTTGAGTCACGACTAACTTTTCAAAAGGGTGTATGTGAAAATGGTTCAAAAATATTCAAAAAGCTGCACAGCAAAAACGGTTCGTTCGATTGTTAGACAACTAAAGAAACAAAGTTAGACAACTAAATAAAGATTCCAAAAAAAAATACACACAGTAAAAAAATAAATTTTTGCATTAAAAAACATAATTTTTGACACAAAAACTCAAATATCTCAAAACCCTATCGGAATACCAACGTAATTTTTTGAGGGAAAACGGTCCATTATATTAGCTATCTACCATAAAAATTTGGTGATGGTAAACTAATAAACAAAAAAGTTATGACATTTTAAACATGTCACAATTTTCACATTTAGTAGAAAAAAAAAAAAATTTTTTTCGGAGTAAATTATTACGGGAACCGCAGTTTGTTGCTAATTTTATTGTTAAGGGCCTTACGTGAATTAAACAAGTCGTTTTCATGTATTCATTAGTATTATGTATATTATATGTATAAATATTATGTATATGTATAAATATTATATGTATATGTATATATGTATAAATTAAAATGAATTAACAGATTACACGAAAATAAATTTTTTTTTTTACCAGGATATTTTTTTTTTAGAGTATGATCGATGAGTTTCTAAATGTTATATATAAACTTTAAAAGTTTTGGATTTGGGTATGCGTTATGAGATCATGAAAACATTTTATTAATACTTATTTATTTATTTATTGTTATTCAATTGTTTTTACAATATCGAACACTTTTGCATCATTATCAGTACAGTTCGAGTATAGTTTTGCTTTAATTTTATTTTCTGACAATGGAATAATTACCTCATCGTAGTCTGTATTTTCCACATCCTCAGGTCCTAATTTGAAGAGGTTTCTTCGTACAGCTTCGTTGATTTCACGGTATTTTTTCTCGGGATAATTGACGTAACCCATCTTCGTCCATTTATTCGGAGTCACTTTTATTCCAGCTATCCCTTCATTGAAGCGTTCGATGTTGACCTTCTGGATGCACTCATCTTCTGATTGATTTGTTGAAACAGATGTCGCTGATGGTACCGTGGCAAGACTATCTGCACTTGGTACTTCTGGTAACTCCTCAGTTGTTGTCGGTGCATCTAGTAATTCCTCAGTTGTTGTTGTTTTCGAACTTCCTGCAACCTGATCCACCGATGATGTACAGATTGCCCGTTTGTCAACGTTTAAACGGCAGGACGTACAAATGCGTAAATGTGTATTCAATGTAGACATTGGAGCATAACCAGCCGCTTTCAGTTTATCTATGGTGCTTTCGGTGAGATTTCGTAGCTCTTTCGAACACTTTTTTTTCTGCAAACGGCCTGCAACAGTTGAGAAAGCGAGTACTCATGTTGCTCGTTAGATTTTAATAAACAAAATCACTTTTAAGTTTTTACTGACTAGTTTGGTGTCGTTTGCTTGACTGAAGAAAAATTTTACAATTAAATCTTCTATAACCATAGTGGTAGTATATTTTTAGCTTTTTCGTGAGTATGTTCATGGTATGTACCTATCATGTTTTTGATGTTGTTGAAGTTACTCGCTTTCTCCCAAATATGATTAACAAAGTCTATTCTCTACCAAGGCGGGTCTATACCCAGGTGTAATCAGATTTTAACTTTGTGGAGAAAACCAGCGCCGAGAAAACCGACCTGCTTTACGTATACTAGATCACCTGGGTATAGACCCGCCTTGTTCTCTACGAGGTAAACTTTTTGCAGGTAAACTAGTCGTATACCTGTATAGAAAACTTTTTTTGTAGCTTTTGTCTTCAATATTAGATTTCTTATAGGTTTCTTTTATCAAAAGGTTTCAACACTATTGAGAGAATTTTTCTTCAGTTACGTACAATAAAAAATATGACACTATCAAGACTTTAGATCACAACACTGGATCGCGTCTAACTTTCTAATAGATGCTATAATAGTTATGAATAATTAAATAAAATATCATGAAAACAACTTGTTAACCTCATGTGGTACCCTTAACAAAAAATTCAGCAACAAACTGCGGTCCTAAAAAAAATTAACAATGAAAAAAAAAATTTTTTTTCACTAAGTGTCAAATTTGTGAAATATTTGAAATGTCATAACTTTTTTGTTTATTGGTTTACCATCACCAAATTTTTACGGTAGATAGCTAATATAATGGACCGTTTTCCCTCAAAAAATTACGTTGGTATTCCGATAGGGTTTTGAGATATTTGAGTTTTTGTGACAAAAATGATGTTTTTTAATGCAAAAAAAAATTTTTTTACTGTGTGTATTTTTTTGGAATCTTTATTTAGTTGTCTAACTTTGTTTCTTTAGTTGTCTAACAATCGAATGAACCGTTTTTGCTGTGCAGCTTTTTGAATATTTTTGAACCATTTTCACATACACCCTTTTGAAAAGTTAGTCGTGACTCAACTTGAAGATTTGATATCGGAAAATGACGATTTAGATGGAACTGAAAAACTGTGCAAAGTTTCAGATATTTTTGAAATGGTCGATCAGAATCGACTTGCATGCCTCCGTGGAATCCCTCAGAAGGAGAAATCTCGTATGAAAATGTTAGCACTAATAATCGTTACATCATTATAAAAACAAAGGTTAAACTATCGATTAAAATATGAGCGAAGTTTTGCCAATAGTAATGGAATCAGCAAAACTCGAAAGAATAATATATGTTTAAAACAAGGAAATATTTCAGATAAAATCATAAAAAATCAATTTAGCACACCGTTGGTAACCTTAAAACGAATCAGCCTTCAGCAAAGAGTCTTGACACGATGTGCGAAATTTATAACTTCGCCCTAAATTAGCAAGTCGGTTATTGTCTTTCTCTTGGTGTTCTATATACTGACAAACATGACGTCCGATAGCATCATAAAAATTTACGAACTAAATAGTTAATCAGTCAATTTTCAAATCCTTCTCAACAGCGTTGTAGCAAGCTTATTAAAAATTAATTCATAATTCCGCCAAACGGCATTCGGCATAACGACCCGTTCGGTCAAATGGCGTTTAGCCAAATGGTCGGACAAGTGGTAATTTGACCAAATTCTGGAGCATTTCAATCAAATGCTTGCCCAAAATATTGATTTAAATTTGTTTAAACGTACCTACTGAAGGTCGAACAATGGGCTGCATCAGGCAATAAATTTAATTTTGCTGTCGACCATATGAGCTTTCGTCCAATTATCTCATAATAAAATTTCGAGCAAATGTCCCTATGACCAAACATCGTTGTCGTTGAGCCAAATTTTCATTCTCGACCAAATGCCCCTTAGCCATCGCCAGCATCACCACGCTCGTACTGTGCATACATAGCAAACTATGTTTCATAGAGCGTGCACTCAGTACATCTGCGAACGGTATTGGGTTGAGGTTTTTCAGGAAAGCCTTTGAGGAAAGGGTCAAAAATGACGTCGATCAGGAGGGATGTCTACGAAAGTTGGACAGTGCATCAATTAGCAGTAGTAAAATGCGTAACAGAAGGAGGAGGCGAGGGGTCTAGAAATTCATTTTTTAATCTTCCCAAACTCAGAACATCAGATTAGAACTCTAGAGTCACGTTTCTCAACGGGGTCCGCGGACCCCCGACCATGTGAAAAGCACGTTGAAACGAAAACCTCAGAGCGAGCCGTTTTTCAGCCGTTACCAAGGTTGAGAAACAGTGCTCTAGTGGTTCAACTAATCTCCCAAAATGTCACCTTAGTACAATCTGTTCTCTTGTTGTTTATCTTGAAATAGCACCAATTTTCCACTAACGAACATCCTCTTCCCTCCTTCTCTCTTTCCAGCAACGTGGTGCACGCACAGCGACAGATCGCCATGATTTCGGAGATGATTCACACCGCCAGTCTGGTCCACGACGACGTCATCGATCAGTCCTTTGCGCGGCGGGGTAAACCTAGTGTCAACGTAATATGGAATCATAAAAAGGTAAGTGCTTTCTCCGTCTAACTCCGTATGAACTTGTCACCGAAGTGTGGTCTCACACATCGATGTTTCGTAACGCCCTCTGCCGCGCCGCGGTCCGAATAGTTCGGACTTTGGTCAAGGTCTTATTCTCTTACGCGCGAATGTATAAAGTAAAACAAAATAGAGTCCGAGTTTCGAACGCAAAAGCTCGCGCGCGCATTCCAAAGCACCCCCTCGTTACCGTCCGCCCACATCACCGCCCAGTGAAATTACACCGGTTGAAGGGGAGGGATGTGCTTGAGAAACCGAGTCGAAGATCCGGTTTCGGACTACCTTAGTGCAGCTCTGCTAGTAGTATTGCCGTGGTGTGTCACAGTCGTTAGTCGCTGCTTTGCAGCGATGTGACACTACTGTCTCTTCAGCACAAAAGTGGCGACGACGATTCAAACTGGGTATTTGCAATCGCGCAAGCATGCCATCATCGCACAATGAGCCAGAAAACGAAATTTCACGACAAAAAACTCCTGAACTTTTTTAAAATGAAGATATTAGAAGAATTTTTCAATTTTGGTTACATGAATTGCATCACTTACGAAGTTGAATCTAGATTTTGTAGCTTCTGAAATCTTCCCACTAGCAAAAACTCCTTCCCGTGACAAGCATGAAGATGCAGAGGTATACTCGGTCTTTAGCAACAATGGATGATATCACACTAACATTCCTTCCCTTCACCAATGACCGCAAGGACGTGGCCGGCGTAATGTTTGGATTTTTCGAAATTGTTCACTGAAGATGGTAAGCTACTCCCAAGCTCCGTCTGTTGGTGCCTTGCGCAATTTTGACTGATCTGGTCATTCTAGGAGTAGTATCTAACTACGAATTGAAGGCATCTATGTTCATGCTGTAGGTCATTTAGAAGTGTAGGTTAGGTCGGTTTGAAAACAATGTTAGACTTTTCTAAATTTTATATCATGCTCAAGCATGTGATGATAAGGCTATATACAGCACGATAGTCTGTATCACTCAAATCTCAATCAATGAGCTCATCGAACTCATCAAGAAATCATTTCTTTGTGTGAGTGAACTGTGGTTATACGAGATGACGAGTCAAAGGGATGAACCAACTCATCCATGATTTTTGACTGTTGAGTCGCGTGATTGACTGGCTACAACTCAAACATGAAAAATCTCGTGTATGAGATATGACAATTTGACATTTTAGCAAAGATAATTCGAGGTAACTTTGATCACCCATGTAAACAATGTTCAGTTAAACTTCATTAACTATTTCTCAAATACTTCATTGTTTGTACAAGATCTTATTGGAAATCGACTGTGTATTTCCTAATTCGATGAAAAATACAATAAATACAGTGGGGATTCGCTCGTTGGGTGTCTACTACATCCCGAGGAGGAAAGAATAACTCGGCAATAACTTTTGCATACCATATTTTGGTATCATACCCCAATTAGGTATTGTTCAGTTATCAATACCTCATTTTGGTATTATAATGGTATTTGAAAAAATAATTAAAACAATTAAAAATACTTCATTTTGGTATTCGATATGTATTGAGGACTGCTGGAGGTATTGAACTATTATTGAAAAATTTCACTTTTATATGAAAATCCATCAAGTATTATTTAGGTATTGCAATACCTGATCTAATTATCAGCTTGGTATTTGTAGAATATGCAGAAGGTATTATTTGAGGTATTTTACCTCTTATGCAGGGCTCATTCATACCTCATTCAGGTTGTAAGTATTGGAAATTATCTGGTATGGAATACCTCAATTTGGTATTCAGTAGTTATTTTCTTCTGATCGGGATGGAATGACTGTGGACAGAAAATGTCAAACTGACTTTGATGTCTGAGTACCGTCGCATTGCAGTCTCCATATATAGAAAAAATGCGTATGTATATGTGCGTTTCGTGAAAATTTTCTCTTCAGATGCGTTAGTGTGGAGCATTTTCACCAGCTGTCAGTCGTTCCAACTAACGGGTCGGATTCGCTAGATGGAAGACAGTCGTGTTCCAATCAGCGAATCCCCGCTGTAACTTTTTTTTTCTAAATTTTATTATCCCAACAATTATTTGTAATTCAATTCAAAATACATCGTTATCCCTCCGAACTCAACAAATTCATGTATATATTTGAGTCTGAATTATTCTGAGGTTATTTTTTTCATTTTACAAGCGCTTGGATTTTTGTCGGCAAAATTTCGATTTCTAGCCCATAGTGTATCGACTTGGATGGCGGCGGTCTAAATCGACTTCTTCCTTCGGTTGACAACGACACCGCCATCAGCTGGTTCGAATGATTGGTCGCGGATTGCCCGGAGGCTACTGTGCGTTTCTCTCTCTTTCTGAAGCGCTGTCTCTCTGTAGCTCCCGCGATTTGGTAGCGATGGTTGAGGAATGCAAGCACTTTGATTTTGTCGTATTTTTTCCGAAAACAGAAACCGAAAAATATCTGGTTTGTTACATAACATCGTGTCAGTGTTTCAGCGCGACGACAGTTGCGGCTTAATTTTTGTGGAACCCGGACGGAGGAATGCATTCCAAAAAGTTATCGATACTGGACAAGTGTTTTTTTTTTTGGCGATTGGCTCTTTCTATGCTAACGTGTAGTGAATGCTTGATAAGTGGAGACACGGTTTAAAAAGTAGGATAGAATGAATTTCAGAACTTTGGAGGGCTATGAGGCAAATCGTCTTCCTGAAACGTTTCAAGAAGTGACACATCTTCTTCAGAACTTTCTTAGGATGAAGCTTTTACCAGATTGTCCCTAGTTAAGTTTCTATATTCCAAAAATGCCAAGTGGTCACTGCTCACTTACATAGGAGATCGAATTTTCGGGATACTCCTGGAATTGATCAATGACTTCTATCTTTGTAAGAGTCATGTTAAGCCATTTTTGATTGATTTTAAACATTCAAGGCACTTTATTGTATGATCAAAAATAAAAAAAAAAAAATTTGAAATTTTCTAACGACTTATTCACGGAAAAGCCGAAATTCGAACTGTTCATTTATGTGATAAGAAGAATGTTGACTGGCTACTAGGAAGGCATTGCAGATTTCGTTCTCAATTGATAAATAGCAGCAGCGAAGAAAAACCACAAAGAGAGAGTGATGATAAAACCCATTTTTCTCGTTTATTAACCATCCGGGGTAGGTGTTTCACTTTACTGGCATGATAAACAACCCACCCCAGAATATCCTATAGCAATAATGCCCCTTGTTCTGGAGCTTGTTTAGATGGGTTTTATCAAGCACTGTTAATTGCCCGATGTAATCAAAGCTGTAGCAGTAAACGATAAACAGACTCTCATTCCAACACTATACTTCAATTTATCTTTCACTTTACACAGAAAAAAAAATCTTTTAAAAATCACTAATAGACTAGCAAATTCTGTTTAAATCTGATATCTTGTTTGTTTTGTTAGTTACCCAGACAACCAAAATGTACGTATAACAAAATCACCTAGAGGCTTTGTATGTCCAAAATTATTAAATTAACTTATAAGATGCCGCGAAAAGGCCTTCTACGTACAAAAGTGGAGGCGATATACGTCCATATATTATGTGATGAACAACAGCATACAATGCGAGTGTATAAATTTTTTTTCCGAACTGACCTGTAATCTTATACGACTTAACTTATGATAACATATGTTGATTTGACAGCTGCTACGAATTGATTTGACTTACTTTGTACGAGTGTACAGAACGAAACAAAATGTATAAATGGATTGTCCGACATTTCCCCGAAAACCATTTCCCCGAATGATTTCTTCCCGAAGGATTTTCTCCCGAAAACCATTTTCCCGAATGAACTGTTTCCTCGAATGTACCGTTTCCCCGAAAGCTTTTTCCAAAGACTTGTTCCACAAATTACGTAACGCTCTAGGGGGAGGGAGGAGTAGGCTCGAACGTTACGGCTCACACAAAAAATTGAATTTTTTTTATACAAAAAGCGTTACGGATGGGGGGAGGGGGTCACAAATTTCCAATTAGGACGTTTCTTAATAAATGAACACTGCTAAGACTATATTCAGCTAGCTTGATAATCGCTTCAAACGAATGATTCTCTTATGAATGATTTGAATCGAAAAACAAAAGATAAGATATTTGGAGTGAAAATCGATGGCAGTTTTTACTGGCAGTTCTTTTTTAAAAATATGTTAAAAAAGTTAAGTTCGGTATTCAAATTTTATTATGCTAAGAATCGTAATACATAAAATGTTTCAAAATAACATTCAAGAGACGCTTAACGTTGTTTGTTCGAACATAATTCATCTTAATGACATCTAGCTGAACGGGCAAAGGCAGAATAATGAAATAAAGTTTGACTGGTTGAAAACAATTTGCCGGATTCAAAGACGTGACCCTAATGAAATCTTCACTGCATGAAAACTTTGAAAGAATGAATGAGTTACTAATGTCGTTTTCGTTTTAAGGAACTGGGTCAGTGATCAACACATGAACAAACCAACGTCAAGCGAATTGTAGCTCGGTCGAACTTGAATCGGGTTGGAGTTGTAACTGTGAGTCAGAGCGACCAGTTAAAACTTTAGCCAGTTCCAACCTAGGCTCAAAAGCGAATTCGACATTAGTTGATTTGGGACGCATTTGACAGTCCAGCACACCGTTAGTAGATTGTGTTTCTTAAAACATAAGCAGATGTTTTTTTTTTACTACAACTGAGAACGTAGAAGGCTTGCTTTCAATTTTATAAAAATCCCTATTTTAGAACATAGATTATTCTTCTTTATATTACTGGTCTAATAATCATTGGCATCACAATAGTTGATAATTTTAAAGCTCTCACCTTCTTATCATCGTAGACAATTCTTTAAAGCTTTGCTGGTTTGATATTGTTCTGCTTGCAGCTGCTACTGATTTCATCATAATTTTGCCCTTCTTTTATTTGAAGGCTGTTCTTCATAGATAAATATATCAATATAAATTAACAGAGCTACTGAAACTTTAATCAGATTTCTTCTGGTGATCACATGCTGCTAGTTCAAATGTCATTGTGAGAACGAATACTACGGATTCTAATATTTTGATCCAACATTTTCAATGCTTTCGATCTACCCTCCCCTTGGTTATGCGACCTTGCCGCGATGGGAGGGCATAATCCATTAGCCCATATGATGGAAACCAAAGGCGTAACCTGTAGTGGTGGTATCACATTTTGGCATTTTTTGCTTAAAGCCGCGTCATAGTTCATATGGCATAGACGCAATAATATCTCGGATGTGATCCAACGGACATTCTGCGTCATTGATAGAATTGATGCCCATTTCAAATAATTAATCTATTCGAAGTGGACATTAATACTATTCGCGACGTTTAGTTTGCCTTATGCTAACCAGAATGATCCGTAGCCACTCTTACTATTAGCTAGCTAGACACATCGTTATCATGTACGACGTAGGGAATATTACTCTGAGGAAAATGACTAGTAGATTCACTGAGTAGAAATAAGTGGCGACAATCTTATTTTAATATGGTTTTTACATTGCCATAATAAGAAATACCTCTTTTGTAACAGCGGTATAAATAATCTAATTCCAGCTTCATTTTCGCAAAATTTACAAGTAGAAAGTAGGCGTTGTGAAGCATTGCATTTGCCACCGAAAAGTGAATCTTGTAGGAGACTGTAATAGAAGCCTAAGGTAACTTTACTCTTAAATATTCACTATAAAAATGACTATGGAAAGTAAGACGCTGAGATCGATCATTAGGGTACACTTGCTAGTTTCGATAAATTGTTGAACAGACAAGGAAAGCGACTTTTTTCTTTAAGGATATATGAACGTAATGACCAATAAACACTTTTAACAACAAAAAATAAAATTAACTTGAACTACTACTAAACAGCCTAATTTTGTTAAAACTTGACGACAATTGACATTTAAGACTCTAATCTTACGTAAAAGACAGGAGTAATCAGAATAGCACTTGAATGACAAATTATTCAAAACCATTTCGACTAGACAGTATTAGTAATGACACTACTACACAACTATTTCAAACAAATTCTGATGGAGCTGCTGATTTTCACAATGCTTCCTTTTCTCAGAAGCAAGGGAATATGGGCACTTTTCAAAAACTACCACGTCACAATACGAATAAAAAAACAGTGTTCATGTGGGCGCCATTGCCTAGTCCGTCTGAGTATTGGTCCTGGTAGAGGGGAAACTTGGCAAAAGCCAGACCGAGGGTTCAGCCTTGACAAGTTAAGCTGTCAGGCAGCTCCAACTGAATACCACACAAAAAAAAAAAAAAAAAAACATTTTCAATGCTTTCGATCTACTTAATTAATCAAAACTTAATTACTCTTAAATAGGGGATTTTTTCAGTTAAATTAGTGATTATTAGCATTTTTAGTACCGTCGTGCGGGGTGACATTGGTCCATAAGGGTGACTTTGGGCCAAGATTTTTACAGAAAACTAAAACCATAATAAAGAAAAAAATGTAGCATTTGCCTTAAATACGTTATAAATAGCCACTGGATGGTCATGGATTAGTTTTTTGACACCCGCATTAGCCGTGAGAAGCATCGAAAAGGGCGGTCAAAGTCACCCCCTAGGCCCAATGTCACCCCGCACGGCGGTATTCATTTCTAACATGCTCTCTTTATTTAACGTTTTCGACTAGATGACCCATTTAGGAACGATTTGGAAAAATTGACGTTTAGGAAAATTGTTTCTATCCAAGACATAAAAAAAAGATTTTTATCTGGAAAACTAATATTGATTGTCAGGGGGGAGAAGTAAGACTAGAAGGGAGACTCAAGGTTTAATTATGTAGTGCAAGATATAATAGATTCTGAGGATCAATGGTTTCACTGTAGCTAGTCACTAAGTGTAATGAAATTACATTTATCCTAGTGGACATATGGCACGAGGACGTTTGGCCAAATAAAGCATCTTTGCGTAATAATGCGAAACAATCTGAAAGAATAGCCTATTATTAAAAGAAGGGAAATTTAAGATTATCAGCTATGTGTCACTAAATATTGGAACAGTATAAATATAAAGAACAGCCTATTATTCGAAGAAGGCAAAACTAAGCCGAATGTTCATTCGTCCAAATGTTCATAAGCCAAATATCTATACTCCAAAGATACCGCTTCAAATAAAACTGCCTATCGTGTGCTCGCTTTTTTCATCAGGGTATCACAAAAATTAATCTAAGTTGTTTTGAGCCAAATGCTCGTGGCACATTATTTTGAACACATGGATTTTTATAACAAAATAATCAATTTTCGTCTAATCTTACATCAGCTAACACGTTAAATACTTTTTGGCAGCAGGAACATGGATAGCTTTCAACATGTAATTAACATTACGATTTTTTCGGGGAAATGGTACATTCGGGAAAATAATTTTCGGGGAAATAGTTCATTCGGGAAAACGTCATTCGAGGAAATTGCATTCGGGGAAATGGTTTTCGGGGAAATGTCGGACAATCGTATAAATGAACTCAGAAAAAAGCGTTTCATGCGAGAAAACTCATCAATCTGACGATTTTATCCACAGTATTTTGCGGGTTTGATGTAATTTGTATGAATTACCGAGTTATTACGTGAACTTTGATGCGACTTTTGGTTGTCTGGGTACTAGATGCCTTCAAAAATTTGAGCTATCGAAGGAAGCATGCTGAAGTTTCATGTTCCAAATCCTTATCGATCTTAGAAGGAAAATGCAATGAGTAGTCTTGTAATTGTCTCTTTAAAATAATGAACGCGCAAGCCCAACGTACGAATGATGTTCGGTAAGGTGATCAATGCAGAAATTCATTTGCTAGATCATGTCACTTACAAATTCATAAAATTTATTACGTTTCAAACTAGATTTTAAAATCCTTAGAACAATAGTCATTTCTAATAAGTTATAATGTTTCCAGAATTATTCGAGAAATGCATAAAAAGAGTTAAAAAAAATCGGCATCAAGGTTTTGCAGAAAGCAAAGACTCGAAAAACCACTGGTTTTTCTTTATACATAGGAAATTCGTTCAAGTTTTCGGTTCCCAACAGCTGTAATGGGTTTTCCTTGCCCTTCTCATAGCAAACCATCCCGTGGAAAAGTATTGCAAGTTTCATTATGGTTTCTGTTAGATCATTTATTGAGATGAGATTAAAACTTTCCCGTGGGTTTCGCGTAAGTGTCTCTACTTACAGGTCCGCCATGCCCTCTTTTGGCCCTTCATACAATGGTATGTTGAATTGAGAATGGTAAGGAAAATAGACTGTACTGTCAAGATGAACCGCATGCAGAGGAAGACTCAAGCTAGGTTGGTGGCTACCTACATACATACATACAGGAAATTTATACAAGTTTTCGTAATATCTCGGAAAGTTAACAGTATAGCTACAAGTAAGCCTAATGGGCCATATTGATTTTGGCACGCTGTAAATCGGGTGTTTAGCCTTCATTCCATAAAAAGATTCCAACTCTACGATGGGAAGCAGATTCTTGAGATATCCTTAGAAGAGATTCTTCAACCTGGTCTTAAGATTAATCGAAAAGCATTTCAAGAATTCAATAATCTACCAGATCAAGAGCAGGTAAAAGTTTCAGTTCTGTGAGGTTAATAATCAGATCGTATACTTTTTTTATCTTGAAGTTATTTGCTAGAGATAGATCATCAATATTGATGTTTGACCATTCATAATACGAAAAGGTTTCATCTCCTAGAGCAGGGTTACCCAACCAGTGATCCGTGGACCCCTAAGGGTTATGTCAATTTACTGCATAATTATCCTCAATGAAACGCCAAAAAAATCGTCTAGTCTTGTCTGTCTGAACACCGATCATATAATTTGGAGGTATGTAGTGAACAATTGTTGAAAATGTTTAAAGCTGTTTTTCTCTAAACTCCTTTTGGCTCTACTTACTACAAGTTTCCAGTTTGTCTCTAGTAAAAAAGGATTTACATTACTGGCAAGAAAAAGTTCACAAATTCTATGCAAAGGTGTCTAAGTTCTTAAAACTCGCACATTCTGACAAAAATGTTCAAATTTTGATACTAAGATATTTTGAAAACAAGCAATTTACGATAAGAAGAATCTTTTACAAAGTTTGGCATTTCATCGAAGTGTACAAATTGGCAGAAGCATGCCTACTTCTAAATATTCACATTTAAAAAATCCAATTTAAAATTTTTGGCATTTGTTTTAAATAATGTTTTTTAAATGCCTTCTAATGTCTTGAATAGAATTCTATTAATTTCCCATAAATAAAATTTCAAGTTATTTATTAGATGTAATTCAAATTTCAGGTTAATCGGTTTGTCAGAAGCTGTTATAAAGTTCCCTAAAATTGAACATTTTGTATGGAAATCGACCTTTATGTACTGTTTTCCTACAAGTATTGTATATTTAATGGATTATATTCTAAGCTTTACTAAAGGTTTACTAAGGTTTACTAAAGCAAAACTAATCCTATACTGATTTCAAAGAAAACTTCATCAACTGTGGCCTACAAAATAGAAAAGTATTTAAAAATACTGATCACCGCGTCACAAAAGAATTTCCCATACACTTCAGGTCTCTGATTAATTTGCAAATATATTTTATTTTTAAGTTCTTATAGGAATCCACTAAACTCTTTGAATTTAGCAGTGCTTTACTGGTTTAGCCGTATTTTTTAAGATCCTTCAAAAACGTTAATCGCATTTTTAATTCCAATATTTGTTTAAATTAATGAGAGAAGAATGTTTAAGGTTTTGGCTTAACATTCATATTTTCTTGTAATATACTATGCGATTCAGATATTAGGTGAAGAGAAACAATTTACTCAAATATTGAAAAGTTGTCTTAAACGTTTGAATTATATGTTCAAATGCCTAAAGAGAAAATATGGAAAGGTATTTTATAGAGTTTTTTGTTATTAATTTTGGTTCCTCGGGGGGCCCCCTCGGACATTTGCCTCCTTGGCAACCGTCCCCCCCCCTGACATTTTATAACCCACATTTCTTTTGTTTAATAAATTGATTAAACAAAATGGCGGCCCAAGATTATTCTGGAATTAGAGGAGTTTTTTGTGAACCTGTGAAAAACTGGTGCAAAACTATTGAGAAACAAAAAAGTTTTTGTGCCTTGAATATATTTTGTGATGAAAAAATGAAGCTTCCAGTAGAGGGGTTAAACTTCATTCACTAGGACAAATTTTAAGATCATTAGGAATCCGATAGCTTGAGGTAGCCAATAAGTAGTATTGAGCTATTCATGATCTTCAACGAGAGTTTTTGATATCTATTACGCTCTAATCTCATATCATTCGAGTATGGACCAATGGGACCAATTTTCGCTTTAAGTCTGTTATAAGGCCTTGATAAAATTTGAAGTGTTCCTTGCGAAGTATATCGCCGCTTGTGAAAAACTCTGATCATATCCAAAGTAGTCATCTCTCAAGTACAGTGATGCTCAGCGTCATTTTTTAATCGTTAGTATTTCTGATAGAAGATATTTTTTTCTGAATAGATCAGTGTGCTATTCATGATAACTATAGGGGTATCACCTTTGATCCAATCTAATTTTCATTTCATGACCATTAGTTGAATACCATTAAACATGATCATCTTATAACTGCCTTGTTCACAAAAGTATCACGCTCTGCCGTGACAACCATCAATGACATTTTCATTGTCCTCTCGTTCGATGATAGTGAGAGAATTATTCTCTGTTGGAAACGCATGTCATCTTCTATTGGAATTAACACTGTTAAACGGTAGAACTTCGAAGTTAGAAGATACTTACCACCTATTTGCAAACTCAATGGCCCTGTAGGCAACTTACGCTTGAAGTTTCGCGATAATACTGACCTATCGATCCGTTCGGCCTTTTTTTTAATGACGTATGAACGGCTAGAGCAATGCTAGGTACGGCTTGAATTTCGCGAAAATCACGTGGCTCTTCCCAGTACAGTAGTTCAAAAACGTGAATCTCATCAAGTAGCTTATGTTGGGTGCATGAATTTTCTAAAACGTTAGTGTCATTTAGGGCACTAAATGCGGGAAATGCAGCGGGAAACAGAACATTTTTCTACAGTAATTTTGGGTTGCCCTTAGCAACGGGTGTTTTGCAGTTGTCAAGGCTTTTTGCCTACAGCAGCGATGTGCATGAGTTTCACTGGCTTCGCCGACTGTGATTGGCTTTGCTTGGCTACTGTAGAGTGAATTTCAGAATTTTTCCCAACCCTGATTTAGAGTCACTTTAAAACTGCTATCAGCTTCCAATTATATTACAGTCTCTTTGGTTCGCCTTTTCTGATAGTTTCCTTTGGAGATTCTGGTTCGTAAATTAGAAACACCTTGAACTTGATTTCCTTAATGAAGTTACGCCAAACAAAACAGTTCTCAAAATCTTTTGAAAACTAATTTCTAGTCTGCGGAAACCTAGCCTTGAACCTTTGAGAAATTATTGTTGTAGCAGGCCTTGGATTATCAAGACGTGTTTTTTTTTCGACGTCTGACTTTTCTTTTCTTTTTCAGGAGGAGAAATTTTTCCAAACAAGCTGATTAGGAATTGGATTGATCCAGTTTACGCGCTTTGGAATTGAGGAGAGACATTCCGTCTAGGATTGTTTTCAACATTGGCGGGTGATCATTTTGTTGCGTGCGTTTGACTGAGGAGGATTTCTTTGAGAATTGTTGCGGACGGCGGAGATTTTTTTTGGAGAGCAATCGAATTTTTTGAAGCTTCTTCTGTTTTTTTGGTCCTATCAAGTGTCCAAGATTGAAGTTGCTTCTTTCAAGGAGAAATAGGTCAAGATTTCGATTGGATTTTGTTGAGTATATTTTTTTCTAGTTCATTTTTCTTTCTTTTAAGTTTTATCTTTGATTAACCACTTAACTTTTTATTATTTATTTATATTCCCCGCAGTTTTCTCGATATGGAAACTGACGGGGAATCTTCAAATTCTAAAGATGATGATCATTCTGATCGTCCTGCTTCAGATATTAAACCCTTTAGAGTTAAAATTTTTCCTTCCACTTTCATTGGTCCCTATCCTGTATATTTTAGAAAGAAGGATAAACCAATTAATGTTCTTTTGATTTCGGCTGAAGTTTACAAAAAATATAAAACTGTTAAAGAAATTAAAAAAATTTCGCTGGATAAATTAAGGGTAGTTTTTGGTTCTCGTGGAGATGCTAATGCACTCCTAGAATCTAATTTATTTGGAAATTCATACCGCATTTATGCCCCTTGCGATTCATGCGAGATAAATGGCGTAATTTATGACGAATCATTGAGTTGCGATGATATTCGTAATTATGGTTTAGGAATTTTCAAAAATAAATCTATTGCTCCCGTCAAAATTTTAGACTGTAATCGTTTGTCTAAATTAACTTTCAATGGGAATGAATTAAGTTATATTCATTCTGATTGTATTAAAATAACATTCGCAGGTTCTGTTCTTCCGGATTTTGTTTCAATTAATAATGTTTGTTTTAGTGTGAGACTTTACTTTCCCAAACTTATGCATTGCACGCATTGTCTTTTATTTGGACACACTTCTACTTACTGTTCAAATAAACCTAAATGCTCCAAATGTGGAGATTCACATTCTTCATCTGAATGTGATAAACATTCTGATGCTTGCATTTATTGTAAACAGACTCATTTTTCTATTAAAGATTGTTCAATTTATAAAGCTAACCAACAAAAATTTAATCAACAAATTAAATTCAAAAATCGATGTTCCTATTCAGAGATCTTAAAAGCTTCTGGGGATTTTACTTCTTCTAATATTTAGGATGCATTATCTGACTATGATAATGATGATTTAAATAATGAGTCTAATCAATTTATATATAAACCTCCCACAAAAAGAAAAAGAGCTAGCTTATTATCTAACAAAAATAATGAAAATTCTGATCCTCAGCCTTCTACATCTTTTGATAAAAATTTTCCTCCACTTAATACTTCGTCCACTTCACAAACGATTCCTGGGTTTCAAAAAGTTGAAGGTGAAAATACATTTGTTAATGAAAGTTCTAGGGAAAATATTGATAATAATGAAAATTTCGAAAATTCCATTTTGAAGATTTTGGAACAAATTTTAAATTTATTAGGATTTAGTGATTTTTGGAAAAGTTTGATTAAAAAATGTTTACCCTTTTTTGCATTTATTTTTGAAAAGATAAATTCTTTTGGACCCCTCCTTTCTTCATTATTTTTAGTGTAATGGCTACTACTAATAAATTAAATATATTACAATGGAATTGTCGTAGCATCATACCCAAAATTGATAGATTAAAAGCTTCATTATTTACTCACAATATAGATATATTTTGTTTAAACGAAACTTGGTTAGTGGAAAATAAACACTTGCATATTTCGGCTTTCAATATTATTAGAAAAGATAGAAATGTTTCAGCAGGAGGAGTTTTGATTGGTGTTCATGAAAATATTCAATTTAAATATTTAAATTTACCTTTCAATTTTTCAATTGAATACATTGCTATTTCTGTTAAACATTTGAATAAGGAATTTTCTGTCATATGTTTTTATATCCCTCCAAATTATCCTTTTTCATGGTATGATGGTAGAGGTAATTTGATCCTGGATTTGATTGATGAATTGAATTTGAATATTCTCAACGATGGATCATTTACCAGAATTGCTGTTCCTCCTACTCATCATACATGTATTGATTTATCACTTTGTTCTAATAGTTTAACATTCCTTTCTTCTTGGAAAATAATTAATGATCCTAATGGTAGTGACCATTTACCTATTTTGATCGAATTTTGTAATAATGACAATAGACAATCATCTAATGAATCCCTTAAGCCTGATTTATGTAAAAATGTTGATTGGATAAAATTTTCGGATCTTATTTCATTTTCGTTAACTTATTTTGATGATTCATTATCTCCACTTGATAATTATAAACAATTTTGCGAAATTATAATTAAATGTTCATTAAAATCTCAAAAATATAAAATTACTCCAATTTCTCCAAGGAAAAAATATCCTTCATTTTGGTGGGATAGTGATTGTTCTTCGGCTTTGAAAAATAAATCCGACGCCTTTAAAAAATTTCGTCGTTTTGGATCAAGGGAAAATTATTTTTTATACTGTAAAGCTGAAGCTAAATTTATTCAAATTACCAAATTTAAAAAAAGGAATTATTGGAGAAATTTTATAGAAAACCTTGATAAAGAATCTTCTCTTTCTTCTCTTTGGTCTGTTGCTAGAAATTTAAGAAATTATAATTCTTCTTCTCCAAATATTCAAGAATATTCTGAAGATTGGATTAATAAATTTGCCTCTAAAATTTGTCCTGATTTTGTTCCTTGTTCCATAAATTTTAAAAATTGTCAAAGATATAATTATTTTCCTGAACTTAGTGCTTCATTTTCATTAGAAGAATTAGATTTAGCATTATCTGTTACAAAAAACACGTCTCCGGGAATTGATAATATTAAATTTATTGTTTTGCAAAATTTACCACATGATGGAAAAATACATTTGTTAGAATTGTACAATTCATTCCTATTTCAAAATATTCTTCCTTCGGAATGGCGTTCTATTAAAGTTGTAAGTATTGTGAAATCAGGCAAGGATCCTTCATTAGCTGATAGTCGTAGACCAATAAGTTTATTGTCATGTCTTCGTAAGCTTATGGAAAGAATGTTACTTAATCGTTTAGAATTATGGGCTGAAAGTAATAACATTTTTTCTTCTTCCCAATTTGGTTTCAGAAAAGGTTGTAGCACTCGTGATTGCACTGCTCTTCTAGCTTCACAAATTAATCTTTTGTTTAATAAGAAGCAGGATATGGTTTCAACTTTTCTTGATGTTTCTGGTGCTTATGATTCTGTGTTATTAGATCTACTTTTTGAAAAATTAAAAAAATTCAATATTCCAAACATAATTGCCAATTTTTTATACAATTTATTTTCTTTCAAAATTATGCATTTTTTTCATAATGGCTCTTCCAAATTGATACGATATAGTTATTTTTGTCTTCCTCAAGGATCTTGTTTGAGTCCATTTCTATATAATTTATTTACCAGTGACATACCGTAAAACGGGGAAACTTTGATAATGCGGGTAACTTTGATAGTGCGAGACCCACAACATATTAAACGAAATAACGAAGTTTCTGTAAATCAGTTAAGCAAAACAAATGCAAAAGTAAAGAGTATTAGTATGACACTTCATGTCAAAGCTGTTTTCATTGGAATCAAGTGCATGTGAGGCTTTTTATACGAATATTAAAAATTGACACAATTTTAGCATTTTCGAAACGCTTACAAACAATCTGTTCTACGATCACTATCTGGTGTAGTTTTGAATAGTTGGCCACTTATGTTTGACAGCCTAGTTATCATAGAACTTGAATACGGTCTCAAATCTCTTAGCGAATAGCATTTTCACAAACTGGGACCATTTTTGTAATCTAAGTCAGAAATTTCTATATAACGTTAAACGCCTAGAGGTATGCAATGCCCTACAAATGTTCGTTATTCATTCAATTTTGTTCGATTCATACTCCATTATCAAAGTTACCCCAAAACAGAAAACCAACTTTCGATTATATGAAAAATTATATATCCATTCATAATAAATCTTTTGGAAATCTATCAACTGCAGTCGATAGCTAGGATGCCAGTACTTGTTTTAAAAATATAAATTATTATTCTTTGAAACAGCATGCATAAATATTCAAGTTTTCTTCGAAAAAACTATCAAAGTTACCCCGTTTTACGGTATCATCTGTTATTCCAAATGGATGCTATTTTTATCAATTTGCCGATGATAAAGTTATTGCTATCAGCGGTAATAATAGAGAAATTATTCGTCATTTTATGCAATGTGCATTGAATAATATTGAAATTTGGGGCAAACAATAATGGTTTTTCTTTTTCTGTTCCTAAAACTAAATTTATTTTATTTTCCCGTAAACGTTCTATCGTTAATATAAATTTATATCTTAATAGTCACGAAATTGAACAAGTTGATGATTACAAATATCTAGGAATATGGTTTGATTCAAAATTATTGTAGAAAAAACATATTCAAGATATCAAGATAATTTGTGCAAAAAGAATAAATTTCCTTAGAACCATAACAGGTACTTGGTGGGGGGCTCATCCTACTGATTTAATTACACTTTACAAAACGACCATTAGATCTATTATTGAATATGGATGTTTTACTTTTATAATTGCTAGTCAATCGCATTTTTGTAAGTTAGAAAAGATTCAATTTCGATGTCTAAGAATTTGTTTAAAATTAATGAATTCAACTCACACTCAATCTATTGAGGTTTTAGCTGGAGTGATTCCACTTAAAACTCGCTTACATGAATTGAATTGTAAATTCATGTTAAATTGTTTTGTGAAAAAACACCCAATAATTGATGTTTTGAATGTTTAAATGATATAAATCCAACTTGCAAAATTTTAGATTCATACAAATATTGTTCTTCTTTGAATATTGTTCCTACAACAATTTCTATATTCAATTATCATAATTTTGATATTAATGTTCACTCGTTTCACCCTATGATCGATTTATCGTTATATGAAGAATTAAAACAAATTCCTAGTAATGAGTATTTTCGTTTCGCTCCTTTATTTTTTCGGCGTAAATTTGTTGGATTAGATTCACATCAATTTTACTATTCTGATGGATCATTAATCCAAAATGTTGCTGGTTTTGGAGTTTATAATTATTATTCTGCTTATTTTTTCAAATTACAATCTCCTTGCTCAGTTTTTATAGCTGAGCTAACTGCCTTGTATTTTACTTGTTCTTTGATTAAAAAATGTGCTCCAAATGTTTTTATTATATGTTCAGACAGCTTAAGTAGTTTGAAAGCACTCAATTCAATTAATTTTAATTCTAAAACTCATCACATTATGTTGTTGCTGAAAAAAGAACTATATTATTTGCATTCTCAGGGATACATCATTAAATTTATTTGGGTTCCTGCTCATTCTAACATTTATGGTAATGAGCAAGCTGATTCTTTAGCAAAATTAGGGGTTCGTTGTGGCAGTATGTTCAACAGACAAATTTCTTCGTCTGAATATTTTACAGATTTAAAACAATATTCTTTAAATAATTGGCAGCTTTCATGGGACTTTAGTGATAAAGGACGATGGTGTCATTCAATTTTACCTAATGTTAGTCGATTTAGTTGGTTCAAAAATTTTGCTGTCGGAAGAAATTTTATTTGTACATTATCGAGGCTTATATCCAATCATTATATTTGTAATAGTTATTTGTATCGTATCAACATCAATGATTCTAATTTGTGTGATTGTGGTGTTGCTTATGAGGATATTGATCATATTGTTTTTCATTGTACGCGTTTTGCTATACCTAGAATTACTTTCTTTAGAAATTTGAAAATATATCATCGTTTGCTCCCTCAATCTGTTCGTGATATTCTGGGAAGTAAATTCTTACCCTCGTTGAAAATACTTTATAGATTTTTAAATGTAGCTTTTTATTTCGTATGATTCTGCTTCGTTCTTTTTCCTCTTTTCAGGTTTGATGGAAACATTTTCAATAAACTCATTTAAGGATGGCATCAAGTTGATTTCGAGTCATGGCCCTTTTTCAAGATTTTTGGCTCTGCAATGGATAAATGCCGCCTGAGCCTTTAGATTTATATGTTATTATTATTATCGTTTTGTAATATAATTTTGAAAAGATAAAGAGGTTTTGTGCCTTTTTGAGAAGAATTTCATAAGGAAATCACTCAAAGGGGCTTTTCCCTCTTTCAAAAATTTTTAGTTAAAAAAATAAATTAAAATAAATAACCTTTGAGAAATTATATGCACTCAAATTGTCGCACGTCCACATTGCAAAATCCACTACAAGACATTTACTTCGAAAAACACAACTTCGAATCGTAGGGTAAATTATGTATTTTGGACAGGCTAAGGATATATCTGGAAACGGCGATTGATTAACTGCATTAGATACTAATATTTTATTACCTTATGTTACTTACATGCTTAATGTCCCATTGTACTTTGAGTTTCTGGGGAGCAAAAGCTTACAAACTGTAGTATTAGCTTCCAAAATAGCGTTTTTTGGCGACCTGTCTGTTATACATTTCGGACACCAAATATACATTTTGGACACCCTCATGTGAATATAATTTGGACAGGGGCGTTATCTCGATATCCATGCAATGGTTTCTTAAAAAGACGATCATATCATAAAATTTTAGGAGTTTACATGTGACTTATGCATTTTTTCGTTTATCGGATGTGTATATTAGTGATAATCAATAATTTCATGTAATGCAAGCAAATATCATCAGATCCACGAAAAAACGCCTGCAAGTATGCATGCATGTAACATTCCAGTGTGTTTCATCAGATGGCCAAATTATATCAACTGAACAAAAACCATAATCTATTTTGGACATCACCTGATTTATGCCTTATATACTCATGTTCAGATTTTAGATGAACTTAGCTTAATTTTAGACATATTTTATCATGTTGCCACTTTTAAACTTTTTATGAATGCCAATTCTGAGCGCTATTATTGCATTTAATGTATGTTCATGAAATGTACATCCTCTTGCATTCGTAGGTTTCACAGATGTTCTGTTGATACAATTTACAATTTTGATATTTATAAAGCCAATTTGTAATTGTTATGGGAATGGTCATCATTAATAAGCAGTATAGTGTATTAATAATGCAATACATGATTTCCCGTACATATATTCCTCACCATCTCATTGGAAATGAGCATACAACGACTAGCCTGTCCAAATTATATGCATGTCCAAGTTATATACGTTACCCTAATTCAATCCGATTCTCACGACCGTGCATCCGTACAATCACAAATTAGCATTCATGATCACGGTTCCCCACTGCCGCCGCCGTTCGGTTCATACTGCTCGGCTCGCGCCAAGAGCATCATTACTGCCCTAATGAGGTGCACTTTGGCCGGTCAATGTCTCGGTTTTACGAGCGGAGCTGGTCCGATATTAAGCTTCCATATGGATGGCGTAGAATCTGCCGTGCTTGTGTGTCTCCATTGATCGAGCGGATCGTGAACTTGAAAGTTGTTTTGGCTGGCGAATGGGTGAAGCGAAAAATTGAAAGTTGAAGTGTGCTTTATGCTCTTTAACGAATTTTGCGCGGGGTTCGGGACGACCCTGCCGAATAGTTTTGGTAATCCCAGCTCATCGATCTCCGGGGCAATGTACGAAGGATTGGGACGAACTGTCAAACCCAACATATTGCTTAGAAGGTTCCAATGCATAGATCAATCCATAAACCTGAAGAAAAGAAAGGTTAAATGTGAATTGACAATTTACAACAAAATATGCGAGGGATCGGGACGACCACTTAAGCTGTAATCAGTCTTTAAGTGATCATTCTTATCCTACTCGGTAGAGGAACGTGGCTCAAAGAAATTTGAAGAATCGCAACCAATATCATACATTCTAAATTGAAAAAGGAATAATATCTAATACATAATTGTTCAAATCTGGGCTAGGGACGACCACTCTTGGAAGGACCGGGACGACCGTTTCCAAGAGCATTCAAACAACCGATCCCATCATTCCGATCTACGGGCGTTAACATCGTGCTACCGTGCATGATGATTTATTTTCCATGATCATCTCTCGCATACATATTGCCGGCATTCCATCATCCATATTCTACCAGCGCCAAAGGCTGGAGATAAATGCACAACAATCGATCACCGCTGAGTTAGCCCGCGCTACAATCAGAAATTGACGACGCACTAACTGCGGAGCGATTGTGGATAGTGTCCGTAAATGACGTCTCATTTTTTGATTAAAAAAATAGTCACATCTTGAAAAGCCAGTTTTTCGCAAAATCACCGCCGGCAGTCATCCCGCGCCTCGTCATCTGAGGACGATCCCCCGTAGCTGCCACTATTACGCTGCGCAAGCGGAGGTGCAAATCAGCGCCCGCCCTTGGGAGCATTATGCGCTAATTTTTATGCTCGCGTAACATCTCCGTCCGTGTAGCATTGGATGCAATATTAATTGAAAATCGGTCGTTGTTTTTGCGTTGCTGGCTGCTGCAACCATGAAGAAGCCTTCATCGCGCTGTCAAAGTTCGTTTGTCATCGTCGTCGTTTCCATGGTAACGATGATGGCCGATCGGCGGCACATTATTGCGCGATGCGTTCGGTCCGATTCGGTTTCCAATCAAGTTGGCCTTGGAGGAAGCGTATCGAGCGCTGATTAGCGCTGACGCCGCCGAATAAGTTCGAAAGTTAATTAGAATGAAACCGATCTCCTCGGCGCAATTTTGTTCGGCGATGAGTCAGTGTGGGCGATTCCGGTTCGGCAGAGCCAGGATCTGCAACCGCTCAACCGTGACCCAAATTTCGGCGCGCCCACTCGTCGAATCAGTTGTGACAGATGACGTCTTCTTGAGATTTTTGCGGATTTTGAATCATCCCTTGACTAAATGGAAATTGTATTCCTTTGAATCACCTTTGCGAGGCTGAGCGATCGTCACCAAAATTGACGCAACTGGTGCTGAGTTTATCTCTGTATTGGCCTTAAAAATTATACAGATTTTACGAAGCAACTCATTGACACACTTGTACAGACGAAGAGGAAAAGTGGAATCTATTGCCCGAGGGGCTTCCAATAGCTTGATCTTTCCTAGTGTATCGGACGCGGATTCAATCGGCAGTGTATAACAAAAGCCTTTTCAAACAGATTATCCACGAAGTTTTGCTAACATACCCCTCGCGCACTCGACGAGAACGCATCGTGTGACCCCTCGGCTGTCAAAACAGAGCCGTCTTTGCGTGGCTTGCTGCGCAACTACTTTCTCTTCGGCTTTACGTGCTTCTTCAGCACTATCGAGGGGAATCCGTCCGCCGCCGGTCGTCCCCATCCCCGACAGTGGTGTCCCGTTTTGCTCAACTCAACACTGTTGTTCTTGTTGCCGTTGATATTGCTGTTGTGATCGTTTCTCGATCTTCGACAAGCCTTTTAATGGGGCTTGATTACGCATACCCAGTGGCTACTGCTTAACTTTCGTTTTCAATCATGAACAAAACCTTCGCAAACGCGGACATTTTCGAGGAATTTTTGCGCACAACCTTGAACAGATCATCGTTGGTCAAAAACACGGTTGCTGATCAATCCGTATTTGTCACCGCCGCCGCACAGATCGATTTCCTTGGTTGCTTGTAGTGCGTGTTGTGTACCAACTTGTCGCGGAGCACATTGGTGTCGTTCGACCGAGGGGCGCACTTTGAATACAAAGCGACCCCCCGCTAATGAGTCCCCCGGCGGCGGCAGTCCTGCTCGAGAACATAGTCACGATTTTTGCCGGAGTTCTCCTTGTTCGCTTTCGCTCTCACTCTTGCACTGCCCTCCCGCTTTGGTTGCAACCATGCGAAGTCGTCGTTTGCGAATTTTGATCACGACGACCCGAACAGATCCGGGCGGGCGACGAAACTATTGATCGCAGTAGGCGCGGCGCGTATCGAGGGTGGCGAGCGCGGACATCGCCGCCGATGATCATGTTAATGACAACGACGGTGACAGCTCGTTAGTTGGTCATTTGTATGTTGGACGGTGGTTTTCCTCATTCCTTTGGACGCGACGGTGGGAGAGGGAACTGTGCTGCACTATTCCGCTGGATAGGAATGCGTTGATTATGGCTGGCGAAAACACTGATTGCTCCGAAGATCAAGTTGGGCGTTCTTCAAGGTGGACGATACGATTGGCTTCGATTTGCATATATGGCTTAATTGTTCAAATGTTGGGATTCCTGTATGGGATCACGTTAGCCATGGAGAGTATGGACCAATGCACGAGTTCACTCGTTGACGTTTGAGTACCTTACGTACCCCGACAAACTGGAACCTAAGTCCAAAACCATCACTGAATTTGAAATTTTCAATGCACGAATCAAAAATATATAAATTTTCAATGCATAAAGGGCGAACACGAAATTATTGCGACACATTCAACAAGGCCAAAACTTTTCTACCAATGGGTAAAAATCAACCCAATTTTGCACACTTTCTCATTGATGTGTATTGTTTACATGCTGTTCAAACTCGAAGTCGTGTTTTTCGATTCAACGAAAATGGGGGTGAACCAACGCGAGTCGAGAGAACAAATTCTTTCCAAACACCTGGAATTTCTTGACCTGTCGCACCGGCAGTTGGGAAAAATGTTGAACATTCACCATTCAACCGTCTCCAGAGTGTTGTAGCGGTTCCAGGAGCGGTTGACGTTGGACCACGGCAAAGGAGCTGGAAGAAAACCGGGACCGGAGAACAAAAAGACGGAGGGAAAGGTGAAGCGGATGATTAAAGCAAATCCCAACGTCTCAAGCCGTGATTTGCTCTTTAACCTCATGTGCCATGAAATTTTGAGCAACTACAAGTAACGACTTTGTTTCGTCTTTGACTTTGACTTCAAAGCAAATAACCCATACTTTCATAAGGACCATATTTTGGCTAGACTAAAGTGATCAGATGTGTTCGCACAGATCATTGCTCTACAGTACAAAATATACCGTTAAGTGCAAGTTTAAAGACAAAGCTTCTAAACAAATTGTAACTTGTTGGAAAATTCATTTTCTATGAAGCCACAAAATTACAGTTTGCCTTTCAGCTTAAGTCGAAACAAGCGAGCTAAAGGATTCATTATCATGTTTTGTTTATTTCTGTAATCAGCGTCCACAGTATCGTATTTTATTCTGTATAAAACTTAAATTCCAGTTCAATGTATTTAAAATTGTTTTTTTTTTAGGATTCTTTAAGCCTTCCTAATGCATTAAGAAAAAGTTACACATGCATTAAGGATTAAAAATAACCATGACATTAAAACGTTCTCAAAAACCCTTTTTTAGACCGGTTCTGATAGGCAGGCTTGATAGAAACTCCTCTGCGATTCAAAGATGAGGTGATTTTGCCGTTTTTTTGAGGAGTAAAAACTGAACTCAAAATTTTCAACACAGATCCTGAAGCGATTCGAGTGAGAGTGCAAAAAATCTCTTTCTTGTTGTGATGCTTACCTTTACTCACGCTTTAAAAGAACTCTTGAGTGTCCCGCCCGAACAAGACAGTCCTCGGGCAGGTATGAGAGCATTATTTTTTTTAATGGAATTTCACTCCGTTCTGTTTAGTGCTGCATTTTATTCGCTCATTTGTCGTTGCCTCTCTGCTTAGCATTTTTTCGCTCCCTTGCAAAGAGGCAAAGGCAGCACGCTGCTCTAGCGTAAGTTATCGAACTCTGATGATGTTGAGAAGTATTATCAAGCCTGCTGATAGGGCTCCAGGAATACCTTCAGCAATTCTTCCAGGAATTCCTCAGGGACTAGACAAGGGATTCTTCCAAGGATTCCTGCAAGAAAATGTCTACAGAGACTCTTTTTGAGAGTTCGCAAGGAGTTCCTGCATGAATGTCTCCAGTGATTCTTTCATAGACTCCTCCTTTACTGGGGTTCTTCCAGCAATTTCTCCGAAGGATTTCTCCAGGATCTGTTTCAGGAATTTCAGGAATAACCCGGAGATATTTCCAGGGATTTTTAGTGATTTCTTCGGGTATTCTTTCAGAGATTCCCCTAGAAAATCTTCCGGAGACATCTTCAAGGATTCCGCCAGGAAAATCTCTGAAAGGCAGAGATTCCTCAAGGAAGAACTTCTGTTCGCTACCAGAATTTCTAGACCGGTTCCGATAGGGCTCCCGAGATACCTTCAGAAATTTGGTCAGGACTTTGCCAGGAGTCCCTTTAAGGATTCTTCCAAGGATTATTCCAGGAATGCTTGCAGTAATTCCTCCATAGATTTTTCCAGTAAAATCTTTACTGGGATTTCTCCGGGAGTTTCTCCAAGGATACCTCAGGTAATTTTTCCAGAAATTATTGCAAAAATTACTTTAAGGACTCCTCCAGAGATTCCTACAAAGATTCTTTTTGCGATTGCTCCTGATATTCCTACAAAAATACTCCCAGGGATCCCTCCAGGAAAATCTCTGCAGGGATTTTTGCAGAAATGTCTTCAAGGCTTTTGCCAGGTTACACTGCGACGGTTCTGGGTCATTTGGCCGAATGCCATTTGGCCGAATGCCGTTTGGCCGAACGCCATTTGGCCGAAAGGGTCATTTGCCGAACGCCATTTGGCCGAATGCCGTTTGGCCGAAATTGAAAACAAAAGTGAACTACAGTTAGCATGGATTAATTATGAATTTCAAAGAACTTATTCAGCTTATTCATAAAAATAGGAAATATCATCATTGATATACATAAGCTTTTTAGTGTTAGTTGAAGAAACAGTCAGAGCTGAAAGAAGAACATCCTAAATGTAAGTAGTTGTTCAATGCTATGCTAGTGGTAATAGCCATCAGCAGATGTTTTGGGCATCGCGTTTGTAGTTATCTATTGACAGTAACTGAAACAGTTTAAAACTTATTCGTCCTTCTGCTGGATCGGCTTGCTGCGATCCCTCGAATCGTACTATGTAATATATGTCATAGTTCTGACATCAATAAGTCTTGGCTTCTTCTTTTCACAACGGAGAAACAGTGTACTTCTTTGACGTAAGTGTTTACCGAGTCGTTTATTGCTATATTCAAGAAACTGTGCAGTGTTCAGTTCCCAAGTTGTAATTTTAATCTTGGAGGAGAACTACATCTCATCTACACTCTTAAAAATAATGAAAATCACTCCGGACGTAATTCACATTATGACTGAATGACACATTATGTAAGTGATGAAATGACGTAAAATGGGTTCTGAAAGATGTATTGAAAGAAAAATGTAATTTTACATGATGAAGGACATGAAAACGATGCCGCTATGATTGACATTTCTTGAGTCTGATTCATCCATCGTATTTAAAATGAGACACAAATTCACGTCATTTGGCTCGCTTCTTTTATGTGCATCCAAAAGACGTAAAATCGCATGATTTTTTTCGGAGTGTGTAAGTTAACCCTTGACCTAAAAAAAAATATGTTTTTGAAAAGAACGTATTTTAAGCTTTAAATAAATTAATTATGAAATATATTTCCCTCTTGAAAGAACAGCCTATGAACAAAAGAAGGATTAATCTCTTATGAAAATTAAAATAAGTGCAATGCATATAATAATTTATTTCACCAGTACAACAACAAAGAATTGCCGATGATTTAAAGAAGGAAAAATTCACAATTAAAATATAAAGTCAGTCATTGCCGATAGTAATGGAATCAGCATAACTAGAAAGAATAGCCTATGTTTAAAAGAAGGAAAAATATTTGATGAAATCATTACAAACACTTGAAACCTCATTACACCATTGGTAATCCAGTGGCGAATCAATCATCACCTCAGAGTCTTAACGTGAAGTTCACAACATCGTCCTGCATAAAAGGGTCGATGTTATCATTCTCTTGGAGCTCTTATCTAGTGACAAACATGACGTCCCGTCACATCACAAAAATCAACAAATTAATTATCTTATCAGTTATTGGGTCACACTTATGAATCCTACACATCAGCGTTGTAGCAATTTGATTTTTTTTGTTCATGATTCGGCCAAATGACCCTTTCGGCCAAATGACCCTTTCGGCCAAATGACCCTTTCGGCCAAATGGCATTCGGCCAAATGGCGTTCGGCCAAACGGCATTCGGCAAACGGCGTTCGGCCAAATGGCCGGACACCCACTGCGACAATTTCTTCAAGCATTACTTCAGAATTCTCCAGTGATTACTTCTGGGATTTCTCCAGAAATTTCTCAGGTAATCCTCTCGAGATTCATCTACAAATTATTCCTCAGTTTTCCTTCAGGGATCGCTCCCACAAGAAATTTATTTAGGGATTCTACAAGAAATAACTTCATCAATTCCTATACACACTTAACCGATTCGCCGAGAACCCAACAGCTGATATCTCGGTAATAATTTGACGATTATCGGTAAAATTTTAATCGAGATCTCGCTAAACGTTTACCGAATCTCGGCGAAAAATTTGAATTGCCGAAACTTGAGTAAAATAAGTACCGAGATTCGGCATTGAAAATTACCGAATTCTCAGCTGTTGGGTTCTCGGAGAAACGTTTTACTGAGGTCGGTGAAATAATTTAAGTATGTAGAGATTCCTCAAGAGTTTCTTTCAGGAATTCTCTCAGGGATACCTCCAGGAAAATCGCTACATGGATTATTGTAACGATTTTTTCTGGAAATCCTCCAGAAACTTTTTTTTGATTTTTCTAGTGTTTCGTTCTTTGCTTCAAAAAAAAATCCTCCGGGAATTCCGCCAAGAATTTACCCAGTGAAATCCTCCTCCACTTAATTTAGCTCCTTTTCAGAAGAAGTTTTTTCTTTTAAATCCTCAAGGGATTCCTGGAGCAATCCCTGGATGAACCTCTAGAAAAATCTATTGTAATCCCTAGAGAAATCCCCAGCTGAATTTCTAGAAGAATCCGTGGCAAAATGCTTGCAGGAGCCTATGGAGGGATTCTCAAGTAAATCTCTGGCGAAATTCCTGAAGAAATCCCTGGTACATCAAAGGTACATGCTTTTCGGCTACGCAGACTTCTTCTTTTAACTGTTTTTTTTATAATAAAGACTGCGTAGACGAAAGGCATATTTCATTAAAATATACAGCTGATTTTCTACCAGCTCATCCCTGGAACAATTTCTAGAGGAACCCGACCAGTGGATAACAACAGAGTTGTAACAGTTTTTGTTACTCAGATAGCGCATCTTTTTCTAACAATATATGTTATAATTCTGGCTGGTTAGTAGTTAAAATAACAAAAATTATAACACAATTTTTTGTACACTGAACAAAATTGAAACAAAATATGTTTCAAATCAAACAAATTATAACTAACTTTGTTATTTTTATAACAGAATTGTAACAAAATTTGTTAATTTCTTTGATCACAGATTTTTGATAACAAATGATGTTATGATTATGTTCTTAATTGAAACAGCTTTTGTTATTATAATCGATTTTGTTTGAATTGTGTTATAATTTCCTCCATCAACTCAAAGTTCTTCTAACAAAAATAAAACAAAATTTGTTATTAGTAACAAATTTTGATATAATTGTGCTATGATTCTGTTGTAATCCATTGATCTGGAAGGCATGTAGAGATTTTTCTGGAGCAATCCTTGGAGAAATTCCTGAAAAGAAAGCCGGAGAAATCTCTGCACTAGTCTCTGGAGAAACTCCTGTTGAAATCTTTGAAGTATTATCAAAGTGAATTACTGAAGGACTCCTGGAGGCCTGGAGGCATCTCTGGAGAAATCTCTGGAGAATCCTTGGTGATATCTAAAGAAGAATAACAGTTGAGATATTGCTGGTTTTATCCCTAGAGAAATCCCTAAAACAATCCTTGGAGGAATCCATGGAGAAATTTCTGAAGAAATCTCTGGAAGAATCCATTAAGAAATTTTCAAAAAGAAAAAAAAACTGGTGAATTTTTGTAGAAATTTTCCTTATTGAGAAATTGACAGGATAGTTTCAGATGAAATTTCTGCAGGGATTCATGGAAGAATCTCTTGAGGAATTTCAAAAGGAACACTTGGAGGAATCCCGGGAAGATTGAAGGCCCAGAACGAATCCCTGGAGCAATATCTAGGGAATCTGTCATGTAGCTATTGTCCTATTGGTAACTCTGGGAGAATTAATGGAGGAAACTCTTGAGTAATCCCTGAAGGATTTCCTTGAATCCCTGGAATCCGGAATAATTCCTGGACGAACCTCGAGATATGTGGGGATATCTTTGTATGTATCCGTGAAGGAATCCTCGGAGGAAATGGAGGAAATTCTGGAGAAATTACCAGACAAATATCTTGAATCCTCGAAGAGATTGTCTAAGTGTAACTCCTGGAGGAATTCCTGAAGTCTAGATAAATTCTAATAGGTTCTAGCTCTTGATCTTTGTGACCTAGAAGATGATGTCTTCAGCAACGTTCGTCAGAACACGGCAAGTTATTGGAAGAAGTACAAGATCATATGAAAACATGACTCCACTAAATCATCAACGTATGATCTTGTTAGTTGGTCTTAGGACTAATGGGACCGCTGAACCCCAACATTATCTGACTTTGAAAGCAAGGGGACGCAACTCCATAAAGAGAGCGGCACGTGGCGGTGGTTCCCAACTACGGTGTTGAAGGCCGCCGAACCATTAACGGACGTTTTACTACGGGGACTTCCCCCGTGGCTGTCGGAAGGTCTTGTGAGCGCAGAACTGTCGTGGCAGGCACTTGATGACATTTCCTGGTAGGGGCTCGGCCGGGGATGGCCGTGAAATTAATATCTTGAACTTGCGTTTGATGTGGCCGGGGAGACCATCACCAAGAGATGATCGTTAAAAGTGATCATTAGTGGTCATCTAATGGATTAGGTTTGATGTTTCCATCAGAAACTAGTCTGCGGTAAATTTTGGCTATATATAGCACTTGAAGTTTGAGGTCAGCGACTTTATACTTTACGATGCATGATAATTTCTATTAAGGTGAAGGTGTAATGCGTTCGTTTCCTTGAAACATTATTTCAGTTGGCGCTTTAGTACTTTGCAATGCCAGTGCCACTTCAAATCGACATTCTTCCTAACTCGATTCGACATTCTTCGGTACGGAATATGGTAGAGTTCATATTATTGGAAGAAAAGAACTCAGTACTTTAAGACGTCTAATTCTTCTGTGTCTTAATTTGAAGACTTCAGTAGGACGTTTTGTGCTAATTTCCATCGTATTAAGCTTTGATCAATGAGAACCTGCAATTGTTCTAGTTTTGCGGTGCTCGATGCTGATACAAACCGATGCCAAAAAATTCTTTTCCAAGACAGCTTTCGCATTGAAAAATAAGTTTTTGATAAACCTTGATCGTTAATTGGATATATTGCAATGAATAAACACTTTCCGTTGCCAATATCCGTCGTATCGGTTTTTATTTCGGTCCCAATCAGTTTTGATTCGTCTCACAATTGACGATTCACTGTGATAAAGTGAGTGGTCAAAATACAACACTTCAACATCATATTAAAATGTTTAGCTAGGTGATTTAGATCTTCGGGCATCCCCCTCCATTCCTGCAGCATGACGAAATATGGGGATTTCCCTCTAAATTTATTGACCCGACGAATTCCATCCAGAATGAGATGAAGAAAAAACGAAATCAAATACTATCGAGTACGAACTTGATAGTATTTGATTTGGATTAAATTTTGCACATGTTTTTGGTATGGTAGAATAAGTGTTTTCCATAGAAAAATTGGTCATTTTGACACAAGAATAACTTTTGGGAATGGCCTATACATTTTGCATGCATTTTATTTGAAAAAATATAATTCCGAAATTGTTCATTTTGGAGAAAAATGTTCTATGAAGAAGTTGTTGTGGACCGTTTGGACTATAACAAAAAAAAACTGAAAACATATTTTATTTATTTTCATAAAAAAATCCAAAATAAAACTTAAATTTTAAATTACACAAAAACCTAATTTTGATTTTTTTTTAATTTTCACCAAAGAATCTTGATAGTAAACAGATGTTGGGACAAAGTTTCATGATGGAGACATTTTTAATAAAAATTTTCTAAGAACAACTTTTGGTCGATTGTCAAAATTCTGTTTTTTTGTCAAAATAAATACGTTCTGATGATACAATAAGAATCTTGAAATTTTTCTGAACAATAATTATTATGAACTAGTGGTCCTGGCAAACTTTGTCTTGCCATCAAGTAGGCTGTTGAAAAACGCTTTTGATCGTCCCATATAAAATGACAGTTTCGTTCGCACTCGTTTTTTTAACTTTCCCGGTGAATATCCTGGGATTTTCATACACACAAACACGTCAGAACCCTTGACGAACAACACTGAGAAAGAATCATTCAAATCCGTTCACCCGTTCGTAAGCGATTTCGTAACATACAAACACCATTCCATTTTTATTTATATAGATAATTTCTCTAGAAGTAGCCAATTTCGAATTATATCGAGTTTAATGCAAATAATATTATTTAAATTATAAAATATGCCATTTTCACTAGTTATTCGCGATTCTCCATCAAGGAAAATAAGTAAGTGGAAAGAAATATGGTCTTTATTTTCGAAAACGTATTATTATTAATGGAAAATCGCGAATAACTAATGAAAATGGCCTATTTTAATATTTAGATAATATTTTTTGCATTAAACTCGATATAATTTGAAAATGTCTACTTATAGAGAAATTTTTCACATAATCATTATGGTTCAGAATCATTTCAAGATTCTGAATCGACCAAAAGTTGTTTTTAGAAAAACTTTTTATTACAAATTTCTCCATCATGAAATTTGTACGTCTGGGACTATCATAGAATCTATGGTGAAAATTTGAAAAATCTTAAAAATGGGGTTTTCGTGTAATTCAAAATTTTTTTTAAAAATATTTCATTACAAAACATGAAATATTTTTTTCAGTGTGTATTTTTTTCTTGTAGTTCAAACAGTTCACTACAACTTCTTCATGGAACATTTTTCTCTAAAATCAACAGTTTCGGAGTTAGAATTTTTCAAATAAATTGCATGCCAAAAATTTATAGGCCATTTTCAAAAGTTATTCTCGAGTCAAAATGATCGATTTTTCTTTGGAAAACTCTTGTTGTATCATACCAAAAAGACGTGCAAAATTTACTGCAAGTCTAAGATGGCCGAGTTCTGTGACTGATCGATTTGTCATGGAATTCGTCACCCCATCAAAATTCAGCCCATAAATATAAGCACAGTTAGTTTTGACCGAACAAATTCTTGACTGCTCACAGTGCAACGAAAACAATCCTTTACTCTACGAGGAATCGTTTTCTACTTGATGTTTGTTCACACATTGTTGCACACAAGTTTTTTTCTCAGTCCGAACGTTTTTGCAAAGTTTCAGATAATTTGGCCGAGAAAAACCCTCTATGACTAAGTGAATCATGGAAGTGCCCAAATAGTTCTTCGCCCTATATGCGGTCGTTGATGGAATATAATTAAAATTCCGAGAATTATAGAAGCTTTACGGCATGTGATTGGAAAGAAATCCTTCAGTGAAGATGTACGAAGGTACAATGTGGCGTGTCTCAGTCGATCGCTAATCAGATTTCGCTCGGTACGTCTTCGTCCATGCGGTTTTCGGTGAAAAGTGCAAAGTCGATAATTAAACTGAAGTTATTTATAGAACTACAGTAGTTTTATTGCATTTTTTAGTGTACAAGTGAAAGTGGAATGTATATGGTAGGTAACGAATATCTGTCGTACTGGACTATTTTGAATTCGATAAGACGAATATTAGCGCTTGCGACGAAGTAGATCGAAACCCTAGTCATTTTTCATATGCTCTTTAAAGTGCATCAACTGCAGCAAATCGCTTCTCCGATGATTGTTGTTTTGATCACATCTCTTTCTCTCAGTCTTAAGCCGGACGCCCTTGACCCGTTTACGGATCCGTCGTCGCTTGGAATTCCCCCCGAAAATTTACACTCTCACTTGTGCGCGCATTCATTTGCGCCACGTTCGTCGTTAATGCATTTCGACAAACTTGTCGACGAAACAACGGTACCTTCTTGCTGCAGTGCAGTCTGAAGAAAAAGAAGTCGGTGCCAAGTAGTGGATGGTTGTTGGTAAACATGGCCACTCGTCAATGAATGGGTCGTAAAATCGCACTTTCTTCGGTTTGACCATTTGGGTATGCGGCGATGGTTTGGTGGATTGCACACAGTACACTATGAACGATCAGGTGGCCAAAAATCAAAAAAATAACAAAACTCATTATTTTCTTGAAAATTTGGTTTTCGTATCACGAAACTCAAATAATTTCGGCCATATGATTAGATCATCTGGAAACCGCCCATAGTGCAAGTACCGATAGCGCCGCCGCCTACTTCGTTGCATCGATTAGCGCACTTTTCCTCGTCAAAGTGGGCAAGCAACGCACTTTTTGTCGGTCGTGGCCTGGCATGGCCTGCTACGAGGTGCGCCATAATGCGCATCTAAATGGCCATCAAATTAGTGGCGCGCGAACTATTTAGGGGCAGTGTTCGGAAATCGTTCCAATCGGAAGAAAAGGGAACGATTGATGTTTCAATTAGTGGCGGTGAAAATGGATGAACCGCGATAATTAGCTGCGGATTTGGCGGGTTAGCGTTGTGCGCGATGCGCACAGAAATACAGTAATGGAATGTTACATCGCCCGTTTTCTTCATTAATAACCTCCATTTTCTCTCTCTCGCTTCAATTACAGGTGACGCAAGCAGGCGATTATGTTCTAGCTGTTGCATCGATGCTGTTGGCCCGCCTTAAACACGACGAAGTCACGCACATCCTCAGTCAGGTAAGTCCCAAAATCGATTTAGCACCAACACCCGCGGAGAGCCGTCCGCTTTCCAAAACGTCGGCGAGTGCGAGTCCTTCGGATATCTCAGTCAGTGGCGGCGCGCGTTAATTCAATCGACGACTTGTTCGACGTAATAATTCATCTGCGCACCGCGGGAGGGCAATTACCTCCGCTGTTACCCCTTTTGTACTTATTGTTATGTTGTCGGCGGTGGTAATTGATCTCTTCTTTGAATTGTACGGAGTGCCCCGAAAACCGGGGAGTCCTAAAAACCAGTTCCGCTATAATATGAGGGGACTAGCCCAGTAACGGTGCGCTCTTTTCTCTTTGCATTTTACAATCGCAGCAGGCTCACGTAAACATTGCGCCACACTTTGAACACATGTTTTTTGGCAAATCGTAAAACAAAGTACGATCCGCGCTGATCGTCGGGGGGCTTTTACGAAACGAGTCGGTCAGTAAATTGATTTATGGCTTTTTTTTAATCGACCTCCCCGAAATTAGCGAGATGTATCCATCGCTTTTGCTATTAGACGTGGTTCGATTGGACTTTGTACCGAACAACTTAGTTCCTCATCATAGTGAGCGGTGCGTTTAGTACATTACAGTGGTCGACATTCGTTTAGAAGAATTCAAATTTTTCGAAAAAGTTTTCAGAAGTAAAACAGGATAGTAGTTTTACTGTAAAATATTTTGTTCGTGTTCGATGAGTCTTATCATAACTGCGACCAAAAATATTTCGGCAATCCGGCAATTTTAGAACTTCAGCTAAACGAATGTGCTCCACTGTACCTCGAATACTGTTCTAAAAACGCTTGTTAATTTACAAGGTTTCATCGACCACTTAATCCGTAAGCGGATTCATAAGTGCTCAAGACTTGAATTTGCACCCTTAGCTTTCCATTCGCTTGTTTCCGTCGCTCAAGGTCTTTCCCACCAGCGTCAGCATCAGCTGGGATGTGGAACACACCGCACTCGACGAGATGACTGCAAGCCTTAAGAACTTGTGTGTCGCAATATTGATACATCACGCGCAGGCGGCAAGCGCTTCTTCATCCCGTTGCAGCCTCACGACGTCGTGCGGTGGACGATGATCATCTGAAAGTGGAGATGTTGGAAACGCACTGCAGCACTTCTGCCGCTAAAAGCCGAGACGAGGTGTTACTTGTACCGTACGATAACAGCAAGGGGTGTCGGATTGCCTTAGGGCGACTTATTTACGATCGCTGAGATTTGTTGTTTATAAGTATGTCTGATGATCCTCGGTGGCATTTGCAAGTGATTGTCGTTCGTTGGAATGCTGGTCGGCAGACAGTTTGACTAGATTGTGGCACAGTGTTGCTAGAATGATCTACGATAATGGCAAGTTGGATGTTCTGGGGCCTTCCTTAGCCGAGTGGTTAGAGTCCGCGGCTACAAAGCAAAGCCATGCTGAAGGTGTTTGGGTTCGATTCCCGGTCGGTCCAGGATCTTTTCGTAATGGAAATTTCCTTGACTTCCCTGGGCATAGAGTATCATCGTACCTGCAACATGATATACGAATGCGAAAATGGGAACTTTGGCATAGAAAGCTCTCAGTTAATAACTGTGGAAGTGCTCATAAGAACACTAAGCTGAGAAGCAGGCTCTGTCCCAGTGACGACGTAATGCCAAGAATAAGAAGAAGAAGATGTTCTGGATCTTCCAAACCGTTCTGGAGTTCGGAACATGGGATCTACGGCAATAACGACAGTTTAGTTAGATACACAAATATTCGTTTATTTTAGCAGCAATTGGTAATACCTCAGTTTCTATGGCTTTTTCTCTTAAAATATTACAGTTGCCTCTCCACATCTCGATATCGAAGGGACCATCGAGATAGGGAGAGATCGAGACAAAGAACAAATTTTTGATGAATACTAGATTAAAAAACACTCCGTTGCCAAGAAAGTAATACACAAACAGACGTCATTTTGCGCTCCTAATTTGTTTTGAATCCCAAAACTTTGGTCTAGTAACCTTAGATATTAGTCATATCGACATACGGAGAGAAAACTTAGAACAAACAATCAACAGAAACACATCGAGATATGGAGATATCGAGATAAGGAGGATATCGAGATATGGAGAGTGAAAATATATGCAGACTGAAGGGACTTATGCAATTATCGACATAGGGAGAGATATCGAGATGTAGAACATCGAGATGTGGAGAGTCGACTGTAGTTAAACCTCCGTGAGTCGATTTTCCATTACTCGAAATCGACTCATGGAACCATACCCTCAAACAGCCTTCCATAGTATTGCTGTTCCATTACTCGATATTTCCATGAGTCGTTTGTCCCTTCAATATCGACTCATGCTGGGTTGACTGTAATTTCTCCAGGAATTACTCTTAGGTTTTCCATATGACTTCTTCTAGAAGCCAAATCTTTTCTCCAGTTTTTTCAAAAGTGTTTACAGCTCAACGTCCCCTCAACCACATCCTGGATGCTTCAGAAATGTGCCGTCCCACAACGTGCACCTCCAACGTCTCAACTTTACCAACGATGATATACTTAGAGCACTAGCGAAGATCGATGCTTCGAAGGGAGCTGGAGTTGATGGGTTGCCACCCGCCTTTGTGAAAAACTGCGCCATATCTTTGGTCACACCTCTTACGCTGCTCTTCAACCGTTCCTTGGAGGAAATAACATTCCCAAGTTTGTGGAAAACTGCTTGCATGATCCCCGTGCACAAATCAGGCAGCTTAAACCACGTGGAGAACTATCGGGGTGTATCAATTCTCTGTTGTATAGCCAAAGTCTTTGAGACGCTAGTGCACGAAGTTTTGCTTAACGCTGTGAAACCGCTCGTCTCCGATTACCAACATGGTTTCGTTCCACATCGTTCGACAACCTCTAACTTGCTATGTTACACGACCGTACTGTTCCGAGAGATTGAGCATCGAAATCAAGTCGATTCTATATATATTGACTTTTCAAAAGCGTTCGACACCGTTCCGCATGCGTATGCAGTAGAAAAGCTGAAGCACATAGGACTACCGGATTGGATTATGGACTGGATTTTTTCATACTTGTCTGAGCGAAAAGCATTTGTCCGGGTTAACTCAGCACGCTCCGATGAATTCGAAATACCGTCTGGAGTACCACAAGGCAGTGTGTTGGGTCCTCTCATCTTCGTAATGTTCGTAAACGATCTCTGTTCTCGAATTTCCTCCGGGAAGTTACTTTTTGCTGATGATCTAAAAATATTCAGAGTGATCGCGTCGGCTCTTGATTGCAACGTTCTCCAGAACGACATCGATGAGCTTTTGCGGTGGAGTAATGAGAATGGCATGCGTATCAACATTAAAAAATGCAAATCGATCTCTTTTAGTCGATGCAGAAATCCTATTGTGCATAACTACCGTGTCAACTCCGTTCAGTTAGAACGAGTTGAATCTATAGTGGACCTCGGTGTGACTATAGATAACAAACTCCGCTTTAATGAGCATGTTGCCACAATGACTGCCAAGGCTTTTTCCGTACTCGGCTTCGTCCGACGTAATGCTGCACAACTAACAGATATATATGCACTAAAATCACTATATTGTGCCCTGGTGCGAAGCATCCTGGAGTACGCATCCCCTGTTTGGTCGCCATATTACGCATCGGAGGTTATTCGCATAGAACGTGTACAAAAACAGTTTATTCGTTTTGTGCTTAGAAATCTTCCTTGGAATGATCCTTTGCATCTTCCACATTACCAAGCACGCTGTCGCCTTATAAATTTAGAGCTACTCTCGGAAAGAAGGAAGAAGTTGCAACAGTTGACAATATTCGACATCCTATGCCAAAACATTGACTGTGCTGAAGTATTGCAGCAGATTTCATTCAATGTACCTCAGCGGCCGTTAAGAAATCACGCATTTATTATAATTCCTGGGCATAGAACAAACTACGGGTTCAACAGTCCACTTAGTTCATGCATTAGGGCTTTTAACACTGTAAGTGAGAACTTTGACTTCAATTTGACAAAGCAGTCCTTCAAAGCTAGGTTAAGATATTAGATTAGGTTAGTCTGTACGATTTTATCGAAGACCATATACAATAAATAAATAAATATTATGTACCTGAAAGATTATCAAACGTTTTGAATAATTCTTGTAGGATTTGAACCTGTGATTTTTACAATTAATCATTCTGGTTTGAGACTTTCTCCGAAAGCACCTCAGAGGTTAATTTATTTAACTACATAATCATTCTGATTTTTCGTTCGTTTACGAATTTCGTGAACGATATTCCTTTGTTTTTTTTCACAGATATTTCTGTGTGGGAATCACACGGAGAATTAGATAGGAATTCTTTAGAAGGTTTCTTTTGAAATTGTTCCAATGATTCCTTCTAATGTTTCAAAAATAAATTTCAAGGAATCACTCCAAGAACAACAAATCGAGCCCTGTGAAATTTTCCCAGACATAGGCGTCAACTTTAAGGGGTCGAAGCATTTTTGTCCCCCTCAATAATTTCATCACCCAGACAACCAGCAGTCGTATAACGGTTTACGTGAAAAGTCGTTTATTTATACACGTTGCATCACACCCGCACTACATGGTGGGTTAAATCGTTTGATCGATGAGTTTACTCGCATTAAATGCTATTTTATGAGTTTATGTGTACAATTCGTTTCGTCCCCGTATACATGAACAAAGTAAGTCGGATCAATCCGTAGCAGCTTTCAAATATTTTTTGTTATGATAAATCAAGTCGTATAAGAGTACAGATTAGTTCGCAATCAAATCTGCGTACTCGCGATATATGCTATTTTTCATCATATAATATATGTACGTATATCGCCTCCACTTTTGTACGCATAAGGCCTGTTCGCAGCATCTTATACGTGAAACTTTGCACATATAAGCATCGCATAACGCAAAAGGTGATTTCGTTATATGTACATTCTGGTTGTCTGGGCAGTATAGTGCTATTTTGCACAAAAAAATAAAAAGCACCCACATCAATTTTTTTTTTTAAATTCGCATGAACGTGCCGAAAAGATAAAAAAATATTCTCTAATTGGTATTGAAAAACAATATATTAACCCGACGACTAATTTAGGATTAATTCCTCTAAAAATCTATATAAATAAAAATGGACTGGTGTTCGTATGTCACGAGTTAGCTTGAGGACAAATCAACGGATTTGAATAATTCCTATACTATTGCATTCGTTCAGAACTCCGACGTGTTCGTGCCAGAAAAAAAAAATCCAGGATTTCATCGCAATAATAAAAAAAACGCAAGAATACTGTGTGTTACTTTGTATGGGAGATAACACGAAGTTTTCCAACAGTCTACTTGATGGCAAGACGAAGCTTTCCGGAGCATTAGTTAGTAATAAAAATTTGATCTTGACTAAACTTTGGCCACTCAATGTTTTCATGAAGCTGACGCCTTTGCTTCCAGGGGTTCTTCTGAAATTCATCTAACGATTCCTCCTTAAGTTCCTGCAGAGCTTCCTCGAAGAATTTCATCAGGAATATTTCAATGGATACATGGTTGAGTTGACTCATCCTTGTTTAGTGTACCCCTAAGAAGTGTATTGACTAGATTCTAGAAAGGAAAAGACGGTGTATAACAGAAGCTAATCTGCACAAGAACGAATGTTTCGCAGGACTTCGTCTCGCAGACTCCTAATAGAGATGGGTAAATCGTAGTTTGCCCTCGTTTGATCGATTCAGTGACTCATTAGAAAAAATAAATCATTTGTACTTCGCATAAGGAACAAATTGTTGAAGGAACTTCGCGAATTGAACAGATTTGGGATTACTTCAGGAATTCTTCTGAAGATATTTCTAGTGTTATCCATGAAATTTAACAAATATATCTGAAGGGGTTTCTCAATGAATTCCTGATACTATTCTTCTACAGACCCTTTCGAAGCTTACCTTAGAAATTCTTCCATGAGTTTTTGTCAGGATTTCCCTGGAATACCCCTTTATTCCATGAATTTCACTTTAATTGATTGCTCCAAGGTTTACTGCACGGAGTTTCCTTAGACTGCCTCCTAGGATATCTCAAAGATTATATTATGAATTTCTCTCTGATAAATACCGACCAACCTTCATTTTCTCCTTCAGGAAATTTCGCTAGAAGTTAACCACACTCACAAATTCTGGAAGAAAACAATGCTAGACATGCTCTACGGATTCCTTCAAAAATTGCTTAAGAATGCTTTAGCAATTCCTTCGCGAACCCCACATGTGATCCCTCCAAAAAATCTACGAATCCAAAGATTGTTCAGGGAGCCTTTTACCACTTCTCTAACAATTTCTGTAGGGATCTCTACAAGATGTTTTATGAGTATTCCTCTTGGTTCTTAAGCAATTACTTACTTATGTCTAAACCGTTCTCTAAATGGGCTCGTTAATAAACTCCTTCATTGAATTCTCCAGAAATTTATCATGAACTTCTTATGCAACTACCTTCAGGAGTCTCTATAGGACTCACATTGATGAATTTTCCTGGAACTTTTCCATGGATTTGTGCAGGGATATTCGCGGAGCCCTTCCGGATGTCTTTTGGAATCGTTCGAAGAACTTTTTAGATCCTCAGCGAGATCCTTGGCTTTTTTCTTAATAATCGGACCATTTTTCATAAAAGCTATTTGGAGACATTAAATTTTAGAATGATTGATTACAGTAATGACCCGATTTTGTCTACTCCCGATTTTATCTACCCCCGATTTTAGCACCCTTTTTGACCCGATTTTGTCTACCCCCAATTTAAATATCTTTTTTTCCCGATTTTGTCAGCCTAAAATTTATAATTATTTTAATTAGACAAAACACGCCTTTACTGGCAACATTGGGTGCATAAAATCAATTATGACCTTGGCCACGTCTATACAATCATCTAAAAATCATCTTAATAATTATCCAAGGAACTTATTAATGTTACCGTGGAATACGGTACATAGAAAATGAAAGTAAAAAAAAACAATGTTTGTATTAACAAAATCATAAAACTAAGTCCTTACGTTCAAACAAAACTTGAAACCAGTCGAAAAATTGTATCCCGATCAGGGATTGAATCCTGAGAAAATTGAGAGAATCTCTCACGTATCGCTCTCTGTAACTATCATAACATGCTGCACATTATGAGAGACTGTTTATCGTATACTGCTACAACTTTGATCAGATTGGGGGGATAGTAGTGCATGATAAAACCCTCGAAACATGATCCAAGCCTGGGGGACACTATTTCTATTGGAAGTTCGTGGATTGTTTATCGTGCCAGTAAAGAAAAACACCTATCTCCAACGGTAAATATGCGAGAAAAATGTATTTGATCATCGCTCTCTCTTTGGGGCTCTCGCTCGCTGCTTCCATTTATCAGACTTGTTACACCTTGCGATACAATGACGATCGTAAACCGCAACAGATGGGATGTTTTTCTTGGCTTGCTTTGATCGTGCTTCATACTCAAATGAAAGCGAATCCTGCAATGCCTGATCCCGATTTTAGCTCTTTCCCGATTTTGTCAACCCTAAATGCAGCATGGGGCTGACAAAATCGGGACATTACTGTATTCGAGTTTTTGAGTCGTCATGTCTTAGAATCTTCGAGTCTTCAAGTCTTAGAAACTTCGAGTCTTCAAGTCTTAGAAACTTCGAATCTTCGAGACATCTAGTTTTCTATTCTCTGAATCTCTTTGTACATCGAGTTTTCAAGTCTTTGAGTTTTCGAATCTTCAAGTTCTCAAACCTTAACGTTTTTGAGTCTTACAGTGTTGCAATCTGGCAGTCTTCGAGTCTCCGAGCCTCCAAGTGCTTGAGTCTTGGTCTTGGTATTTGATTTTCAATCTTTCAATCGTTGTTAGATGATACGTAAGGTGCAACTCAACCATATTGCAACTGAATTGAAACAAATCTTTCTCGCATCTGGGATGAATCTTCTTGAGTTGTATGGGAACGAAAATTGAATGCAAGTTCCGGATGCTTTTGATGAAAGTAATTTGAAACATAACATTAAAACCGGCATTTTGGGAGAAGTTTCAAGAGTTTGTTTGAAAAGTTGCTGAAAACATCTTGATAAATTTGACTTCATTGCTATTTGCAAGGGACATTTGCAGCAAATCTTGTCGTTTCAAAAATGTTGAAAGTCAAACAAGGAGTGAAATGCATGTCCATTGGAATGGCAATGAAACTTTATGTGCCTTGATATTGATATTCAACCAAACTAGAACCAGGTTAGTTACAGATGCTTTTATTGATACGCGATTGAAACCATTTTTGAAAAGTATCTCTTTGGAAAATGTTTCGCGTGATACTTGGGAATGGCCACGCCCAGGGAGAGCAATGTACTATTCTAAATAAGTAGCTTCTTCAAACTTTGTAAATCCTAACGATCAATGATCCTCCTCGTTTAAATTATTCACTGTTGGCTTCTGACAGATTCTGCTGGAATCTCTGAAATTCATCAACGATTTTTTAAGTAATCCGCCAAAACTGATTCCCTTAGAGACTGTTCCAGAAATTTGCGTAGAAACGTCAAAATCATTTTTTTTGCACACCTTTATGACATCAGAGAAATCTTCAATAATTTTTTGTAAGAAAGTTTGATATAAATAAAAAAATACCAAAAGGTCTTTTTTCAGAGATTTATGAATTTGGTATTTCTAAAAGTTTTCTACCCCATGAGATCTATAGGGTGTCCCACAAAGTATGGGCACGACTTCATCCTACTGCCATTCGGAGAGTATTGATTTTCTCACATTTCATTCTTGCACTTATCAAATGCAGATTATAAAATTTGGGCGATTTTTTCGCTACTTGTTTGTTGATGGTGCTACATTTCTAGCAGCTTTGCACAAATCGCGTTATGAGCGACTTTGTTGTACGAAATTTGTGCTAGATCAAAAAGTACGTACAATAAAAATCTGAAAAAATATATTTATCATTGTCGATACGATAGATGATCAGACTATCACTTATTTCATTGGAAATTATAAATTTAAGTGTATGAAATTTCAAGTGAAACTAAAAGTCCGGTTTAAGCTTTGTCTATTTTTAGGTCAATACCAACAAATCCGCTAAAACATTTAAAAATCTTAAAATTGTCGTTGCCTATTTAAAAGTATACACACTCAATCTGTTCGGTAAAAATAACTGGGTTTTGGAACTACCGAAAAAGTCAGTAAACTAAAAATATATGCCAGAAATCGAAAAACAGAGATTTTTTACTGAAATTTTGCAGAGAGCTTTCTTTTTATATCATATATCGATAAAAAATAAAACATGGTGAAATTTGCTTTTCAATTACGCGTGGCGACAGTTTTCATTTTACTGACTTTTTCGGTAGTTCCAAAACCCAGTAAAATTTTACCGACCCCAGTAATTTAATCTAAGTGTGTATATATTTGACAAAAGTAAATTTGAAATGAATTATTTTCAATTATATTGAAAATACCTGAAAACCTATGATTTCGTGAAGTTATTTCAAGTGGAGAGAAAAACTAGCGATTTTTAGGAATTCTACACTTTTCTCAAATGTTTCCTAGCAAATAACATTTTAAACAAAAATTGTTGTGGAACATCTACAACAATGTACTTGAAATTACCACATCGAAAGATTTTGAACATTCATTACTATTTAAGTTGCAACAAAACACTACAGTAGAGTCTATGCTGGCTAGATAAGAATTGATTTTCATAAATCAAAAATGTCAATGTAAAAGGTTATTTTATCAAACAAAATTTTCACAGGAAGCACATAAAATGCTTCAAGAAAAAATACAAAAAAAAATACTATTTATTTGTTTGGAATAATACTGTGATTCTCGTTTTCAAAGTCGTGTCCACAATTTCTGGGACACCCTATATTGAGGCTTATTTAAAAATTATACCTGATTCCTAGCTCATATTCGTCCCATAGAAAAATAAGGAAAGTAATAATCAGTGCAATATATTTTAGGCATACTTTTTCCCATCATCTGATTTCTTAGAGACATTCAAAACATTTAAGTTTTATCTTGTACGGATAACTGATAAGAAATATTTCAAAATAGTGCATTTTACAGTTTCTCAAGTTGCACATGACATGCAGATTGGTTTTATCTATGTTTGTAACCAATGTACTTCGATTCTAGTCATATATTTTTGGAAACAGTTGTTTGCTTTGTAATGTACCGTGCACCCCCGCTAATTTGAACGGTACCTCATGCAAACCATCGAGGTTCATTTTTAATTTGAACATCTTGTCACCCTAGAATCGTGTTTCTGGTTACCTCTTTCACTGTTTTGTTTTGATTCTGCATTCCGTTCCACGGCGTTCCATTTCACTTCACTCCGTTCCATGAGCTAAATGACGATTGAACCATTTTTAATCTGAACGATGTGCAAATTAGCGGGGTACAGATTAAAAAGTGTTCCAATTAAATGTGGTCAAACTAACGGGGGTACCCGGTATTTTGAAGTCCCTTTTAGGTTACTATTTTGAATATTTTGGTCACTAAAGTCACTATTATTTTACTGTCTAACCGCTACCAGTCCTGCGATAAGAATCTTCCAAAGATGTTGTTTATGAATCAGAAGATCGCGTCTTAGATCTGCAAGAAGTCTTGCCAGAATTTGAATCCTCATGCCAACAACCTAATCAAAAATAAAGCTAAAGCTAAATAAAGCTTGTTAGCAGCAAATTTGTAGGGAAAACAAGTTTTGACAGAAGCACTTTTAGTCATATACAGATTGTCTTCTAGAGGCTTGATTTATTCAGCTACACTCCCGTGCATAAGTTTGAGTTCACCCCCTTAAAAACATGTAAAAGTGTTCAGTCCATATCTATGTGACTACACGTCCAATTGAAACTCTCTAAGCCACATTCGAAAGGCAAAGAGTTATTCTTACTTCGTATGTGTTTTTCCAAAAACATTCTTTGAACTTTGTGTACTAAATTTGTACTTAAATTTGTGACATTTTTCAAAAAACACACTGAAAAATCATATCTGATTTCCTCAGCATTGGATCGACCAAATTTTTAAATCAAAGTGTCATTAGAATTGTTATCTTATATTCTTTGAAGAGACCTCACGAAATTTTGGCGGAAAAATCTGGAAAGTATTCAAAATTAATGAAACAGTCAGTCAAGTCATCGTGCAAAAGTTTGGGTTCACCCCTCAGTATGGTGTATCGTGCAAAAGTTTGGGTTCACATGAACTTACTTAAATCTGTGAAATCTCAAACCAATCATGTACGCGCCATTATTTGCGCACAAAAAAGCTTTAAACTATTAAAATCGGTTGAAAAATGGCAGAGATATTAACAAAAATGATGTGCGTGCGGCTCAGGTGAACCCAAACTTTTGCACGATGACTCGACTGACTGTTTCATTGATTTTGAATACCTTCCAGATTTTTCCGCCAAAATTTCGTGGGGTCTCTTCAAAGAATATTAGATCACGATTCTAATGACACATTGATTTAAAATTTTGGTCGATCCAATGCTGAGGAAATTAGATATGATTTTTCAGTGTGTTTTTTGAAAAATGTTACAACTTTAAGTAAAAATTTAGTAAACAAAATTCATAAAATGTTTTTGGAAAAATACATACGAAGTAAGAATAACTCTTTGCCTTTCGAATGCGGCTTAAAGAGTTTCAATTGGACATGTAATTGCAGGTATATGGACAGAACACTTTTGTATGTTTTTTAAGGGGTGAACCCAAACTTTTGCACGGGAGTGTATATTAAATGCTTTATTGGTATTTAAATTCAATGCTAGAATACTAGAAATAATTGAATTTGTTACTTTGGAACAATCTCAGAGTAAGGAAACAAACACATCAAAAGCACTAAATTTTATTGTATTTAGTGGGACAGATCGCACAAAGCCCTATGAAGAGTGCTCAAATAGTGGTGTTTTCGCATGGCGGACTTTATGAATGAGGCCTTCCTTAGTCGAGTGGTTAGAGTCCGTGGCTACAAAGCACAGCCATACTGAAGGTGTCTGGGTTTAATTCCCGGTCGGTCCAGAATCTTTTCGTAATGGAAATTCCCTTGACTTCCCTGGGCATAGAGTATCATCGTACTTGACATACGTTATATGAATGTGAAAATGGCAACTTTGGCAAAGAAAGCTCTCAGTTAATAACACTACGCTAAGAAGCAGGCTTTGTCCCAGTGAGGACATAATGCCAAGATGAAGAAGAATAACGATAAATCTAGATGCATATCAGTTTCCTTACCTCAAAAATTCAACCCTCGCTGGAAGTTCAACGCTCTGCATGTGTGAATCACGAGCCGGTTAGTCCAGCCTTAATTGGTTGTTGTTATTCATCTCTGACTGGTTCTACTACGATTTTTTTTTTTGCCATTTTCCATCACTGCACACGCCAATTCAATTACCAACAACCTCCTTTTTTGTTGATCGCCTTTCTGTTGTGATTCAAGTTCTACACAGATCAACCAGCCAGCATCCGCGTTCGATTTCCTCCATTGATCCGATCTTCATGTGAGCTACCTTGCAGTCATGTGATTCAATCATTGAAGCTTAATCAACCATTTTTTTTTCTTGCTCCATGGCTACTGCCCGCCATTGAGTTTGCAAAAACTACCACATTCAAAGGTTCTTCTAGAACGATTGCCAATTTCGCGGTTCCTAATTCCGATGCTTACCGGTTCCGCAGCTTGGGAATTTCCTCACCGGTCGGTGGTGACCTTCCCGCGCAACAAGCACGAGTTCTTGGCGATGGATGGTTCGCCACAAGAACCATCCCATTATCCGGTGGTTGATTCGAGCTTTTAGAAGCAATTGTCTCAATAATTTGATGGGACCTTCGCCAGCCGGCTCGACATCAACCGACAGCGATGCAGCTTTGGTACCGTAAAATTGGGTATCTTTGATAGTTACCCACAACTTGCCATACGAGCTTATATAATTTATGTTGATCAGATAAGCGAAACTCATGCAAAAGTAGAGCTATTTTCGTTAGAATCGCAAACATTTAGGGCTTTATATTCAAATGTTAAAAATTCTTTTTTTTTTCCTACAATCTATTAAAAAATCTATTAAAGTTACCCCGTGCCACGGTACCAGCAGAGGCACGTGACTTACCAGCCACAAAGAGCAGCGCAATTTATTTCGGACCATTCGCTGGACCGCTGGATTGCATTCTTTGTTGCGGCGGCAGCAGAAGCCCCCAATTAATTGCAACAAGTGAATGCCTGTCGCGGATTAAGGCGCAGTAGTGCAGCAGTGCACACAGGCGTAGTTTGGGTCAATTGTGACTGAAATTGTTTTGTGTTCTTTTGCCCAAGAAACAATTTCAATGCCTTAGATGTCATTTATTGAGGTTTTATTGAAGGTGTTTTCAATCAAAACAAATTTAATGAAAAATAGATTCAAGCTGAATATTAACTGCATTATGATTTCCTATGTTTTTGGAGAATGCCCTGGTAGTGGAGTCCGGTGATGATGATTTCTCTAAAGAAATCCAGCAATACAACTCGTTTAATTTCCGACGAAATTTATTTAACAAGAAGCAAAATTTCTAACTTCCTTGACAAAGGTAGCTGAAATTTTGGCACAAAATAAAGCCTAATTCATAACAGATCTTTTCAAAGAATTTCAACCTGACTAAAGCCCTCAGTACACTCTTTGCCAAGTGTGCAAATTTTTCCACACGCATAAACTAACACTTCAATATCCACTTGACACTTCAGATGTTTTGTCATTGTTGAGACCGATCTTTGCATGTTGGTTTATGCGTGCGGAAAAATTTGCACACTTGACAAACAGTGTACTGAGGGCTTAAGGCTTCTTAGAAAAGTCCAAAAAAAAACGGCCATAGAGTTTTCCCAAAAAGCTTTTAAATTACAGTCGACTCTCCATAACTCGATATTCAAGGGACCATCGACTTATAGAATTATCGAGTTACAGAATATACCAACGCAAAAAATCCCAAAATCGTAGAAACAAATTTCTGTATTTCCAATACATATATGATTACTACTGTAAGAATGCAATAATATTTTGTTGATATTATTTTACAATAAATTATTTGAAAACTTTTTTCGAAATGTTCGAAAAGTCTCATCTTTTTACCTACAATATTTTTTTTTATTTCAATGTTTTTAAACATATTTTACAACATGCAACTATTTATTCACTTCCAAACAGGAATTGGTCCAAGTTTCCCTGTATGAGCAGGATTTTAAAATGGATATCGATTTATGGAGGGAAATTTTCCTCTCACGTGACATCGACTAATGGAGATATCGAGTTATAGAAATATCCACTTATGGAGAGCACGATGTATGCGAATTTGTAGGGACCGAAAAATCCATCTAGTTATAGAGTATATCGAGTTATAGAATATCGAGTTGTGGAGAGTCGACTGTACTTTTTTCACGAAATATTTCAAAAATACATCCTAAGTTGCATAACAAATTCTTCTACGAGTTATTTTTTGTAAATTTTACTTCAAATCTACGAAAAGTATTCTTGAAATGTATCTTGTCTTCAAATTTTCATAGAAAATTTATTGCAAAACTCCAGGCATACTTTTGCTTCCGGAATTAGCATAGTGTGGAGAAACATTTAGCAAAATAACTAAGCAGGGAATTATTAAGCAATTTGTAAGGATCTTCCTTAAAACATTACTTTAGATAAAGTTTATTTGATTCTGCCAATAATCCACATTCTTGAATTGAATTGTGCAATTCCAAGATGGAATTCCTAGAGGCAGAATTCTGGGGAATCCGAAAGTCAAAGAAGGAATTTTGCTAGATTTCAAGAATAATGTTGTAGCTCCTCCAGAAATTGGTTGTTTTTTTTCTACCTACTTCAACATTTTGTTATTTCTGCTTCCTTCGCATGACGCTTTCTTGAGCTACTTCGCGCAAAAATCTTATCATATTCTGAACAGCAACATTTAAAGAATCTGAATTCTTGGAGTTTTGAAAAATTGCAGTACATATTCTTATACGTATGGTTCCTGATTTCTGAAAGTCCATCAGAAGTTTCTCAACAAATTTTCAAAGTAAGGCAAAAAATTCCTTTAAGTAATTCGGTAAAATCGTACATCACGTATTTTACCATAAGGCATTTTTGGGAAAGTTCTTATAAAATTCCGCCAATATTTTCGCGCTAAACTTCTACAGTTCTACCACAGTAAATAAAAAAATAGTCCTTCCAAAAAGGTTTGTTCGGAATTTCTGTAAGTGGAAAAAAATGGTTTTAAACTATTCTGTTTGCCATAGTATCATAAAACTTTAGTGGAGGTTGGATTCGATTATCCGGAGTATCGATTTTTTGTTCACTCCGGATAATCAAATACTTCAGATAATCGAATCTCTAAAAGAATCAATGAAAACTGCGATGAAAGAATTTAAATATTACAGTTGACTCTGCACATCTCAATACCTCTCCCTAATATATACTGAACATCTCTTCCGAAGGCACCAACCTTCCAGCTTTCAAGGTTCTTAAGATACTGGCAATTTGAGAAAATTTGGTACTAACGCCATCTAGTGGATACATTCTCATTAAGGCCCTCTACCACCAGATTTTTTCTCCATGTGTCGATATGCCCATTATCTGGATACAAGACCAAATTTTCGTGAATATTAACAATGTAGAACGACGCAATGACGCGTGGTTTTCAATCTAGTATTCATTAAAAGTGTGTTCTATGTATCGATCTCTCCCTATCTTGATGGTCCATTCGATATCGAGATGTTGACAATTGAGGTCGAAATACGCGTATCTGCCAAAAAGCACAAACTCTAATGGAATAAAATGGTATAGTACCTAATTTTATTTTCATTTATTTATAGACATTTTAATCAGCTCTAAGATTCATTATCACGCCAAGATATTTAAACTCGTGCACGCGATCAATTGTCTCCTCATCAATTGGTGTTGATTTGTCTACAATGGCTCGTTTCCACGAAATCAATATAAATTTAGTTTTACTTATATTCACTTTGAACTGTTTACGCCTCAACCATTTACTCGTAATGAAGCTATTACCTGTATCTCAAGAATTTGGAAGCACGGCCTCTTCATCTTCATATGCTGAACAGCCTTGCACCAACCTTCTAGATGATAAGGATGTTAAGATAGAGACAATTGCAGAAAATTTGTCACTAGCGCAACCTAGCGAATAAACTGTCATTCAGACTCTTCACCGCCAGATAGTCAAGAATCTGCTGAATATCTTTGCCGAAGACACCAACCTTCTAGCTGTTAAGAACCTTGAAGTAGAAAAGATCGAAGATTTCGTTTCATAAGCACCACCTAGCGGATGTAGTCTCAATCAGACTCTTCTCCGCCAGCTAGAAGTTCATATGCTGAACATCTCTTCCGAAGATACCAACCTTCTAGCTTTCAAGGTTTTTAAGATACAGGCAATTTGAGAAAATTTGCTACTAACGCCACCTAGTGGATAAAGTCTCATTCAAGCCCTCTACCCCCAGATAGCCTTCAATCTGGTGAATAATTTTGCCGAAGACACCAACCTTCTTGCTGATAAGGCTTTTGAGGTAGAGAAGATCGAAGATGCGTTTTTACTAGCGCCACCAAGCGGATGAATTTCCAATCAGACTTTTCACTGCCAAAGAGCCCTTGATCTGCTGAACAACTTTGCCGAAGACACCAACTTTCTAGCATTTAAGGATCTTGGGAAACAGACAATTAAAGAAAATTTGTCACTAGCGCCACCTAGCGGAAAAAAAAATCTCAAACAGACTCTTCACCGCCAGATAGTCCTTGAACTACTGAATAGCTTTGCCGAAGACACCAACCTTATAGCTAATAAGGATCTTAAGATACAGATGATTGAATAAAGTTTGTCACTAGTGCCATCTAGCGGATGAATTCTCAATCAGATTTTTCATCGCCAGATAGTGCTTAATCTGCTGAATAACTTTACCGAAAACACCAACCTTCTAGCTCATTTGGCTGTTGAGATAGTCGTTTGAAACCAATTTTGCGCCCCTCCGGTCCACGCATTTCCCGTTACCAAGAGAAGGGGAAGGGGTCAGGGGAGATTTTTCACCCAAGGAATGTAAAACCATGTAACCGCATTTACTTCAAAATTTATTTCAAGTTAATAGATCTACTAGTCTCCGAATTGTGGTCATTTAAAAATTCAAGGTCTGTCTCGGGCTTTTAGAGGTTACAGCAAGTCTCTAAAATGCCTCTTATTTTAATGGATGGTCTCTAAAGACTCTCTTTTTTTCCTTTTTCTGCTTGCAGTCAATCCTAGTGCGAAGTTCTAGACGCTCCTGAGAGATTTTCAGAGATTCTTCCGTCACTTTTCCACAGGATTGTTCTCAGATTACCTGAGGGACAGCTTGAAGAATTCTTCAAGTGTTTTCTCCATTGATACTCTAAAGGACTCCAGGGATCACTACAGAAATTCTTGTAGATATTATCATCCCAATTCTTCAAGGAATTTGTTCAAAAATTCATTCAGCTACTTTTCAAAAGATTCTAAAAGGAAATTCTTGAGCATTCCAAAGCTAATACTCCCAGGTGGACTATTTAAGGGATCACTGAAGGATTTCTTCCATAGTGCTTTCCACTTGCCTTTCTTGGAAAGATTCCTACGAGAATTTTCCCAAGAAAATCCAAAAAGATGTATTCCAGAGTTTTTGGAGAAATGCGTTTAATTAGGCCAGAAATCTAACACGACTTGCTCCAGGAGTTTCTACGCCGATTCTATAATTAATCCACAGTATCTGCAGGATATTATGTTAGCAATTGATCTACAAAATCTTCCAAGATTTCCTTAAGAGTCCATGGTTTCTATCACAAATCTATGCAGGACTCCATCAAGAATGTCTACAATAGTTTCATCAGTGATTACATAAGTATTTCCTTTAGAAATATCTACCACATTTTTTTCAAGAAACTTTGTCAAAAAATTCGGAAAGATTCTTTGTACAATTGCCAGAGATATTTCTAAAAGAATTCCTGTATTCGAACCATCTGCTGATTCTTAGAGAATCAACAGAGTAGGTTTGAGTGTTACACTTTTTAATTTTGCTCTAATTGCTTATCTAAATGTATCCTTGATGAATAAAGCCTTAATGAAATCCTAAACTACTATTTCAGAAATCCAACAAAATCCCTGAAGGCATCTCTAGTGTATTTTCTTAAATCTTAGAAAAATTCCAGATTGAATTCATGAAGGTATCTTGAACGAAATTATGGGGGAATTTCTTTGGAAGTCTGTATACGAATCACCAAATGAATTTCTTAAAAAAAAAATCTAGGGAGCTTTAGGCTAACACCTGCATTAATTTTTGGTTATATCCTTGGAGATTTTTTTAAAATATGCATACAATATTTGTCGGAGTGTCACAAGAAAATCGCAATAATAAAATTCTTAGGTGTTATCCTTATTCTTTGTTTTATTTAATTTCTTTTGGCATTTGGCATTCTGTAAGCAATTTTTATAGAGATAAAATAATTTTTTTCTTTCGTATTTTTCAATTTTGCCAAATATTTGTTCTAGTTACCCCTCTGTGCAGCGGCACAAGGTTAATTTAGATAGGTAGGTAGCATCTGGTTCCCCAATCCAATCTAATTGACCAAGTTGTTGTTGTTGTTGTTGCCGTTGCAAGTAATTGTCTGTTTACTCCACACACTTGGGTCTCTCTCTTACATGCCGTCCATCGTCGAAGTGTATGAAGTTGTGAAAAAACTTGCGCAAAAAATAACGGGCACCACCGAGTTGTAATCGGTTCTAAAGTTAGGCCGCTTTTTCGGTTTTTGCTTTCCGTGCGCGCACTTAAACTGCCCTGCTCATCATCTACAATGGTGCCCGAGAGGGGGGTGGGGTCTGAGGCAGTATGTTTTTGTTTACGACACCTGTTCCGTGGAGGAGCCTTTTGTCGATCTAAAACTGGGAGGCGGCTTCAACAGCAATCCAGCCTGCAGAAAAGGTACACAGCTAAAAATATGTTGTAAATTTAAGTTTATTTTCATGCACATATTTGGAGCATCAAAATAAACGTAAATTTCAATGACCAATCCATTAACTTTCAATTGAATTCACTTTGAATTTACACGATCATGTAATTTTCAACCATTTTTAGTTGAAAATTGAATGTATATTTATTTAAATTTACATGATGCTGTAACAACAAACGAATTTGATTTATTTTTACAGTAGACTTCAGTTTACATCACATTGAAAATTAAATATTTTTTTCTGTGTACGCAAGAAACTCGAGAACGCTTGGTCTGGGTTTGTGCGAGTACAAAAAGACGCGCGCCTCCATGACGAATCACTTTCGCTTTCATCTCTCGTGTCGTAGGGAGTCCCCCGGCCTACCGCGATTCCAGTTGCCGTTTGCTCGTAGACATTCCTATAGAAATCAGAGAGTGTGCGGCGGTGCTGGATGCGGCAATCTAGCAGTCAGAAGATGTCGTGTAGGCGTTTTCATGAGATCTACACAATTGTAAGACGGATTATTGACTTAACGGTTTGCGGTGTAAGGTTACGGGTACAGGTGTCTCGTTCATGAAAGGATTACAACTCCGTACAGGTTTACTATTGTCGAATTCGTTTTTAAACCTAGGTTGGAACTGGCGCAACCCGTTCTGAATCACAGTTCCAACCCCAACCCGATTCAGGTTCGACCGAACTACCATTTGCTTGACGTTTGTTTGTTTATGTCTTGATCACCGACCCAGTTCCTAAAAACGAAAACGACATATGACTTTGCTCAAATGTGGGTTCAGATTGTCAGTCGTGTTCTTCTTGAAGCTGTTGCATCCCATCTGGGTCGGACCTGCTTGTCAGAGCGATCTAAATCCCCAAAGTATTGTCTGACAGTTTAGCATTTTATCGTTTGTCATGTGCCCAAACCCCTTTGCTTCGCTATTACTAGCACAGAGCTTTCTCACACACTTTTGAAGTTTCGAAATTTTGTGGGAATTTTAGGCTTATTAATGAGCCAAATACATTGCGAAATTCGTAAATAACCTCATTGCACGGCGTTTTGATGCAATTCTTTGAAAAAAATATGCTGATAGATTTTTTTGCATCATTTTTTGTGACAATCGTGATGGTAAACCTAATTCTTGAACCAACTTCTATCGTAATTCATTGAGGACATATTATCGAAATTCCTAATTGAGTTTGGATGACACAATTTTGGAGAATTTCTGATAGAAATTTTTATTGTTATCGTTAGGTACACCACACAATTGTGGTATTGGCAATGAAAATTTGAGAAAATTTCCTACAAGTGATTTTTTACAAACAAAATCGTCTGGAATTTGCGAAAAAAAAACAAGCAGAGACGACATATTATCAACAAAAAATGTTACTTCAAGAATTTTTGCTAAAAATTATGCTAGAATTTCGTGTATATTATTTACCTGAGTTTTAAGGCCTGACTGGGTTTTAACGAACTCAAAGGTTGGAGCTCGAATCTGGAAGAGAGGAAAGTAAAGCTGGGGTCTAAAACCAAGAGACAAAACGCAATTTCTTCAATGTCATTTTGCTAATATAAAAAAAAACTCTTACTGTACTGCGATTTCATCATCAAGATGTACAGACATTTCGACATTGAATTTAGGGCTTGTCTGTAATCATCAATTCCTCTTTACCAGAGCATCGGTTCACATTATGACAGAAAACTTATTCACTTGTAACATATTTTCATGCTCTACGATAAAGGATCACTATATCTTGCTTCATAAGTAACAAACATAGTCAATTTACTAAATTTGGCTCAATTGTTATTCGCGAAGTGTAGTATTAAGGGACCGAATTTAGAGAATTTATTAGGATAAATCAATCATGTCAGTTAAGTCCAAATAAAGCCACAGTCGATTTTTCCTAGTAATCATGATTTGGTTGGTAGACCTTTTTTGAAGCCGTAGATTTATGTTGATGTCCCATTAGTAACATTCACACTTAGTTTAGATTACAGAAGTCGGCACAATTTTACTGGTATTTTGGACTACCGAAAATCCTTACACGATTTTTCACATGTTCTGGAATCAACGACTTTCGTGGCAGGAGGAGATACACAAAATATCACACGTTTTCCTTGAAACTTCACTACGTAAGACTAAATTATGAGTACAAGCGGATTAGTCGCTTAGACTATTCTCGTTACCAACAAAATATTCAAGGAAAACACATGTCGCATCGAAATTCGTTTTTTATGTTATTACATTTTTTTTTTTTTTTCATATTTTCATACATTCCTACAGTTTTTTTTACATTTAAAATTCTGTTTTTGTCTACAAAAAATAACAATACTTTCCAAAGTGTTTTTAGAATGCCGTTTTGTGATTCCCTTTTGCATTTCCCTTATTTGTTTTTGAAATTATACAAACTACCTTCTTTGTTTGAGTTAAAAGAAATCGCCCTACTGACAAGCAATAAAGCTGTTAAGTGTTAAGCTGTTTGTCTTTCATTTTTTGGGTTTATTTTCCATGACAGAATATTCTCCGCGTTAACAAATTTCAGTTTTAAATGCTTCGCCGAAAAAAACATTCGTAAACTCCCATACTTGCTGTGCAACAGAAGTGCATCTCACGATACGGTTCTTATTGTCATCAGGTAATGAGCAAAATTCGCAGTTGAATTTTGAGGCCGGTCAATATTTCCATATTTGGAAACAAGTAAAGCTGTGATTTATCCTCTGTAGGCAAGAAATTCGAATTGATATTCTGCCAAACATTTCCCCACTGCACAAGAGGAAAGCTTTGTTCTACTTTCGGCACTGTGTTTCTTTTATCAATGAAGTACCAATACAATAGTTAAACTGTTGTAAGATCAAAGCTATCCTTCATATATATGGAAGTACGATAACCAACAACGCAAAGTTGTCTTCCTTCGCCAATGAAATGGAACAATTTAACCGCATCTGATCCTCAACGGATTTGCCGGTTATTTTCGTCCAAGTTCACTGATGTGTTCACCGACGATACTCTGAACCAACAGTATTTCTATCGCTAAACTTCACAGACTGGGAGTGAGCGGTACACTACTTCAATGGTTTCGATCCTACCTCTCTGGTCGCTAGCTGATGATCACCATCGGCGATTGCACATCAGAAACCTGCCACGTCCGGTATACCACAAGGCAGCTATTTAGAACCTTTAATCTTCCTGCTATATTTTAACTATGTGATCCTAGTTCTCGAAGCCCCACTTCTTCCGTATGTAGATGACCTTAAGTTTCTTGGAGGTACGACTGTTATGTTGATGTTTGAGGTTATGGCTTTCAGTCTTAAATAAAACTCAAAAACGGATTTTTGCTTACATCCGACGTTTCGGACACATGTATTGTGCCTTTTTCAACGACAACACAGCTAATCCTTGAAAAAGGCACAATACATGTATCAGAAACGTCGGATGTAAGCAAAAATCCGTTTTTGAGTTTTATTTAAGACTGAAAGCCATAACCTCAAACACGATGACCTTAAGCTTTTCCTGCGAATCAAGTCTGTAAATGATTGTCAGTTCCTACAACGGCAACTTGGAATATTTGCGAACTGGTACAGCATCAATCGTATGTTGGTTAATCCAGAGAAATTTTTGGTGATAACTTTTTTCAAGGAAAAAAAGAGCACATCTATCGACTATGATCTTTCCAACATGACAATCAAACGTACAACTTACATAAAAGACTTGGAAGTTATCCTAGATTCAGCTGAACTGCAAACAACACATATCATACGCCTTAGATAAAGCATCTAGGGCTTTAGGCTCCATTTTTAGGATGACAATAGTTATTTATGCAACAAGTTGCAAAAAAAAATTTTTTCAGCACGAGTCGTACACTTAATATTTTCCATCATGATACATACATACTTCATGACTGTCACAAATTTTCACGCTTCAATCATAGAAGCATGGAAGTGATCACTCAATAGATACTCAAGGACATGTCAGGAGGAAGCTGCATGCAATTTTATACCAAATTATACACTCATTTTTTATGTGCCAAATTGTCTGCACGCACCGGACTTTTGGAAATAAACTAGATAACTAGTTGGCAATTCTCAAAACAGTACTGAAAAGTAGCACTTTTCAGCACCCAAAACAGTGCTGAAAAGTAGCACTTTTCAGTTCTGTTGCTTTTGTTAGGAAAAGTAGGCCATTATGTTGCTCATTAATGAGAAGAAGGCTAGTAAGCTACGTAATAGCAAAACACATTTTCCGATGTTCATTGCCTGGAATCTCTTTATGGATCGCTGGTGCGCTCGAATATTGTTCTCCCGTTTGGAATCCGTATTACAATAACGGCGTTGAAAGAGTTGAATCGGTCCAACGCCGGTTTCTTCGATTCGCCTTGCGCAAACCGCCTTGGAGTGACCCATACCGTCTGCCAAGTTACGAGGATGGTTGCCGGCTGATTGGTCTGGAGCTGCTTCAGGTCCGTAGAGCGACGTCAAGAGCTCTCACGGCTGCTGATAACTTGCAAGGCCGAACAGACTGCAGCTACACGCTAAAAAAAGCGTTCTGGAAAACGTGAACTGTCAAAAATACACCGTGAACTACCATCATTGGTCACAGATACATGATCTAGTTCACAGTGTATTTTTGCTTGTTGACGAGTTCACGTCTGCTATGGACCAATGGACCGATGCACGAGTTCACTATTTGACGTTTAAGCGGTGCCGTGTTATTTACGTGACCATGGTAACGAGTGAATTCGGCACCGCTCAAACGTCAACTTAGTGAACTCGTGCATCGGTGACACATAAATAACATGGCACCGCTAAAACGTCAAATAGTGAACCCGTGCATAGGTCCGTTCACGGATACGAGAACGGATTTTTTTCTGTGTATATACTATAACAGATCAATATAAATGTACAGCCGCGAGTTTGCGTAACGGTGTTATGTTTTTTTAACGCGACATACGGTGTTCATTCAGATGCTGATTTCCGCCACCAGGCTGCGCTAGTGTACATGAAAGTTATGTTTTGCAAATATTTCAGGAGCCCGACCACTTGGCAAGATGACGCCTTCGGCCAAGTTGTTCAGTACCCCATAGCCCTTGATTATTTAAGCCAAGAAATTTGAGATTATACCATCTAGCGACGCATTATACTACCTAGTGAGCATGAAATTTTTGTTTTGCGGATATCTAAGGATCCTGGCCACTGAAGATGGTGTCTTAGGCAGAGTTGTTCATTAGCTCGAAGGCTATATTTATTGAAGCCTTGAAATTCCAGATTGGCTAGAATAATTATAGCCCTTTATCTACTTGGCAACTTTGCCGAAGATGCTATCTTTGTAAAAGGCCAGGATCCTAAAACATCCGCAAAACAATAGTTTCATGCTCACTAAGGCCACCTGGTGACAAAATTTTGAATCAACTAGCTAAATCAATGGTGGTCCTCAACGTACTGAAAAACTTTGCCGAAGACGCCATCGTTCTAAACGGCTAGGATCCTGAAATATCCGCAAAACAAAAATTTTATCAACTACCGAAAGCTAAACATTACATATATTTTGCAATTGGATGAAATGGACAAATTGATGTGAAGTTTTGCGAAAAAGTTACACGTCTTCTCAGTGAGAATCGAACTCACGACTCCCTGATCTCTAGTTAGGGCGCGTTACCACTACGCCATGAGAGGACCCATGAACGCAAAAGTTAACCTGAATTCGATTTCAGCTCAATAATCACGTTGTCCTCTTTCGCAAAGTGCACCTCTTTCGGTTCATGGGTCCTCTCATGGCGTAGTGGTAACGCGCCCTAACTAGAGATCAGGGAGTCGTGAGTTCGATTCTCACTGAGAAGACGTGTAACTTTTTCGCAAAACTTCACATCAATTTGTTCATTTAATCCAATTGCAAAATATATGTAATGTTTAGCTTTCGGTAGTTGATAAAATTCCGCTCGGCTGGTTAGCCGTAAACCACGATTCATAATTAAAAACAAGTAAAAATTTTATGCTTAGCGTCACCTGGTGCCAAAATCAAGAATATCTTTGCTTGACTAATGATAGCCCTTAAGCTACTGAACAACTTTGCCAAAACGCCATCGTTCTAAATGGTTAGGCTCCTGAGATATCTACAAAACAAAAGTTTTATGCTCACCAGCATTTCAAGACCAACAATTGAAAAGGCCTCAAGTCCAAAATGTAAACAAATCGGTTTTCTGCTGATTTCAGTGTATAAGAGCCTATTCTTACTTAAACATACAATAGTCATTTAAAAGTATGCATAAAAGTTGAAAAAATAACATTTTTCTAATAGGCCCCATCTCATTTTCCGCTAACCAGGATATTCATCGCAAATGCGGCCTTTTCTCAAAATGGCCTCATTTCTATATCTGACGGAAACCGAGTTGAGGCCTGTTAAACAAACATCAAAATTGCAATGTAGAGTAGATGCAGGTTATACTACGGAGCGACTGCTCCATGTATTATTTGATACAGTGGTTGTCTAAACGGCGAACATTATCGGGTTCCTGTAGACTGATGTATTTTGTATCATACTACCTAATAATACCTGTGTCAGCCTGTCTGTACGTCACAAATTATCAACAAAAACACGATTTGGTTTAAATTGCATGAAAAATATCGTTCAATTGCAATATTATTTCAATTGAACCAATATTTCCATACATTTTATCGACGACAAACTCGCGTAGCACACACATAATGTTCATGGATGACGAAGGGTTCAATCAATCACATATTTAAACGACCGCACGAATCTCTCTTGCTGTAGGGATCTCCATGTACTTTACTTCACCACGTAACACTCTTCTACACTTCAAATTTCTTATTTCATCATCAATTTTGAATGATTTTCAAAAGGCCAAATCAGAAGATGATGAAAAAACAAGCCACAACTAGAAGGCCTCAACACATTTTAGAGTAAACAAAGGCGTCAACTCACAGGCCTCATCAGCGTCGGACGGCGTCTATGGGCACAAATGAAAAGGGCTGCACAGCTTTTGGTGAAATAAAAGCCTCATTTCCTTTGACTCGTTTTTTAGCAGGATTTTTTGCTAAAATGATAGTTATGAATATTCATAGCTATAAATCAGTTTATCCATCGACTTTTTGGACGATAAAATAACATACAATGCTTAAATTCATAATTTAAATTTGATTTGTTGTTTGACAAAACAAGATTGCATTTTTCTCATTGTTTACTTTTTGGAGATGAGGCCTTTTGAATTGTTAGTCTTGATCTGAGCTATTGAACAACATTGCTGAAGACCATCCTGCTTAATGAAGAGGCTCCTAAGATATTTGCATAACAAAAGTAAATGTTTCATGCGCACTAGTACCACCTAGCGGTAAAATTCCGAATTGAATGAGGTACCATCAGATAGCGTTCCGCCTCCAGAAGAACTTTACTGAAGACCCCAAGTTTCGAAATTATCTGGATTTTGAGATATACGAAAACTGTGGTCTACTCAAAACTGTATTCCGGCGTATAGAGTGTGTTCATTATTATGCGACATCTGTCCCAGGCAACCAAAAGTTTGGATAAAGGGCAATGTTTAGGCTTAAGCAGTTCACTTTTCAAATAATTAACCGAACATCAGTTTACATAAAGTTGATTTAAGTTGCTTAAATAGAATGATGCTTACCACAAAGCAGGGGAAACGTTCGACTCTAACTTTCTTATTGTTGATAAGTGCATGATTTACTTCTCAGAGAATCAAGTTCTGTTAGTATCCGTTATGTTTTCTTATTCAGCGATATAGTTTCTTTGGATCTCAAAATCTACTAAAAGTGAACTATTTAGTTCGCCTCTTTAAGAAAAATCTGAACTTTTGGTTGCTTGGGTATGTACACTTGTTGATTTTTCCACATTTTGAAGTGTACTGCAAACAAAAACTATCCAGCATCGTTTCTAAGAAGATTCTCGTGAAATATGTAAATGGATGCTGCCTTAGATGTTTCTAGAATTCAAACAGAAATACTTACATAAGTTTATCCTGGAATTCCTACACAATTGTTTTCATCGACACTGCGAGGTATAGTGTATGGTATTTATTTAGAAAATACGGCAGAATATTCTACACTTATCTTTCAAGGAATTCCTCTGGAATCTCTGAAAAAAGGTAGACAAAGATGGCGACGTGATCTGTATAAAATCTTTTAGGAAATTTGTAGGAAGTAACTGAACTAAATCTGTAAGGATTTCCTGCAGATTTTTCGGCGGAAATTCTACTCAGATTCGTTGCAATTAGGTTTCGATTTATTAATTTCAGATGGACTCATAGAGATACATGAAAGAATTAAATAATTTAGGGTCCAGTTTTTGGTATATTTATTGGACACCTTTTCATATTCAGTTGCTTACATACAAAAGGTTCTAAAGAACATTTGCTGCGTTTTCTAAGAAAACAATTATACCAATCGCCAACTCAATAAATCGGACAAGAAACAACATCCAGTGGCTCTCCGACATTACCCGGAAAACCATTACCAGGAATGCAATTTACCGGAAGACCATTACCCGGAAAACCATTTACCGGAATGAACCATTTACCGGAAAACCATTACCCGGAAGGACCATTTACCGGAAAATAATTTCTCCATTTCTCGAATTTTTTCATTAACGTCCTTTTAATCGTTTTACGGTCATCCAGGTCAGTATGTTGACTTGAAAATACCTAAAATGACGTGGGGTGTCCTTGCTTCAAAATACATAAGCATCGAAGAGGAGTCTAAGATATCTTCATACTTGATCATGTCAATATGCACTATCTTCATATATTTGCATTTCATAGATAATTCACCCTTCTTTTAAAAATAAGCTGTTCTTTCAACTTATCTTTGCAGCTTGCCCTGGCTGAAATGGCTAAATTTAGCTACAAATATGTAACTTTACTTTTAAAATTCGACAGTCGGTTCTCCAAGTGCCCAAATGTTATAACATTTATTAATAATTAATTGGATGTGCTACTTTTCGCCGAGTGTCAATTCACCGAATGTCATTCCCGGAAACGTTAATCAACCGAATGCAAAACCTTCAGAACTCCGACGTGTTCGTGCCAGAAAAAAAAACCAGGATTTCATCGCAATAATAAAAAAACGCAAGAATACTGTGTGTTACTTTGTATGGGAGATAACACGAAGTTTTCCAACAGTCTACTTGATGGCAAGACGAAGCTTTCCGGAGCATTAGTTAGTAATAAAAATTTGATCTTGACTAAACTTTGGCCACTCAATGTTTTCATGAAGCTGACGCCTTTGCTTCCAGGGGTTCTTCTGAAATTCATCTAACGATTCCTCCATAAGTTCCTGCAGAGCTTCCTCGAAGAATTTCATCAGGAATATTTCAATGGATACATGGTTGAGTTGACTCATCCTTGTTTAGTGTACCCCTAAGAAGTGTATTGACTAGATTCTAGAAAGGAAAAGACGGTGTATAACAGAAGCTAATCTGCACAAGAACGAATGTTTCGCAGGACTTCGTCTCGCAGACTCCTAATAGAGATGGGTAAATCGTAGTTTGCCCTCGTTTGATCGATTCAGTGACTCATTAGAAAAAATAAATCATTTGTACTTCGCATAAGGAACAAATTGTTGAAGGAACTTCGCTAATTGAACAGATTTGGTATTACTTCAGGAATTCTTCTGAAGATATTTCTAGTGTAATCCATGAAATTTAACAAATATATCTGAAGGGATTTCTCAATGAATTCCTGAAACTATTCTTCTACAGACCCTTTCGAAGCTTACCTTAGAAATTCTTCCATGAGTTTTTGTCACGATTTCCCTGGAATACCCCTTTATTCCATGAATTTCACTTGAATTGATTGCTCCAAGGTTTACTGCACGGAGTTTCCTTAGAATGCCTCCAAGGATATCTCAAAGATTATATTATGAGTTTCTCTCTGATGAATACCTACCAACCTTCATTTTCTCCTTCAAGCAATTTCGCCAGAAGTTAACCACACTCACAAATTCTGGAAGAAAACAATGCTAGACATGCTCTACGGATTCCTTCAAGAATTGCTTTAGCAATTCCTTCGCGAACTTCACAAGTGAACCATCCAAAGAATTTTCGATTCCAGAGATTGTTCAGGGAGCCTTTTACCATTTCTCTAAAAAAATCTGCAGGGGTCTCTACAAGATGTTTTCTGAGTCTTAATTCTTAAGCAATTACTTCGAATATGTCCAAACCGTTTTCTAGATGGATTCGTTAATAAACTCCTTCATTTAATTCTCCAGAAATTTCTCCTGAACTTCTTATACAACTACCTTCAGGTAGTCTCTATAGGACGCACATTGATGAATTTTCCTGGAACTTTGGAATTGTTTGAAGAACTTTTTTGATCCTCAGCGAGATACTTGGCTTTTTTCTTAATAATCGGACCATTTTTCATAAAAGCTATTTGGAGACATTAAACTTTAGAATGATTGATTACAGCAATGAGCCGATTTTGTCTACCTCCGATTTTATCTACCCCCGATTTTAGCACCCTTTTTGACCCGATTTTGTCTACCCCCGATTTTAACATCTTTTTTTTTTCCCGATTTTGTCAGCCTAAAATTTATATTTATTTTAATTAGACTAAACACACCTTCACTGGCAATATTGGGTGCATAAAGTCAATTATGACCTCGGCCACGTCTATACAATCATCTAAAAATCGAATTTTTGAAATTTGAAATTCCTCATACAGTACTGACCCGATTTTGTCAGCCCCCGATTTTGTCTGCCCTCGATTTTGTCTACCCCCAATTTTGTCAGCTTTTTGACCCGATTTTGTCAGCCTATTTTAAATTTGTTAAAAAATTGTTATCGTCATGTTTTACCACGTTTACATTGAAATTGATGATGATGTTTGATGTCGTGCACGCATGGGCGTAGCCAGAGGGGGCAATGGCAATGCCTTTTATTACGTGTTAAAAATCGATATTACCAATATAAGGGAGGGGAGAGACCCTGATAAAAAAAACTGGCTACGCTCATGTCCATCACCCTCTTAAAAGTACATTTAACCATGTAGCACTTCAAAATTTGAAAAACAGGAACAAAATAAGATGACCCGATTTCGTCAGGTTCCCCATTTTGTCAGCCTAAAATTCATCGAGGGGCTGATAAAATCGTGTCCTTAGTGTAATTATCCAAGGAACTTATTAATGTTACCTTGGAATACGGTACATAGAAAATGAAAGTAAAAAAACAATGTTTATATTAACAAAATCATAAAACTAAGTCCTTAAGTTCAAATAAAACTTGAAACCAGTCGAAAAATTGTATCCCGATTTTAGCTCTATTCCGATTTTGTCAACCCTAAATGCAGCATAGGGCTGACAAAATCGGGACATTACTGTATTCGAGTTTTTGAGTCGTCATGTCTTAGAAACTTCGAATCTTCGAGACATCTAGTTTTCGAGTCTCTGAATATCTTTGTACATCGAGTTTTCAAGTCTTTGAGTTTTCGACTCTTCCAAGTTTTAAAAACTTAATGTTTCCGAGTCTTCCAATGTTGCAATCTGGCAGTCTTCGAGTCTCCGAGCCTTCAAGTTTTTGAGTCTTCAAATATTTGATTTATAAATTTTCAATCTTTCAATCTCTTATTGTTTTGAAATTTCGATTCTTCAAATTTTAGATTTTTTAAATCTTCGATTCAACGATTGTGGCCGTGCGGCTAGTGTTACCAAGCATTTAGTCGCATCGAGACAAGGAGTGTGGGTTCGATTCTCGCTTCAGTTCAGAAAACTTTTCGTCAGAAACGTATTTCGATTGTACTACTGGGCGTTGCATGCTACTCCGTTATCTAGTGTGGTGCTTCCTTTAAAGGACATAATCGTCCATTGGAAGCATAACGTGTCGGTGTCTAAACGAACTTCACTTAAGCACCGCTTTATCGATTTCATTCAAACCTAGGGTTCAAAATGATGAAGCCGAGTCTGAATATTTGAGTTTGACTTTTTTCATGAATGGGATGGGATCTAGCTATCTAGCTTTTTACGCTAGCTATAAAACTGACGTTTCTTGCCTACAGATTTTATATTATGATCTAAGTAAGCTGTGATTTAAAGTTGTTGGTTGTTCTGCCAAAATTTTTCATAATTTGTTTTGCTGAAAGAAATTGTTCAGTACGGAAATCGATTTTTCATTGTTTATCAATTATTCTCAGAAATTACGTATCTGTCGCTATATTTTAGGCACCCGGAGCAATTTGCGCATGTAAACCGATCCGTTGGGTCAATAACTAACTTCATTCGGCAAGCCATTTACACTTATACTTGAACTATAATTTATACTTTCCTCCTCTCCGTGCTCCGTCGGTTTGCTTATTCTCAGCAAAACGGGGACTATATGAGGCGAGAGTTTAACAGGGCTGATTGAAATACCTATACCTAATTTGCTAGGCGAAACCCTCATAAGTCCATGAAAAAGAAGGCTAAGATGTATACTAAATCTGGAGGAGTGATCTGGGATGTTTAAAAACTAATATGTTTGATCTACATCGTTTTTGAAAAGTATCATTATTAACTAAACATATTTGTACGGATGTGGTTAAATGTGTCTCGGGCAGCAGCAGGATTGAAAACCCACGAAATTATGATAGTATATATACTTTGAAAGGGGAAATGGGAGGTTCAGAATGTTGCGGAGGCCATAGATCTTCTAACGATTTGAATGTAAATTAAAACACCAGCTATTGGAAACTCTGGTAATGTAGTATTCTAAATAAGTAGCTCCTTCAAGCTTTGTAAATCATAACGATCAATGATCCTCCTCGTTTGGTTATGAATATGTTGCCGTCGTTGACCTTCTTCATCCTAGAATAGAAAACAGTTGAAATTATATAGAAAACTAGCAAATATTTTTCATTTCCCTATCATGGAAAACCACAACGAATTTTCCATTATCATGTCAATAAAACAGATTTGCTACACCCGCAGCTTACTTTGATTAACCATAAAAATAATTATAGTGTAAGCAAGAAATGTCAGTTAGGGGTGATTAAAAAATTATAGCATGTTAGCGTAAAAAGCTGGATATTAATTTAAAAAATTGTAGAAATAACCAAGAATGACGATAACAGGGCTGGTAGCGAGTAACTTTTTAGTGACAGTAACTATTTTTGACCTGGCCAAGAAAAGGTCAATATTTGCATTAAAAAGTCACTTAAATCACTTTTCACACTACAATCACTATTTTTATCTCTAAATCAAAGAATCAAACATGCAGACGAACTGTCTGGAAAAATTTTCAAAATATCTGAATATATGAAAATGTATGGTAAAATTCCTGAAAAATAAAAATCAGAAACCATTATGGGGCCGTATTTTTGCCGAGATATTTGAAATAAGTTTAGCTTGAAACCCGTGACGTATTTTTGAGAATTACTTCAAAAGTTTAGAAATGCGCAAGAATTTAAGAACACTTTGTATCCCTTGTTTAGTTCTTCAATGTTGGCTTCTGACAGGTTCTGCTGGAATCTCAGAATTTCATCAACGAATTTTTAAGCAATCCACCAAAACTAACTCCACTTAAACTGTTTTAGGAATTTGTGTAGAAACGTCAAAATGCTTTTTCCCAAAAATTTGTCTTGCTCACCTATACGATATCTGAGAATTTTTTAATAACACAGCGTAACAAAAATGGCATTTTTGCGTGTCTCAAGGATTAAATTATGTGTCTTTATTAGATTTTGGATTGCTGAATGTGATGCCGTTCTCAGAAATGTCCCCGCACGTCACATTTTTAGCTACAGGTCGCTAAAGTTGTATTAAACACTGTTTTATTGATGTTCACATGAAATTAAAAGTATGAATTATCAAAAAAAAAAAATTGTAATCTAATCCACCAAGCATGCAAAATAGGACTTTAACTTTCATTTCAGATATAATTTGGTTGAAATTTTGCGATGAAATTTAGATAAAATCGATTTTTTCAACATGCTTACAGTCTCCATACAAAACTCTTCGTTTCTCGTATGTGGCAAAATACAATACAGTGGGATTCCGTTTTTGGCAACAAAATCGAAATTTTCAGTTGCCAAAAACGGAACCATGCCAAAATCGGAACCCATTTTTTCAATTTCAAGAATATTATTTGGCCGTTATTACATCATAATTATGGATCCAAATGATGGCCAGGCTTCCTTTTCCTTTTCTGTCCTTTAACCAATCGAGAGAAGCTTGTATTTGTTAAATATAGTTGATCCGTTCGAAAATCTTACCTATCCAATTCAATTTTTTAGTTTTATCATTTATCTTTTATCATTCAGCTTGTAGTTTTGTTATCGCCATATCGTTAAATCTCATTTTAGAACTTATTGCTTCTAACAACCTTAATAAACCTTTGTTAAAGCTAAAGCTCAATCAAGCCTAAATAGGTCTTCCTTAGCCGAGTCGTTAGAGTCCGCGGCTACAAAGCACAGCCATGCTGAAGGTGTCTTGGTTCGATTCCCGGTCGGTCCAGGATCTTTTCGTAAAGGAAATTCCCTTGACTTCCCTGGGCAAAGAGTATCATCGTGCCAGTCACACGATATACGAATGCGAAAATGGCAACTTTGGCAAAGAAAGCTCTCAAATAATAACTGTGGAAGTACTCATAAGAACACTAAAGCTGAGAAGCAGGCTCTGTCCCAGTGAGGACGTAATGCCAAGATGAAGAACCGAGCAACACACATGTTATAATTGAGTATTATCAACTTATATATGACTAGTTTTGGTCATATATCTGTTGATAATACACAATTATAACATGTGTGTTGCTGAGGGAAAAAGAACGATAAATCTAGATGCATTTCAGTTTCCTTGCCTCAAAGATTCAACCCTCGCTGGAAGTTCAACGCTCTGCATGTGTGAATCACGAGCCGGTTAGTCCAGCCTTAATTGGTTGTTGTTATTCATTTCTGGCTCATTCCACTACGATTTTTTTGCCATTTTCCATCACTGCACACGCCAATTCAATTACCAACAACCTCCTTTTTTGTTGATCGCCTTTTTGTTGTGATTCAAGTTCTACACAGATCAACCAGCCAGCATCCGCGTTCGATTTCCTCCATTGATCCGATCTTCATATGAGCCACCTTGTAATCATGTGATTCAATCATTGAAGCTTAATCAACCATTTTTTTTTCTTGCTCCATGGCTACTGCCCGCCATTGAGTTTGCAAAAACTACCACATTCAAAGGTTCTTCTAGAACGATTGCCAATTTCGCGGTTCCTAATTCCGATGCTTACCGGTTCCGCAGCTTGGGAATTTCCTCACCGGTCGATGGTGACCTTCCCGCGCAACAAGCACGAGTTCTTGGCGATGGATGGTTCTCCACAAGAACCATCCCATTATCCGGTGGTTAATTCGAGCTTTTAGAAGTAATTGTCTCAATAATTTGATGGGACCTTCGGCAGCCGGCTCGACATCAACCGGCAGCGATGCAACTTTGGTATCGTTAAATTGGGTATCTTTGATAGTTACCCACAACTTGCCATACGAACTTATATAATTTATGTTGATCAGATAAGCGAAACTCATGCAAAAGTAGAGCTATTTTCGTTGGAATCGCAAACATTTAGGGCTTTATATTCGTATGTTAAAAAGATGTTCTTTCTACAATCTATTAAAAAATCTATTAAAGTTACCCCGTTTCACGGTACCAGCAGAGGCACGTGACTTACCAGCCACAAAGAGCAGCGCAATTTATTTCGGACCATTCGCTGGACCGCTGGATTGCATTCTTTGTTGCGGCGGCAGCAGAAGCCCCCAATTAATTGCAACAAGTGAATGCCTGTCGCGGATTATACGCGCCTTAATGCAGCAGTGCACACAGGCGTAGTTTGGGTCAATTGTGGCTAAAATTGTTTTGTGTTCTTATTGCCCAAGAAACAATTTCAATGCCTTAGATGTCATTTATTGAGGTTTTATTGAAGGTGTTTTCAATCAAAACAAATTTAATGAAAAATAGATTCAAGCTGAATATTAACTGCATTATGATTTCCTATGTTTTTGGAGAATGCCCTGGTAGTGGAGTCCGGTGATGATGATTTCTCTAAAGAAATCCAGCAATACAACTCGTTTAATTTCCGACGAAATTTATTTAACAAGAAGCAAAATTTCTAACTTCCTTGACAAAGGTAGCTGAAATTTTGGCACAAAATAAAGCCTAATTCATAACAGATCTTTTCAAAGAATTTCAACCTGACTAAAGCCCTCAGTACACTCTTTGCCAAGTGTGCAAATTTTTCCACACGCATAAACTAACACTTCAATATCCACTTGACACTTCAGATGTTTTGTCATTGTTGAGACCGATCTTTGCATGTTGGTTTATGCGTGCGGAAAAATTTGCACACTTGACAAACAGTGTACTGAGGGCTTAAGGCTTCTTAGAAAAGTCCAAAAAAAAACGGCCATAGAGTTTTCCCAAAAAGCTTTTAAATTACAGTCGACTCTCCATAACTCGATATTCAAGGGACCATCGACTTATAGAATTATCGAGTTACAGAATATACCAACGCAAAAAATCCCAAAATCGTAGAAACAAATTTCTGTATTTCCAATACATATATGATTACTACTGTAAGAATGCAATAATATTTTGTTGATATTATTTTACAATAAATTATTTGAAAACTTTTTTCGAAATGTTCGAAAAGTCTCATCTTTTTACCTACAATATTTTTTTTTATTTCAATGTTTTTAAACATATTTTACAACATGCAACTATTTATTCACTTCCAAACAGGAATTGGTCCAAGTTTCCCTGTATGAGCAGGATTTTAAAATGGATATCGATTTATGGAGGGAAATTTTCCTCTCACGTGACATCGACTAATGGAGATATCGAGTTATAGAAATATCCACTTATGGAGAGCACGATGTATGCGAATTTGTAGGGACCGAAAAATCCATCTAGTTATAGAGTATATCGAGTTATAGAATATCGAGTTGTGGAGAGTCGACTGTACTTTTTTCACGAAATATTTCAAAAATACATCCTAAGTTGCATAACAAATTCTTCTACGAGTTATTTTTTGTAAATTTTACTTCAAATCTACGAAAAGTATTCTTGAAATGTATCTTGTCTTCAAATTTTCATAGAAAATTTATTGCAAAACTCCAGGCATACTTTTGCTTCCGGAATTAGCATAGTGTGGAGAAACATTTAGCAAAATAACTAAGCAGGGAATTATTAAGCAATTTGTAAGGATCTTCCTTAAAACATTACTTTAGATAAAGTTTATTTGATTCTGCCAATAATCCACATTCTTGAATTGAATTGTGCAATTCCAAGATGGAATTCCTAGAGGCAGAATTCTGGGGAATCCGAAAGTCAAAGAAGGAATTTTGCTAGATTTCAAGAATAATGTTGTAGCTCCTCCAGAAATTGGTTGTTTTTTTTCTACCTACTTCAACATTTTGTTATTTCTGCTTCCTTCGCATGACGCTTTCTTGAGCTACTTCGCGCAAAAATCTTATCATATTCTGAACAGCAACATTTAAAGAATCTGAATTCTTGGAGTTTTGAAAAATTGCAGTACATATTCTTATACGTATGGTTCCTGATTTCTGAAAGTCCATCAGAAGTTTCTCAACAAATTTTCAAAGTAAGGCAAAAAATTCCTTTAAGTAATTCGGTAAAATCGTACATCACGTATTTTACCATAAGGCATTTTTGGGAAAGTTCTTATAAAATTCCGCCAATATTTTCGCGCTAAACTTCTACAGTTCTACCACAGTAAATAAAAAAATAGTCCTTCCAAAAAGGTTTGTTCGGAATTTCTGTAAGTGGAAAAAAATGGTTTTAAACTATTCTGTTTGCCATAGTATCATAAAACTTTAGTGGAGGTTGGATTCGATTATCCGGAGTATCGATTTTTTGTTCACTCCGGATAATCAAATACTTCAGATAATCGAATCTCTAAAAGAATCAATGAAAACTGCGATGAAAGAATTTAAATATTACAGTTGACTCTGCACATCTCAATACCTCTCCCTAATATATACTGAACATCTCTTCCGAAGGCACCAACCTTCCAGCTTTCAAGGTTCTTAAGATACTGGCAATTTGAGAAAATTTGGTACTAACGCCATCTAGTGGATACATTCTCATTAAGGCCCTCTACCACCAGATTTTTTCTCCATGTGTCGATATGCCCATTATCTGGATACAAGACCAAATTTTCGTGAATATTAACAATGTAGAACGACGCAATGACGCGTGGTTTTCAATCTAGTATTCATTAAAAGTGTGTTCTATGTATCGATCTCTCCCTATCTTGATGGTCCATTCGATATCGAGATGTTGACAATTGAGGTCGAAATACGCGTATCTGCCAAAAAGCACAAACTCTAATGGAATAAAATGGTATAGTACCTAATTTTATTTTCATTTATTTATAGACATTTTAATCAGCTCTAAGATTCATTATCACGCCAAGATATTTAAACTCGTGCACGCGATCAATTGTCTCCTCATCAATTGGTGTTGATTTGTCTACAATGGCTCGTTTCCACGAAATCAATATAAATTTAGTTTTACTTATATTCACTTTGAACTGTTTACGCCTCAACCATTTACTCGTAATGAAGCTATTACCTGTATCTCAAGAATTTGGAAGCACGGCCTCTTCATCTTCATATGCTGAACAGCCTTGCACCAACCTTCTAGATGATAAGGATGTTAAGATAGAGACAATTGCAGAAAATTTGTCACTAGCGCAACCTAGCGAATAAACTGTCATTCAGACTCTTCACCGCCAGATAGTCAAGAATCTGCTGAATATCTTTGCCGAAGACACCAACCTTCTAGCTGTTAAGAACCTTGAAGTAGAAAAGATCGAAGATTTCGTTTCATAAGCACCACCTAGCGGATGTAGTCTCAATCAGACTCTTCTCCGCCAGCTAGAAGTTCATATGCTGAACATCTCTTCCGAAGATACCAACCTTCTAGCTTTCAAGGTTTTTAAGATACAGGCAATTTGAGAAAATTTGCTACTAACGCCACCTAGTGGATAAAGTCTCATTCAAGCCCTCTACCCCCAGATAGCCTTCAATCTGGTGAATAATTTTGCCGAAGACACCAACCTTCTTGCTGATAAGGCTTTTGAGGTAGAGAAGATCGAAGATGCGTTTTTACTAGCGCCACCAAGCGGATGAATTTCCAATCAGACTTTTCACTGCCAAAGAGCCCTTGATCTGCTGAACAACTTTGCCGAAGACACCAACTTTCTAGCATTTAAGGATCTTGGGAAACAGACAATTAAAGAAAATTTGTCACTAGCGCCACCTAGCGGAAAAAGTAAGAGGTTGTTTCCCAGATACAACCGCCAAGTTGACGTTGGATAACGTTAGCTTCTTCTATTTCCTGGCTTGAGACCGTCACGAACTTATGAAAGATTTCTACTAATATATATCCGATCAATTTTCATACTATTTGTAGCATGTCAATTCTGACCTATTATGGACATTGTGTGTTATTATTTGGTTGGTTCGGTTAACACTTCAACACGGATAGAATCGGTCAATGGAAGAAGCGGTAACTCGTGCTCCCCAAACAAATATTCCGGTCGAACATTAGATCCACGCATGATCCACTAATATTGGTTGCTTTAATGGGTTCCGAAGTCAGTTTCAGGTTGAGGTACTGCTCCATGAAGCCCGTGAGCTCCATGTTTCTCTCTTTGCTCAAATGGATGTTAAACATGCCAGTCACGATGATTGGCATGATCTCCTTTTGATACTCGAAGAAGTTCCGCACCATGAAGAACTTCTTCGGCTTCGTCGTGGTATCCAGGAAAATGTAGAGGCAAATCAGCGATTCCAGAGCTCGGCCGTGATGATCCTGCAGGAAGCGAGTGGCCTAACTGATCGGTTTGTTTGAGGATACCAACCTGTGCGCGATCCACGCCAAGCGTGTCAGCATCATGCCGAAGGAAATCCAGCTGACTCGTCGTATCCGTGGAGAACGCGCTTAAATTGAAGCTCAGCACAATTTCGAACAAAACGGCCCTCTTTAGGGCCACAACAATGCATTCGACGTAAAAGAGTTACAACCAGAGACATTTAATCTATTACTATTAATTGATTAATCAATTTATTTATTTATCAATTATAATTTTGGTTGATTAGCATTTTTGCAGTCTTCTCTGTGTGCGTATTTCAATTCGATCGACAATTTCTTACCAAATCAAAACATCAACAAGGCTGTTGCTGAATAGTTTTAGCTCTTTGTTTGACAAGTTGATACTCTGATCGCTCTAGCATGCACTTACATGTAGATAGCGATGACAACAACGGCATTATTCAAAGTAAGTAAAGTTTGTAAGGATGCTTAAAATATATCCCCGAGGCCAATTTCATCTTCTTAACTCGTACCAATTAGTTCATACGGTTGAAATAATTAAATTTATGTTAGATATCAGGGATTTCCTTAGGAAATTGCCTACATTTAGGCGTTTTCAAAAATAAAATTAACTATTCATTATTTCTATAAAAATTGCATTATTAAGAATTTAACAAGCATATTCGGATTCAGGGAGTTCATATTTATTATGTAGAGTCGTTTTAAAGAACAACAATAATCGCATTGACAAGTGACATTATCTAAGGGATGATTTTTAGCACTAAAAACACATACGTTAGAAAATGTTGGTACATGAGCCAGGAAGCTGACCGTTGTACTTGTTTTCCTGCATTCAGTTTTTTGGCATTTCCAACATTTTTATATGAAAAATGATCAATTTCGAATTACGGTACATGTAATCTTCAAAACGTCAAAACCTTATAAAAGCAAGAAAAATGGGCTTTTCTATTGAAAATAAGACATGTCTCAACATTTACCAATTTTTCAATAGTTTAGTCATGGAAATCAATAGTTTTCATTATTCGAATAGATTCGTAGAAAGATTTCCAATCGATTGGTGCAAGAATCTTGAAAATCTATGCGGGCTTTAGTAAGTTATTAAGAGTTAAAATCTAACCACTTTTCGTGACGCGAGCGATTTTTCGTTTTTCGAAATTGTACCCCAGTATGTTGCCGTAAGACGTTATCCAACGTCAAAAAAAATCTCAAACAGACTCTTCACCGCCAGATAGTCCTTGAACTACTGAATAGCTTTGCCGAAGACAGCAACCTTATAGCTAATAAGTATCTTAAGATACAGATGATTGAATAAAGTTTGTCACTAGTGCCATCTAGCGGATGAGTTCTCAATCAGATTTTTCATCGCCAGATAGTGCTTAATCTGCTGAATAACTTTGCTGAAAACACCAACCTTCTAGCTACTTTGGATGTTGAGATAGTCGTTTGAAACCAATTTTGCGCCCCTCCGGTCCACGCATTTCCCGTTACCAAGAGAAGGGGAATGGGTCAGGGGAGATTTTTCGCCCAAGGATTTTAAAACCATGTAACCGCATTTACTTCAAAATTTATTTCAAGTTAATAGATCTACTAGTCTCCGAATTGTGGTCATTTAAAAATTCAAGGTCTGTCTCGGGTTAGAGGTTACAGCAAGTCTCTAAAAAGCCTCTTATTTTAATGGATGGTCTCTAAAGACTCTCTTTTTTCCTTTTTCTGCTTGAAGTCAATCCTAATGCAAAGTTCTAGACGCTCCTGAGAGATTTTCAGAGATGCTTCCGTCACTTTTCCACATGATTGTTCTCAGATTACCTGAGGGAAAGCTTGAAGATTTTTTTCCAGTGATTTCTCCATTGATACTCTAAAGGCCTCCAGGGATCACTACAGAAATTCTTGTAGATATTATCATCCCAATTCTTCTAGGAATTTGTTCAAAAATTCATTCAGCGACTTTTCAAAAGATTCTGAGAGGAAATTCTTGAGCGTTCCAAAGCTAATACTCTCAGGTGGACTATTTAAGGGATCACTGAAGGATTTCTTCCATAGTGCTTTCCACTAGCCTGCCTTGGAAAGATTCCTACGAGAGTTTTCCCAAGAAAATCCAAAAAGGTGTATTCCAGAGTTTTTGGAGAAATGCGTTTAATTGGTCCAGGAAACCCAACACGACTTCCTCCAGAAGTTTCTACGCCGATTCTATAATTAATCCACAGTATCTGCAGGATATTATGTTAGCAATTGATCTACAAAATCTTCCAAGATTTCCTTAAGAGTCCATGAGTTCTATCACAAATCTATACAGGACTCCATCAGGAATGTCTACAATAGTTTCATCAAAAAAAAAAAAATCTAGGGAGCTTTAGGCTAACACCTGCATTAATTTTTGGTTATATCCTTGGAGATTTTTTTAAAATATGCCTACAGTACTTGTCGGAGTGTCACAAAAAAATCGCAATAATAAAATTCTTAGGTGTTATCCTTATCCTTTGTTTTATTTAATTTCTTTTGGCATTTGGCATTCTGTAAGCAATTTTTTGCCAAATATTTGTTCTAGTTACCCCTCTGTGCAGAGGCACAAGGTTAATTTAGATAGGTAGGTAGCATCTGGTTCCCCAATCCAATCTAATTGACCAAGTTGTTGTTGTTGTTGCCGTTGCAAGTATTAATTGTCTGTTTACTCCACACGCTTGGGTCTCTCTCTTACATGCCGTCCATCGTCGAAGTCTATGAAGTTGTGAAAATCGTTGCGTAAAAAATAACGGGCACCACGCCGAGTTGTAATCGGTTCTAGACTAAAGCCGCTTTTTCGGTTTTTGCTTTCCGTGCGCGCACTTAAACTGCCCTGCTCATCATCTACAATGGTGCCCGAGAGGGGGGTGGGGTCTGAGGCAGTATGTTTTTGTTTACGACACCTGTTCCGTGGAGGAGCCTTTTGTCGACCTAAAACTGGGAGGCGGCTTTAGCACAATCCAGCCGCCCGCAGAAAAGGTACGCGAGAAACTCGAGAACGGCGAAGTCCGCGCGAGTACAAAAAGACGCGCGCCTCCATGACGAATCACTTTCGCTTTCATCTCTCGTGTCGTAGGGAGTCCCCCGGCCCCGGAGAGTGTGCGGCGGTGCTGGATGCGGCAATCTAGCAGTCAGAAGATGTCGCGTAGGCGTTTTAATGAGATCTACACAATTGTAAGATGGATTATTGACTTAACGGTTTGCGGTGTAAGGTTACGGGTACAGGTGTCTCGTTCATGAATGGATTACAACTCCGTACAGGTTTACTATGACTTTGCTCAAATGTGGGTTCAGATTGTCAGTCGTGTTCTTCTTCTTGAAGCTGTTGCATCCCATCTGGGTCGGACCTGCTTGTCAGAGCGATCTAAATCCCCAAAGTATTGTCTGACAGTTTAGCACTTTATCGTTTGTCATGTGCCCAAACCCCTTTGCTTCGCTATTACTAGCACAGAGCTTTCTCACACACTTTTGAAGTTTCGAAATTTTGTGGGAATTTTAGGCTTATTAATGAGCCAAATACATTGCGAAATTCGTAATCATTGCACGACGTTTTGATGCAATTCTTTGAAAAAAATATGCTGATAGATTTTTTTGCATCATTTTTTTGTGACAATCGTGATGGTAAACCTAATTCTTGAACCAACTTCTACCGTAATTCATTGAGGACATATTATCGAAATTCCTAATCGAGTTTGGATGATACAATTTTGGAAAATTTCTGATAGAAATTTTTATTGTTATCGTTAGGTACAACACACAATTGTGGTATTGGCAATTAAAATTTGAGAAAATTTCCTACAAGTGATTTTTTACAAACAAAATCGTCTGGAGTTTGCGAAAAAAAACAAGCAAAGACGACATATTATCAACAAAAAATGTTACTTTAAGAATTTTTGCTAAAAATTATGCTAGAATTTCGTGTATATAATTTACCTGAGTTTTAAGACCTGACTGGGTTTTAACGAACTCAAAGGTTGGAGCTATGCTCCAATCTGGAGGAAAGGAAAGTAAAGCTGAAGTCTAAAGCCAAGAAACAAAACGCAATTTCTTCAATGCCATTTTGCTAATATAAAAAAGACTCTTACTGTACTGCGATTTCATCATCAAGGTGTACAGACATTTCGACATTGAATTTAGGGCTTGTCTGTAATCATCAATTTCTCTTTACCAGAGCATCGGTTCACATTATGACAGAAAACTTATTCACTTGTAACATATTTTCATGCTCTACGATAAAGGATCACTATATCTTGCTTCATAATAAGTAACAAACATAGTCAATTCACTAAATTTGGCTCAAATGTTATTCGCGAAGTGTAGTATTAAGGGACCGAATTTAGAGAATTTATTAGGATAAATCAATCATATCAGTTAAGCCCAAATAAAGCCACAGTCGATTTTTCCTAGTAATCATGATTTGGTTGGTAGACCTTTTTTGAAGCCGTAGAATTATGTTGATGTCCCATTAGTAACATTCACACTTAGTTTAGATTACAGAATTCGGCACAATTTTACTGGTATTTTGGACTACCGAAAATCCTTACACGATTTTTTGTAGTATAACCGACGTGCTGACTAGCATAGATTGGGATGACACCGATGATGCGAATAGTGTTGCTCCTACTTTTTCACATGTTCTGAAATCAACGACTTTCGTGGCAGGAAGAGATACACAAAATATCACACGTTTTCCTTGAAACTTCACTACGTAAGACTAAATTATGAGCAAAAGCGGATTAGTCTCTTAGACTATTCTCGTTACCAACAAAATATTCAAGGAAAACACATGTCGCATCGAAAGTCGTTTTTTATGTTATTACATTATTTATTTGCTCCATATTTTCATACATTCTTACAGTTTTTTTTTACATTTAAAAATCTGTTTTGTCTACAAAAAATAACAATACTTTCCAAAGTGTTTTTTGAATGCCGTTTTGTGATTCCATCGCATTTCCCTTATTTGTTTTTGAAATTATACAAACTACCTTCTTTGTTTAAGTTAAAAGAAATCGCCCTACTGACAAGAAATAAAGCTGTTAAGTGTTAAGCTGTTTGTCTTTCATTTTTTGGGTTTATTTTCCATGACAGAATATTCTCCGCGTTAACAAATTTCAGTTTTAAATGCTTCGCCGAAAAAAAAACATTCGTAAACTCCCATACTTGCTGTGCAACAGAAGTACATCTCATGATACGGTGCTTATTGTCATCAGGTAATGAGCAGAATTCGCAGTTGAATTTTGGGGCCGGCCAATATTTCCATGTTTGGAATTAGATCAATGTAAACAAGTGAAGCTGTGATTTATCCTTTATAGGCAAGAAATTTGAATTGATATTCTGCCAAACATCTCCCCACTGCACAAGAGGACAGCTTTGTTCTATTTTCGGCACTGTGTTTCTTTTATCAATGAAGTACCAACACAATAGTTTAACTGTTGTAAGATCAAAGTTATCCATCATATATATGAAAGTACGATAACCAACAACGCAAAGTTGTCTTCCTTCGCCAATGAAATGGAACAATTTAACCGCATCTGATCCTCAACGGATTTGCCGGTTATTTTCGTCCAAGTTCACTGATGTGTTCACCGACGATACTCTGAACCAACAGTATTTCTATCGCTAAACTTCACAGACTGGGAGTGAGCGGTACACTACTTCAATGGTTTCGATCCTACCTCTCTGGTCGCTAGCTGATGATCACCATCGGCGATTGCACATCAGAAACCTGCCACGTCCGGTATACCACAAGGCAGCTATTTAGAACCTTTAATCTTCCTGCTATATTTTAACTATGTGATCCTAGTTCTCGAAGCCCCACTTCTTCCGTATGTAGATGACCTTAAGTTTCTTGGAGGTACGACTGTTATGTTGATGTTTGAGGTTATGGCTTTCAGTCTTAAATAAAACTCAAAAACGGATTTTTGCTTACATCCGACGTTTCGGACACATGTATTGTGCCTTTTTCAACGACAACACAGCTAATCCTTGAAAAAGGCACAATACATGTATCAGAAACGTCGGATGTAAGCAAAAATCCGTTTTTGAGTTTTATTTAAGACTGAAAGCCATAACCTCAAACACGATGACCTTAAGCTTTTCCTGCGAATCAAGTCTGTAAATGATTGTCAGTTCCTACAACGGCAACTTGGAATATTTGCGAACTGGTACAGCATCAATCGTATGTTGGTTAATCCAGAGAAATTTTTGGTGATAACTTTTTTCAAGGAAAAAAAGAGCACATCTATCGACTATGATCTTTCCAACATGACAATCAAACGTACAACTTACATAAAAGACTTGGAAGTTATCCTAGATTCAGCTGAACTGCAAACAACACATATCATACGCCTTAGATAAAGCATCTAGGGCTTTAGGCTCCATTTTTAGGATGACAATAGTTATTTATGCAACAAGTTGCAAAAAAAAATTTTTTCAGCACGAGTCGTACACTTAATATTTTCCATCATGATACATACATACTTCATGACTGTCACAAATTTTCACGCTTCAATCATAGAAGCATGGAAGTGATCACTCAATAGATACTCAAGGACATGTCAGGAGGAAGCTGCATGCAATTTTATACCAAATTATACACTCATTTTTTATGTGCCAAATTGTCTGCACGCACCGGACTTTTGGAAATAAACTAGATAACTAGTTGGCAATTCTCAAAACAGTACTGAAAAGTAGCACTTTTCAGCACCCAAAACAGTGCTGAAAAGTAGCACTTTTCAGTTCTGTTGCTTTTGTTAGGAAAAGTAGGCCATTATGTTGCTCATTAATGAGAAGAAGGCTAGTAAGCTACGTAATAGCAAAACACATTTTCCGATGTTCATTGCCTGGAATCTCTTTATGGATCGCTGGTGCGCTCGAATATTGTTCTCCCGTTTGGAATCCGTATTACAATAACGGCGTTGAAAGAGTTGAATCGGTCCAACGCCGGTTTCTTCGATTCGCCTTGCGCAAACCGCCTTGGAGTGACCCATACCGTCTGCCAAGTTACGAGGATGGTTGCCGGCTGATTGGTCTGGAGCTGCTTCAGGTCCGTAGAGCGACGTCAAGAGCTCTCACGGCTGCTGATAACTTGCAAGGCCGAACAGACTGCAGCTACACGCTAAAAAAAGCGTTCTGGAAAACGTGAACTGTCAAAAATACACCGTGAACTACCATCATTGGTCACAGATACATGATCTAGTTCACAGTGTATTTTTGCTTGTTGACGAGTTCACGTCTGCTATGGACCAATGGACCGATGCACGAGTTCACTATTTGACGTTTAAGCGGTGCCGTGTTATTTACGTGACCATGGTAACGAGTGAATTCGGCACCGCTCAAACGTCAACTTAGTGAACTCGTGCATCGGTGACACATAAATAACATGGCACCGCTAAAACGTCAAATAGTGAACCCGTGCATAGGTCCGTTCACGGATACGAGAACGGATTTTTTTCTGTGTATATACTATAACAGATCAATATAAATGTACAGCCGCGAGTTTGCGTAACGGTGTTATGTTTTTTTAACGCGACATACGGTGTTCATTCAGATGCTGATTTCCGCCACCAGGCTGCGCTAGTGTACATGAAAGTTATGTTTTGCAAATATTTCAGGAGCCCGACCACTTGGCAAGATGACGCCTTCGGCCAAGTTGTTCAGTACCCCATAGCCCTTGATTATTTAAGCCAAGAAATTTGAGATTATACCATCTAGCGACGCATTATACTACCTAGTGAGCATGAAATTTTTGTTTTGCGGATATCTAAGGATCCTGGCCACTGAAGATGGTGTCTTAGGCAGAGTTGTTCATTAGCTCGAAGGCTATATTTATTGAAGCCTTGAAATTCCAGATTGGCTAGAATAATTATAGCCCTTTATCTACTTGGCAACTTTGCCGAAGATGCTATCTTTGTAAAAGGCCAGGATCCTAAAACATCCGCAAAACAATAGTTTCATGCTCACTAAGGCCACCTGGTGACAAAATTTTGAATCAACTAGCTAAATCAATGGTGGTCCTCAACGTACTGAAAAACTTTGCCGAAGACGCCATCGTTCTAAACGGCTAGGATCCTGAAATATCCGCAAAACAAAAATTTTATCAACTACCGAAAGCTAAACATTACATATATTTTGCAATTGGATGAAATGGACAAATTGATGTGAAGTTTTGCGAAAAAGTTACACGTCTTCTCAGTGAGAATCGAACTCACGACTCCCTGATCTCTAGTTAGGGCGCGTTACCACTACGCCATGAGAGGACCCATGAACGCAAAAGTTAACCTGAATTCGATTTCAGCTCAATAATCACGTTGTCCTCTTTCGCAAAGTGCACCTCTTTCGGTTCATGGGTCCTCTCATGGCGTAGTGGTAACGCGCCCTAACTAGAGATCAGGGAGTCGTGAGTTCGATTCTCACTGAGAAGACGTGTAACTTTTTCGCAAAACTTCACATCAATTTGTTCATTTAATCCAATTGCAAAATATATGTAATGTTTAGCTTTCGGTAGTTGATAAAATTCCGCTCGGCTGGTTAGCCGTAAACCACGATTCATAATTAAAAACAAGTAAAAATTTTATGCTTAGCGTCACCTGGTGCCAAAATCAAGAATATCTTTGCTTGACTAATGATAGCCCTTAAGCTACTGAACAACTTTGCCAAAACGCCATCGTTCTAAATGGTTAGGCTCCTGAGATATCTACAAAACAAAAGTTTTATGCTCACCAGCATTTCAAGACCAACAATTGAAAAGGCCTCAAGTCCAAAATGTAAACAAATCGGTTTTCTGCTGATTTCAGTGTATAAGAGCCTATTCTTACTTAAACATACAATAGTCATTTAAAAGTATGCATAAAAGTTGAAAAAATAACATTTTTCTAATAGGCCCCATCTCATTTTCCGCTAACCAGGATATTCATCGCAAATGCGGCCTTTTCTCAAAATGGCCTCATTTCTATATCTGACGGAAACCGAGTTGAGGCCTGTTAAACAAACATCAAAATTGCAATGTAGAGTAGATGCAGGTTATACTACGGAGCGACTGCTCCATGTATTATTTGATACAGTGGTTGTCTAAACGGCGAACATTATCGGGTTCCTGTAGACTGATGTATTTTGTATCATACTACCTAATAATACCTGTGTCAGCCTGTCTGTACGTCACAAATTATCAACAAAAACACGATTTGGTTTAAATTGCATGAAAAATATCGTTCAATTGCAATATTATTTCAATTGAACCAATATTTCCATACATTTTATCGACGACAAACTCGCGTAGCACACACATAATGTTCATGGATGACGAAGGGTTCAATCAATCACATATTTAAACGACCGCACGAATCTCTCTTGCTGTAGGGATCTCCATGTACTTTACTTCACCACGTAACACTCTTCTACACTTCAAATTTCTTATTTCATCATCAATTTTGAATGATTTTCAAAAGGCCAAATCAGAAGATGATGAAAAAACAAGCCACAACTAGAAGGCCTCAACACATTTTAGAGTAAACAAAGGCGTCAACTCACAGGCCTCATCAGCGTCGGACGGCGTCTATGGGCACAAATGAAAAGGGCTGCACAGCTTTTGGTGAAATAAAAGCCTCATTTCCTTTGACTCGTTTTTTAGCAGGATTTTTTGCTAAAATGATAGTTATGAATATTCATAGCTATAAATCAGTTTATCCATCGACTTTTTGGACGATAAAATAACATACAATGCTTAAATTCATAATTTAAATTTGATTTGTTGTTTGACAAAACAAGATTGCATTTTTCTCATTGTTTACTTTTTGGAGATGAGGCCTTTTGAATTGTTAGTCTTGATCTGAGCTACTGAACAACATTGCTGAAGACCATCCTGCTTAATGAAGAGGCTCCTAAGATATTTGCATAACAAAAGTAAATGTTTCATGCGCACTAGTACCACCTAGCGGTAAAATTCCGAATTGAATGAGGTACCATCAGATAGCGTTCCGCCTCCAGAAGAACTTTACTGAAGACCCCAAGTTTCGAAATTATCTGGATTTTGAGATATACGAAAACTGTGGTCTACTCAAAACTGTATTCCGGCGTATAGAGTGTGTTCATTATTATGCGACATCTGTCCCAGGCAACCAAAAGTTTGGATAAAGGGCAATGTTTAGGCTTAAGCAGTTCACTTTTCAAATAATTAACCGAACATCAGTTTACATAAAGTTGATTTAAGTTGCTTAAATAGAATGATGCTTACCACAAAGCAGGGGAAACGTTCGACTCTAACTTTCTTATTGTTGATAAGTGCATGATTTACTTCTCAGAGAATCAAGTTCTGTTAGTATCCGTTATGTTTTCTTATTCAGCGATATAGTTTCTTTGGATCTCAAAATCTACTAAAAGTGAACTATTTAGTTCGCCTCTTTAAGAAAAATCTGAACTTTTGGTTGCTTGGGTATGTACACTTGTTGATTTTTCCACATTTTGAAGTGTACTGCAAACAAAAACTATCCAGCATCGTTTCTAAGAAGATTCTCGTGAAATATGTAAATGGATGCTGCCTTAGATGTTTCTAGAATTCAAACAGAAATACTTACATAAGTTTATCCTGGAATTCCTACACAATTGTTTTCATCGACACTGCGAGGTATAGTGTATGGTATTTATTTAGAAAATACGGCAGAATATTCTACACTTATCTTTCAAGGAATTCCTCTGGAATCTCTGAAAAAAGGTAGACAAAGATGGCGACGTGATCTGTATAAAATCTTTTAGGAAATTTGTAGGAAGTAACTGAACTAAATCTGTAAGGATTTCCTGCAGATTTTTCGGCGGAAATTCTACTCAGATTCGTTGCAATTAGGTTTCGATTTATTAATTTCAGATGGACTCATAGAGATACATGAAAGAATTAAATAATTTAGGGTCCAGTTTTTGGTATATTTATTGGACACCTTTTCATATTCAGTTGCTTACATACAAAAGGTTCTAAAGAACATTTGCTGCGTTTTCTAAGAAAACAATTATACCAATCGCCAACTCAATAAATCGGACAAGAAACAACATCCAGTGGCTCTCCGACATTACCCGGAAAACCATTACCAGGAATGCAATTTACCGGAAGACCATTACCCGGAAAACCATTTACCGGAATGAACCATTTACCGGAAAACCATTACCCGGAAGGACCATTTACCGGAAAATAATTTCTCCATTTCTCGAATTTTTTCATTAACGTCCTTTTAATCGTTTTACGGTCATCCAGGTCAGTATGTTGACTTGAAAATACCTAAAATGACGTGGGGTGTCCTTGCTTCAAAATACATAAGCATCGAAGAGGAGTCTAAGATATCTTCATACTTGATCATGTCAATATGCACTATCTTCATATATTTGCATTTCATAGATAATTCACCCTTCTTTTAAAAATAAGCTGTTCTTTCAACTTATCTTTGCAGCTTGCCCTGGCTGAAATGGCTAAATTTAGCTACAAATATGTAACTTTACTTTTAAAATTCGACAGTCGGTTCTCCAAGTGCCCAAATGTTATAACATTTATTAATAATTAATTGGATGTGCTACTTTTCGCCGAGTGTCAATTCACCGAATGTCATTCCCGGAAACGTTAATCAACCGAATGCAAAACCTTCGTATATCCCTTTTTCTAGAATGATCCATTTCGGGTCATCTGATATTCACCCTTCTTTATTTGGTTGGCTGTTCTTTTGACTTCCACCAATCTCGGAATTTTCGGCAAAATGTGTTTATTCGAAAATTACCAAATATCTTCTTCTTATGATTGTTTATTGTTCTTTCTAGTTTATCACCCTGACATTGAATTCGAGATACAGCCATTCAGAGTTATGATATTCGGAGAAAAATAGCACAATCAAGCAAATTCAAAGGAAAAGTAGATCTATTGAGCTGTAATATTTCGGAATCCAAATATGGACGTCACAATGGCGAATAGTGCCCTACTCTTGATCACTTAAGCACATTTAGGGGCCTATTTGATATGTCGAGTCGATCACAATGACTCGGCTGGAGTCACTGTCGACCAAAACATTCAATCGACACAACTGTCACTCGAGTTCTTCAACGGTAGTCACTCTATGTGACTGAATTACTATGGAAGACGACGGGTGACATCTTAAATAGTCATGATTGCTTTGATGAACAGTAGTTGCAGTAGAGTCACATGAAATTGCTCGATTTATAAAATAGACCCCTTAGTTTCAACTTGTTTTTTTAGCTATTATCAAACCATAACGCTAAAATGAGAATTGCACTGTTGTATGTCGCTTCCCTCGCAAGAACTGTATTAACTTAATGAAATAAGAAAACTATCATAACATCAAGTATTTTTTAATGCTGAGATGTTCCATTTATTCAAATGCACCCTACTTTATTTGTTAGGCGATTCTTTCGACTTGTATTGTTTGACTTGTACCTCGTCAATATTTGGCATCAAATACGTATAACATTTTTTTTTCATTCTATCTATCCTTGCCTGTAATGTTTAGTTTTATGGCCTCAATTTGAAGACATAGATTTCCGATCTATATAAGCCGAATCTTTTCTAATTAAATCGCAAATAAAATACATGGTCAATCAAATTTTGGTACCATAATATTCGTTCATAGCTTAAGGCCTACGTTATGGCAAAGTGAAGCTATTCAGAAAGATCAATCTGAGGTTGGTAGAATTGAATACCGCAGGTTCAAAATTATTTTTGGTTGGCAAATTTGTCGACCTTTCAGAGCTAGAGTACTTACATACTTGTCAAACTATAAAGGGATGCAAAAATGGTCGGTTGACATAGGCTCTCAGCAATTAACTGTAGAAATGCTCCTAGAACAGCTTAGAAGCAGGCTTTGTCCCAGTTAAGGTGAAAATGAATCGAAGCCAAACTTCAAATTTTCAAGAGCACGGATCTGGAGAACCAAACATCCGTTTAAGCTGAAAACTCAATCGATTGGTCACTCGCTGGTGGTCGATCGATTACATTTTCAGCCCAAACGGGTGTTTTGTTCTCCAGATCCGTGCTCTTGAAAATTTGAAGTTTGGCTTCGATTCATCTTCACCTTAAGTCGCAATGCCAGCGAGACGAACAACATATTTGATCCATAGCTGTTTGGAGATGTCTTTTGAAAAAAGTGTTTAATTTGTGCTGAGCATTAATGAAAGAGAATAAAATTGTATACAAATATACAGCCATTCCATGAAAAACCGATCTTTATTCCATACAAAAAATTGGAAATCGGTTAAGCTGTTCAAAAGTTATAATTTTTTTTAAACATTACAAATCTAATGCGCTGAGACCTACAGTGTGTGCCGATTAAAAATGACTGATTTTTTTATTTTCAAAAAAATATATCTCAAAAACTAAAAAAACATACATCGCTGAAAATTTGACAGTATACGTAAAATTTTCTGAACTTTCAAGAAAAAATGAGAACAGCGATAGCCCCTTTGGTCCCGAGGCCTTCAAAACACGAAAAAACGGAAACTATTGAGTTTTTTCATGTAAAATACACAATTTTTGTGCAATTTTATATTTTTCCTGAAAAGTCAAAATTTTAGCCTTCATTTCGTCCAAAAAGATTGAAAATCGGTCGAACGGTTCAAAAGTTATAATTTTTTTAAAAATAAAAATGTTGCAAAATCGCGATTTTTCTGGTCACCCTATTTCGGAAAATGGTCACCCTAATCAAAAAATCCAAAAATACGTGTATCCTTATTTTGGATAAGGAACAAAATAGCAAATTTTTACAGAATTCGGAGACCCACTAGATCGGTTTTTCATGGAATGGCTGTATACTGATAAAGCCCGTCGAAAATGGAAGATTTGGTTTTCCGGGTAATGGTACATTCCGGTAAATGGTGCATTCCGGTAAATGGTTTTTCCGGGTAGTGGTACATTCCGGTAAGTGGTCTTCCGGTAAATTGCATTCCGGGTAATGGTATTCCGGGTAATGGTATAGAATCACATCCAGTGTATGAATTTTAACATTCATGGTGAAAATTTGTTATAGTATCAAATTCTTGGTGCTACCATCGTTTGACGATCAATTTGGTCTATTCTACCATGGACGTTCAAAAAATAAAATTAAATAGTATGAAACGAGCTCACCCTTCAATCATTCAATATTTGTTTTACCTCTTACAACCAATTGATGTGGTGTATCGATGGTAGTGTTCAGTTTAAAACACACATCTCCTTTTCGGTAGACTTGGGATATGCATCCGTTAGTTACGGATCTTTGAAGTACGCACAGTAACTTAGCTTTCTGATCTGGTGTACCGTTAGTCGAATGAATCTTTTCTGATTATGATCATCAATTTTCCCATTGAATTAATGCTGGGACAATTGTATGAGAGTTCGCTGATACTATTGATTGCAAATTGGGTACATCGCATCGCAGTGCTTTACGTCAAACATCCAGTAGACTAATCGCAAGTTAATTGATGCATCATCTCACCGCGTGCATTAATACCCTTCCCTCTATCACACAAGATAAATTCGTTGAATCCAGTGAATGAATCTGTAGGGCTAATACCTGAATTTCATTTGAATTTTCTCGCAGAAACGTGGCGCTAACATGAGTGAGAAAACCTATCACAGGGATTTTAGAACCATACTGCTTTGAAGGTTTTTGGGTGGATTTAACACAGTAGAGCAGACATTTATAGGGTTCTAAATTAGACTTCGATCAATTAGACTACATCATTAGATCAAATCTGGGATTGCGTGGATATTTTAAGAACTCTCCATTCCATATACTCATCCAAAGATTCAGGAAACGTTGATATCTATGATCTCGGATGATTCGATTTGCCAAACTTTTTCACGCTTCTAATTTGCAATGATTTGGTTGGGTTCTTTGTGTCTTGCTTAGTGCCGAAATTGGTAGTACACGAACCAACGATACCAAACACATCCCACCCTCACTGTTGTGAATTAAAAACCGCCAATTCAGGAGCAGCAAGTAATGGATCCAGTTTTTGCTCCATTCACCGTTTGCCGCAAAATGACGGAAGCGCCCGTAATCGAATCAGATTCACGGAATGCGCAGCTAACACAATAAACCGGATTTCGTTTGTTTTGATCGAAAAGATGATCGAGATTGATCCGGTTTATCGACGTTTTGGCGCAGGAAGTTAATTCAAATGAATCATTGAGTGCCTTTGGTTGTTTGAACTTAATAAACAGGAGTGATTGTGAGAATTTTGGTTGTTTGGAGACTACCTACAAAACAGTAGGTCTTGAGTAGTATAAAAGGTGAAATAAAGACGTAGTAGTCGGGTTTAAACTGGGTTCTTGTTCTAGTACTAAATGCCGCCCAACCAAAGACGAAATTCCTTCTAGTTGCCCAAAGTTTTATGGCACATGAGGTAGTAGAGCAAATTTCTGAAACGTCGTGAAAAATGTGTACTGCGATATGTAAAACTTGGGTTTCGAGTGTTGTGTTAAGAGACCGAATGTAGTACTAGAAGTGGTACTCATTATGAGCCCGACTACTATGTCTTTTTTCGTCTTTATGTTAACTGTAATAAAAGTCTTCCTTTCATAATTCTTTTAATAACTTCTCACGAAAATTTGATTAGTTGCATCGAGTCAAAAGCAGGTTATGGCGTCCAATCTGTAGATTCTCCGTCTATGGGAAAACTTGTGCCACACCCTTCTACTCAACATACTTCAAACTTTGATAATGCTTCAGTGCTTTGTTGTTTTGATTGACTACTAGTCGCTGCAATCGAGGGTGCTTCGGATCGCTTGGCTTTACACTTTTGCAAGTGCTATTTCACTCCTCTGGCTTATTTATTTACATTTAGCCGCGTCAATGGCCCGCTTGAGCTCTATAATTTTGTGAAGCAGCAATGCCGCCGAACATTGCAATTAGCGCGCCCATTAGTGCAACGCGCCACGAAGGCCACGAAGATAGCAATGTAGCATAATTTGGCCCTATTCCGCCAGAAGATTCACTTTGGCGCGAGCATTGGAAAGTGGTTCGTCAAGTGACAGCTGTGCTAATCTAGTACTTCACGTGGGCGCAGCAGGCACTGGGTTTCGGTTGCACCGCGCTGGCACGATGTCAAACTCATTGGTAATTGTCGCCGCGGTTATTAGCTCCACGCCTACTCTGTCAAACAAAAGAGCGGAGCTTCTTTCGCATTCCGTTCCGATCGCCGCCGGATTGTGTCATCTTCGCGCGTTTGCGAAAATATGTAATCTACAATCGATCATCTAGGTCCGCATACCTGTCAGATGACAGACGATGGGTGCGGCGAACGGTGCGTTAACAATTCTTGCCGCGTGTGTGCAAACAGACAGTAGTAGTCGGTTGGCAACATCGCCGCCTTTTTTTTGCAATCTTGACTCTCGATAGCGCACTCCAGTCTTCATCCTACATATGGAATGCGAAGAAGCCGAAGAGTGTGTGTCGCCACACACACTCGTCGATGATGCCGGGGTTCGAACTCGAACTCGTCAAGTGACATGTCAATCGTCGAAACGCCAACAAGCCGACGCCGACGAAGTGACACGCACTTCGGTCAAGTGTCGTACCCTTTTAGGTCGTTTGCACGCGCAATGTCAATTGACATTGAGATCTGTGAGACTCGAGTACTTGATTCGCAACTCGCCAAGAGGTTACGCATGCTTGCCCGTGTACTAATGGTGGAACTTTTCCATTCTTTTCCGCAGGTGCTGACAGATTTAGTGCAGGGAGAATTCATGCAGCTAGGCTCCAAGGAAACCGAAAACGAACGATTCGCTCACTACTTCACCAAGACGTACAGGAAAACGGCGTCCCTGATAGCGAATAGTTTAAAAGCGGTAAGTGTGTCCTTCCCCTCTATAAACAAATCCAAGGAAGCTTTGATTGTTCATTTTTTTTTCTTTTAGGTGGCAGTCCTGTCCGGTGCGGACGAACAGATGGTTGAGCTGAGCTTCCAGTACGGTCGGAATCTGGGTCTGGCCTTCCAGTTCGTGGACGATCTGCTCGATTTCGTGTCCAGCTCAGAGGCGATGGGAAAACCGGCGGCAGCCGATCTGAAGCTGGGACTGGCCACCGCGCCGGTGCTGTTTGCGTGTGAAAAGGTTGGTATAATGCAGCTTCTGTAACGATGGAAAACTAAGTAAACCGGGATGGAGACGCATTGCACGTCAGTCTTGTAAAGTGTTTCGAGCGAAGAAGTTGGGATGGGATTGCTCCTGTTGCAAATCGGTTGATTGATCATCTTTTCAACTTGAGATGTGCTACCAAAATATTGATAATTCTGTATTTTCAACAGAAATCCTGCAACCGCAAATATATTCCAGGATTCTGATGAAGGCTTCACAATCTACAGAAGCTACTACTAGAGTGACGCAAATTTTGAAAATGTTGGCTCCCCTATGCATAAACGATTTGTATTATGGTAAATAGCATCCTCCCAGAGATTGATAAATCAGGATAAATTGTTATTCAACATCATAAAGTGCGTTTGCATGTATCATGCCTACTGCTAGGCAGGCAGCAGTGATGCTTCTGGTGGGAAGAATAGATCATATTAATCCAGGCTACTATGTTCTACTGCAAAACAGCAGTGTTACTTTGAAAGTATTTGAAGGAGCATGGTTTTCGGCAAAGTTGTTGCTGGAAAGATTTCACATGAGAAGAGTTTGTTCACTTTTCCATAGATTATTATTACGACGAACAGTTGCAGGACTGAACACAAAAGATGTTTTTTCCATAGTCATTTCCATATAAATTTCGTGAGCACAACCAAATTTCTTCCAAATCACTTCAAATTTTGGGCGAATGATTTTTATCATAATTGACACCGGAAGCAAAAACTTCAAAATTTGCATACTTTCGACATGATAGTAGACGATCTATTTCTCTAGATTCTAGATTTCAGATAAAAGTCATCGCTTGTGGCTAGACGTGTAGGATATGGTCCATCGATTGTGTCGATTGCTCTTATAGGGAAGAGCGATGGGACTACAAGCACACTCGTTTGGAATGCAATTCGTAATCGAGTAAAATTCTCAACCCTATTAGGCGTGATTATATCATGGATTGCACCCCCAGCCAAAGGTGACTCCTATATCCTGACCCATTATCCTTTCCATAAAAACTGTGGAGATGCAGAGGTATATGCGATCTCTAGTAACAATGGTTGTCTAACTAACATTCCGGGTTTTCCCCGATGACCATATTAAGCGTGGTCGTCGCCATTATTGACTTAACAATTTTGATCTCACGATTTATGCACTTTGAGAATAGTTAGCTAATCCCAAGCAACACTCATTACATTTCTTTGCAACTTCGATCGTTGTGGGCAATCACGGAGTGCAACTACGAAGCGTTCATCCATGCTTATGTTCAGAATCTCCTGAAAATGAATCTTCAATATAATTGTCTGTTGAAATTGAAGACTTCGAAAGACTGGATACCTTCACATTCCACCAGCAACTTTATATGCACTTTTCAATAAAGATTTCACAAGGAAAGGTCACGATGGTGTTACACGGGGTTTTCAACCGGACTATTTTTGTTAGATTCCACATGTCGAAATATGAAAAAACCCAAAGCCTTTCGGGTGATGGACCAGTGGTGTAGCCAGGAGGGGCTCAGAAAATTTCGATTTTGTACGAATATAAAATTATTGAAACAACTGAAAATTTGTCAAAAAGATTTTTCTCAGTATTTATTACGATAGTTATGAACAGAATTGAGATTGATGTATGTTTATAATGTATTTTTACGCCATTGGCGTAATTAACATGGAACATGGACACCAAAACAAATTTGGTTTCATTGAAATAGTATACCAACAAGAAACCCATCCCGATTGCGCCTATGGCATGGAAAAAATACATGTTAAACATACATCAACGTTAATTCTGTTCTCTACTATCACAATAGTTACAAAAAAAATATTTTTGTCAAATTTTCAATTAGCTCAATAATATAATATACGTTCAAAAATGCCTCTTTTAGAGCCCCTCCAGGCTACACCACTGGTCCATCACCCGAAAGGATTTGGGGTTTTTCATATTTGGACATGTAGAATCTCACAAAAATAGTCCGGTTTAAAACCCCGTGTAACACCATCGTGACCTTCCCTTGTAAGATATTGCCAGATAATTGGAGATGAACGAGTATACACCCAATATTTCTAACTAGAATATAATGATAGGAAAATTTTTAGAATTTTAGCAGAGGGGGAATGAAACAGGAATTGTTGTTAAATTAGGTTATACAATAATTTAATTCGACATGAATGCACTGAAGGTGTTAAGTGTCGGTAATAAACAAACAAACAATATTTCTAAACATATATTCATAATTCATTCCTATGGAAAAAGTCGTCATTTTATGTACAGGAAAATGAAGAAAGTTGCTCCATGCTCCAGCAACAAATCTTTCAAATTGTACACGTTGTGACACGTTTCGTGACATTCTATGCTATTTGCGTTATGCGGTGCTTTAATGTGCAAAATTTCACGTATAAGATGTCGCAAAAAGGCCTTATATGTACGTACAAAAAAGGACCCGATATATGTGCATATATTAAATGGTGGAGTCGACATGCAATGCGACTGTATAGATTTTATTGCAAACTCTTCTGCAATCTAATGCGATTTAATTTATGATAACAAAGTTTATTTGAGCAAACTTGTCACTAAACGATTTCTGTCATCGTTAGTGCGGGTTCGATGTTATTTGTCCACGTAAACGAGCTTAACGTTATTTTTTATGCGACTTCTGGTTGTCTGGATTAAGAATGCTGTCAGGAATAGGTTGAAAAATTCATCCAGGATTTTTTTTCAAGGGATCATCTATGAATTATCCCACTGATTCCTTCATCGAAAGGTTTCTCTGAAAACTCCACTTACAGATTTGTCACATAAGCATTTTACCAGGTGTACATTCAATAATTTTTACATCGATTCCCCTGAAAACTCTTCCTGGGTTTCTTGAAGGAATTTGCGATTGTTCAACGCAGTAGATTCTGTACCTCACAGTATTGCTCACAGAAAATCTGAATGAAATTACTCATTTCTTCCTAGAGATACTTAACCTTTACGTCCCCGACCCCCGACAAGGCAATTTCAAAAAGCTGCCATTTCGTCAATTTCCATTCAATTTTTTTGAAACCACTAACTCATATCTTTTTAAAGTCAACATATTTAAAAAGATATGAGTTATTTGTCACGAATGGGCAATGCTGAATTCGGAACCATATCGGAGATATTCTGTATTGCACTGAGGTTACGACGGTGCCAAATTTGAGAAATGTGATTGATAAGCGGATTCTTCAACACAGCTTAGGCCTTAAACCTACTTTAATCGTATTAGTAAACGTGGTTTACGGCGTAAGCGAAGATGAAGAAATCGGCCCTAAATGTTTTATTTATTTCAGTTACAACACCAAAGTTTTATGTAAAACGTAGGATAATGATCGAGTGTCATCATTTAAACATAATTTGAATAATTTGTCCATTCCGGAATACCATTTGGGGACATTTCCGTTTCATGTCCGAATAGATTTGGCCACTCAAGAGCTCCTGGTACAGGTTCCACGAGGGCTTCTTTGAGAGCATTTATGTTTTATGTGCAAAACATACCGATTGGCAGCTCAATCTTTGTGAATTCGAAAGAATATGTCAAAAAAAGGTGGAATCAACTTAATATCACTTGATTTGACTCCAAACAGTACAACCTATTGTTTGAAGAAGAGTAAATTCGCATTAAACAAGCAGCCACTAAGGGTTTTACCTGGTCTAGAATCTCAAAAATATTTAACCAAGAATTTCAGTTGTACGCCAAGCATTTGACAAGAAAATTACTGATATTTTTAGTTGAAAACATAAAAAAGTATGGATGGCTCGCTTCAGTTTGTTTGGACAGTCCAGTATATATTTTTGGATCAATATTTATTATATTCTATCAATCGGATTCCATGTAGGATCATTTTCAATCTCATCTCTTCTCTACAGAATAACTCACAAAAATGTTTATATTTTGATTCATGAATTGTGAACCTCATCAGAACTCTGGGTGCCATTCTTTATTTTTTCATTCCTTACTAGTGGCCCCGGCAAACTTCATCTTGCCATCAAGTAGGCTATTTAAAAATGTATGCGTCGTCCCTGGGAGGGAGGCACAGATACTACACACGAAATATGACACAAAGTTTTTCCAAACTGCAAGAAAACTCCAGCTTGCCAATGACAATCAAGGCAGACTTGATGAAAACAGCTAGTTTTCGTTTTTTGTGTACCGTCGAACTTTTCGGACAAACATGGAAAAAGGGCCTAAGTTTTCTATGCATTTCATTTTCGTTTTTGATGGAAAAAGTAAAATGATGCGTATTTGAATAGGGGAACTAACGTATTCTCGGCGGTCTAAGCCGATGCCGCGCTTCTTTTGTAATATTCTCGGACATCAGCAGATTAATTCTGTGTTTGTCTGTTTACATTTATGCGTTGCTCAATCCTCTATCGATTCACACCGACAGACTTGCCAAAATGATTTTGAAAACGTTTTTACAACGCTGCGAACATCTCTTGTCAGTGTGACTATTGTCGGCAGCCTCATTCTGTTCGGCAACTGCTGGTGAATCACTTCGGCAGTCGCATTTTGAAGTGTCTTCATTTGAATTGATGACATCTCTGGCGGTATTGTTTGTTCAGTCTCGGAAATCTCGTCAGTGGGAATCGTACAGAACGAAGAATTATCTGAATATTTTCATTGACGTGTTTTGATAGAATAATACTGTGAATTTGGCGTTTGAAATTTGGTTGCCGATAATGGTCGAATGGTGCTGAAGCCGTAAGTCTCCCTACTTTATATTCAATCAGAATAAAAAGTGCTATCGTGACATTACTTTTGAATAAGCATGAATAGCTTTTCAATAGATTTTTTTGTCAAATATCATGAAATGCAAAAATATGTTTTGATGAATTACGCGCTTTTACCATGTTTTTCCATTGCTTAAGATCTGGGCTCACAGTGACAGTTCGTGACAGCAGAATCTCGGCTCACTTTGACGTACATAAATTTCGTATCGGTTCCTCCCTCCCAGCATCGTCCCATACAAAATGACAGTTCCGTTCAATCTCGTTTCTCCTACTTTCCCGGTGAATATCCACACACAAACACGTCGGAACCCTTGACGAACAAAACGGAGAATGAATCATACATATCTGTTGAGTCACTTCGTGACATACAAACACCACTCTATTTTTATGTATATAGATAGATTTATCGACATATACTTTCAAATTTATGAAAATTCAGGCAATGGAGGGCATGTTTTGGTCATACAATGAAATTTTCTTAATTGAGGCCCTCGTAGAACCTGTGTTAGGTCCTCTGGAGATGCTACAGAAAATTCTTCGGACAATGACGCGCTCTTTCGAATTCTTCTAGATTGCGACGACGCACGGTATGTTTTGATCGTTAAATAGAAAAGTCTCCATATAGACCCTGGCGGAACCTGTGCTAGGTGCTCTGGAGTGATCACATTAGTTGATAAGGGATCTTTTGAACATGAATCGGAAATGTCTCCAGAGAAGCCTTGCCAAGTGCTGAGTGGCCACATCAGTTGATACCGAGTTAAATTTTCATTTATTGATGTTGATGTTGCCGAGCTTTGGATGCAAAGAATAATACACGATTTACCAGTAAAAATAACGTTTATTTAAACACACAAATGATGCGATTGGTGTTTGAAATAGGAATATGCAATTCTTCAAGTATTATTATCATCCTCACAATAATTAATTTTATAACGATGAGTGTTACACAGAAACTTACTTTTGGATCATGCGTTAGCTTCGAAACTTATCCATCATTACCGATTAGTACAAAGGATGCTACAATTCATCTAACAAACTGCAACAACAAGCAGTGGTGCATAAGTAACTACTGAGCCTTGGCGGTCCCTCCATTCGAAGAGTACCTGATAATATGCAGAAGCACATTAACAGATCCTCAGCCTGCAAGCAGCCGTTTCATAATAAATCATGATCCGTTAGAGGTGTGCCAAAGTATTGGGAAGGTGATACATTTCACAGACGCATATTATTATGGTGCACCTTCTCCTTAGGCACCGTCAATCCCCATGATCCATGCCAAGGAAAATGGAATTCTTTAGTATCGTTATACAGTCAAACCTCCATGAGTCGATATCTGAAGGGACCATCGACTCATGGAAATATCGAGTAGTGGAAACAAATGCTTTGGAAAGCTGTTTGAGGGGACCATCGTAGTAACCATGACATTTTGGTTTTAGTATGGTTCCATGAGTCGATATCGAGTTATGGAACATCGACTCATGGAGGTATCACTGTAATAGAATATAGGGTAACGTGTATAACTTGGACATGCATATAATTTGGACAGGCTGGTTGTTCTATGCTCATTTACAATGAGATGATGAGGAATTTATGTACGGAAAATCATGTATTGCATTATTAATACACTATGCTACTTATTAATGACGGCCGTTTTCATAACAATTAAAAATTGGCTTCAAAAACATCAAAATTGTAAATTGTATCAACAGAACATCTGTGAAACCTACGAATGCAAGAGGATGTACGTTTCAAGAACATACATTAAACGCAATAATAGCGCTCAGAATAGGCTTTCATAAAAAGTTTAAAGGCGGCAATATGATAAAATATTTCTAAAATTAAAGCTTAGTTCATCTAAAATCTTAACATGAGTATATAAGGCATAAATCAGGTGGTTGCCAAAATGGATTACGGTTTTTGTTCAGTTGATATAATTTGGCCATCTGATGAAACGCACTGGAATGTCGCATGCATGCATACTAGAGTGGTTCAAAAAATCGTTTTTGCTCCACACCGCTCATTTGATTTTAGACCAAATTCTGAGTGTCCTCCCAAAATTTGAGCTCATTTGGATGAAAACTGAGACTGCACAAGCCCTTTAAAGTTTGTATGGGAATTACTATGGGAAAAGCAAGCAATTCAATCCATCGGTCATAGTGTTTGCCCATGTGCTCTTGGGGATTAGACTTATGTTGATTCTGTGAGATACAATAATCAGCTACAACTTTGCCGAATACCGTTTTTAAATCGGACGCCCCGGTAATTAGTTATTGATTTTTGGATGAGTTGTAAAACTTTGGCTATAATTATTGGACTGTTCTGCAGGCATCACTGGATATATGCAGTAAAACATAGTAGCCATGATTTGTGCATGCTATCTTTCGCGCCAGGTGCACCAATGTTGCCTGTTCAGAAGTTAAATGAGCACTGCTGAAGAATTTGTGACTGGATATAAATCAATAACTAATTACTGAGGCGTCCGATTTGAAAACGGTCTTCGGCAAAGTTGTAGCTAATGAATATATCTCACAGTATCAACGTAGCTCTAATCTCCAAGAGCACATGGGCAAACACTATTACCGATTGAATGAATTGGTTGCTTTTCTCATAGTAATTCCCATATAAACTTTAAAGGGCTTGTGCAGTTTCAGTTTTCATCCAAATGAGCTCAAATTTTGGGAGGACACTCAGAATTAGGTCTAAAATCGAATGAGCGGTGTGGAGCCAGAAAGAAGAATATTAATCCAAAGAGTTGCTTCGTAGAATCCCTGGAAATAAATTGTGAGGAACATCTAAAGGAATATTTAAAGAATTCTCTCGAGGAAGCCCAATTCCTTCATTATTTTTGCAAATGCCCACATTAATTTATGTTGTAATTTTTGTAGAAGTACTTCCAAATACTTTCATGAGGAATATCCAATGGAAATTTAAGATGACTTCATTATTGAATTCAGTGAGGATTCCTTAAGTCATCCTTCAAAATATCTCAGAGAATGGCACAAACAAATTACTGAAACTTTCGAAGGAATCTCTTCAAGAACCTAACGATAACTTGAAAAACTTCCTGAAGCAATCATTGGAAAACCTCTATCAGCGCAATCATGGTTTGATTATTGGGGGGGGTTGTAAATTTTAAAATATTTTTCGATGAGATATTTTTTAATAAAAAAAATCGTGTTGACGAATTTAAATATGATTTATCTTTTGCATAGTTAAACGAAATAAGAATTATTCCACTACATTAGCGTGATGCTATTCAACCTCTGTTCCTCTATACTGTTACTTAAATATTTTTTCGTGTTCAACAATGCGAATGACTTCGAGAATAATGTTTAATCGCAGCAATTTGCAATAAAAAATCATTGCCACAACAATAGTGCAGTAGGAAAGTCTAGCATTGCAAAACTCAACTGCCGGAGGAAGAAAACTAATAGTCACATCTTACAGAATTGACAATCCAAACAACCGAATCCAAACGTCACAAATGAGTTTCGCTTTCATTGTGAAGATTCTAAGACCAAATATGCCATAATATTTGATAACATCTTAAACAATTTCAACATGACCATCAAACTTTGCTTTTGGATGACTTAGTAATCCGATAGTTGTATTGGGACGCTAATACGTCCATTTAAATAAAATAAATAAATGCTTATACCAGCAGGTTTTCAATAGAGTTTTTTTTTATTAGTATGCTCTGAAGGTCGCAAAATTTAGAAAATGCTGAGGCAACTGGATTTCTGCTCCAATAAAAAGGTTCCCATATATATCTGGTTTGACTAACTTCTGACACAATGCCTCCATTTTTTATCCTGTGTTATTTATAAGCTTATTACTACTAATTCGCAGGAAATTTTTCTTTCATTAAACTCTTCAGAGGTCTTAGAATTGAAAATGGATTACAACTTAGAAAAATATAACTGTGAAAACTACTAAAATTTTCAGTGTCAATACAAATCATACTAAGATACTGCTCTGTATGTAGTTGTATAATGTGCAGTGTTTGAATAAAAAAAAAAAAAATGGTAGACCTTATATTTTGCCGGGCCTGGGAGTAGGGGATGGGGGGTTTGATCCCAAAACCCCTCTTTCGTTACGCCACTGCCTACAGGACTTTGAGAAAATTTCTGGAACGGCTTTGTTTGTATTCATGTAGGAACTTGAGCCGGAATAGAATTAATAACTTTGGACCATTTTTTTTGTTGCATTCCTTGGCAATATTTAGATGTATACCATGCAAGAATTATGGTTGATTCCTTGAAAAATGTGAGTGTTTCCTGAACAAAAACCTAAATAATGGTAGCTGAATAAATGCATATTCAGCTTAAATGATGTTGAAACAATCTCTTTTCAGCTGAATAAACTGTTATTCAGCTAATGGGTAGTTATCTTTGGGATCCCTGTCAATCAAATTTCACCGATTTCCTTCAAGTTTCTCTCGATCCTTTAGATATTCCTGATAGGTTACTGGGAAGGTTTTTAATTGAAAACATTTGCTCTGCTGAAGACATTCTCATGATCCTATCAAGGATATCGAAAGTATCGAGAGAAACTTGAAGTAAATCGCTCAAGTGTAATAGAAATGGGTCCCGAAGATAACTATGTTCCACTATGTTCTATACTAGCATTTTAAGAAACAAGCAGGAATGCAGGAGATTTTGGAACTGGTTTACTCTAGCCGGTCCATCCAGACAGCTATACTCTAGTTTTGTATAAACTCACTGAAGGAAACTGACGGAATCTCTGGAGGAATTTATAATGATACTGCTTTAGGATGCCCGGGAGGCATCCCTGACTATCTCAATCTGCTACAATAGGGTACTGAAGACCTGTCCCAATTTTGGTATCGAACGCTTAAGTTTAGGCCAGAAATACATTTTTTATGTCAATTTCTAAACGTTTCTCGTTGCTTCAAGTCCAAAAAGTATGTTTTTTCCGATTTTTTAAATTTGCTTGTTGGGTGTATTTTGTTTTGCGTGTCCCTTCTGAAATGTCAGATAGGAACATCCCCAGTGTTAAAAAGTAAAACCCCTGTGGCGTTTTTGTCGACTATGTGAACGTAAAATCTGACCAAAAGTGTCAAAGTTCAAATTTAGGACCATTTTTACTTTAACAAATTAAAGTTTAAATGTGATACAGCCGTGATTTCAGCGGGAAAATTTGCCAAAGTAGTTGCAAGAACACGCTCTATAGTGTCAATTTAAAATAAGATTTTATCAAAAGTTTTAGGACCATATTGTAAACCAGAACCTTCTTCTGCAGGAAACTTTTATTCTTCTGGATTTATCTGGTGGGTCGCAAGATTTGATCTCGATAGCTAGGTGGGTCGTGCATCCGAGAAGTTTGGGAACTTATGTTCTAAGCGATTCTACCCTTTTTCCCGGCTGTTTCTAACCCCAATTCCATTTTCCCTAAAGTGCTATGACACCGAATGAGCAAAAATATTTCGGGAAGTTGTTAATGGCATTCTGTGTAATGAACTTCTGGGTTAATGAGGAATCATTTTGAGAGTGTTTTAAACTTGTGGAAGAGATCCATAGACAATGAAATAATTTTTCTCGTTGATCAATGTCTACTTGGATGGGATCTCTCTAGCTACCTATAATCCACATCTTTCCTCCAAACCTGTTAATCTCATAACCCGTATTTATTCTTCTCCCTGTTTCTCTCTCCCCCAACAGTTCCCCGAGCTGAACCCGATGATCCTGCGCCGCTTCCGGGAGCCGGGCGACGTCGAGCGGGCGTACGAGCTGGTTCATCAGTCGCAGGGGCTGGAGCAGACGCGCTTCCTCGCACGCAAGCACTGCATCGAGGCGCTCCGGCTAGCGTCCCAAATCAGCGAATCGCCGTATCAAAAGGGTTTGATAGTGGTCGGCGACTTCGTGCTGAACCGAATGAAATAACAGGAGAGAGAGAGCAGCGATGGCAGGCAGCACGAGAGCAGTAACAGTAGAAGAAGCAGAAGAAGAAGCAGTAACAATAGTCGATTGTTAGAGGGGCGTGCGCGAGAGAGGGATGTGATTGGATGTGACTGTGTTCGTTGCATGAGTGTTTGTGCGTGTGAGCGTGATTACTTCGTAGAAGCAAGTAAAACCGGAGTTTCTTCACAGCAGCTGTGGTTTTGAGTTGTTTTTTTTAGTTCTTTTACGCTGGTGGAAGTTGTGACAGTTGAGTGAAAGTTTTTGTGGTTGAATATTCTTATGGGTAGGAAAAAAGCAAATCAAGAGGAAAAAGAACAAGCGTATGAGCGCGTGGAACCAGTGCGGGTTTTTTAGAAATCTAATTATGAACTCTTTTCCGTGTATAGAAGAAAAAAACTCGAGATATGTACTAGGAAGTCAGTTAAGTTTATTTAGCAGAAGAAATAATCCGTTTATTAATCAAAGTTAGTAGATCGTAGGCTAGGTTTGGTTTAGATTCACCCCGCTAGGAGGGAACGAAGTTCTCTGGGATTGTTCTGGGTTGAGGGAGGTTTCGTTTCCTGCTTTCGGGTGACACGTAACATCTATCCCTTTCCGTCTGTACTCTTTTTACCGGGTTTAGCTGAATTGGAGGTGTACGAAGTGCAATGATAATCCCTTTGATTCATGTCTGTTTAGGATATTTTACGATGAGTTTTTTTTCTTTTCTATTATTATTATTTTTCCGTGTGAGTGTGAGTGATACCGTACCGAGTTGTAAGAAGATTTCATTTTGTTTGCAGTGAACCAATATAGTCAAGTTTTGTCGTCCGGTTCCTAAACAGTTTTACAGATTTTTCCCCACACGATCGCACTCTCTTCACACATCATAGTAAACTAGATTTCCACACTGTCAGTACGGATCCAAGCAAGCCTGGTGTCCATCCGTCGTCCCACACATCAACGGTTTGTAGGCAATTGACAGCCCCGTCAAATGTCAGCACAAATCGTAGCCAGTCCTGATTTCAAGTGGTGTTTCTGACTCGCTTCGGTCACCGGAATGTTTGAGGAAAGCAAAATTAACGCAGGAAAGACATCGGTCGAAGTAAGCACTGCCATTGAACCGACATATTCGTTTAGTTAGGGGGAGGGGGAGCAAGTTTGACAGATTGCGTTAGTGCCCAAGTAGCATTGGTAGCTGAATAATAGTTTTTAAAATTTGTCATCGTAGTAGGCTGTTTTCCGTATCGCAAATCTGTCATGAAACGGCCTACTTTGCTGCATTGAATTATGTAGTGTTGTAATAGGCAATTATTTGCAGTCTTTTTCAGTCTTCTACGAAATTGCAAAAAATGTTGTACGCATTCTGCAACTTGTTGCGTAAACTACTATTATTCAGCTGAAATGCTGTTATTCTGCTAGTAGTGTTACTTGGGTGATAAGAGTGAATGGAACGATTGAGTGCGAAGATTCGGTGTTTCAAATGTCTTTTTTATACAATGGTAAAAAATTTGATTTTGATTGTTGGCGTGACGAGCGAGCAAGCGCGAGATGGGATACAATACAATTGTAGTAACAACAGGAGCCTTAGTAGTTTAAAAGACATGAAAGAAAATGTATATAAAAAAGCGTAGATAAGCCAATTGGGATAAACAAGAAACCAGCAGAGGAGAAGCGAGAGATGAATGTGTTTAGGTGTGTGCTAGCTCGTAAGTGTCAAACGTAGGCCAATAAGTGACCACTAGCTGCTCAATTATTGTTTAAAACAACGCAAGTACCAGATCCCAGATTCTTATTCTTTCTTAATTATTAATATTATTATTTGAACCCTAACCACGTCAGTTAATTTGATAAAATCAAAGAAACGAAAGCAACACGCAACACGCCCCACTCTGTACATAGTTAGCTATAATTTAACCTCTAAGGAAACGTCGTGGGAGTGACGTCTAGCGTATCAAACAGACACAAAACACACATTTGTATGCACTTGTTATTTTTTTGCGATTATTCTATCTATTTGTTCTATTTTTAATCTTACCCCTTACGAAAAAAAGAACCGACTAGGTAACATAACCTCGTCCTGAAGGAAAATTCAATCCACTGTCGCTGGAAAATGCTATCCTTCTATGAGTTTCAAACTTCTCTTTACTCCTCGTCTTATACTAATCATTTTAACTGTCAGGAGGTATGATGTATGACATAATACCGTTTGACATGCATTCGTTTGGCATAACGGTCGTTTGGCATACTTCTCAATAATTAGGAATATGTTCAAATTCCTTCAAAATTATGCCAAACGACCATTATATCAAATGACTATTATGCCAAATGGCTTTATGACAAACGACCATATGCCAAATGGCACTCATGCCAAACATGGCAGACCCATCCATTAATTCAGAAAGCAGCTGTCGAGCAAAGCGCCAAAAAATCGAGGTTATGTAATTGTACGGAAAATTGGTCACCCTAGCAAGTTACCAGGACCATCCAATCACCACCACCCACCACCACAACCATCGCCAAACAGAGCAAATGGGAAAGAAAAAACAACAAAAGGAAAACAAACAAAAGCACATTGTACAGCAAACATACACACAAAACACACAAAAGTGAGCGAAAAACGAATCGAAAAGCCGGGCGAATGATAAAGCGACATTGCCTAGCTGAGATGATTGTCAGATGAGAAAAGTGAAATCCAAAATGGCGGGAGACCTAGCAGAAATTTGTGTTCAACTGAGGGGGATAAACTGGCAAGCAAAACTGATCCGAGAGGAACAGGGGTGAAATTCTTCGCTGGGGAAGAATGACATCCCATCCCTCTCAGGTTTTATGGAAGCAAGACGAGTTAAAACATATAAATACATGTAGGTGAATGAGAAAGGTCGTATAAAAGTCGTCGTCGTCGTCGTCGGCATTGGAGTCGATAAAATGGCGGCGATCCTGAGGACGACGACGACGACGACTAAGAACCGGCGTCGACCGAAACAAGAGATGTATATTATCATTACTATATTTTACACAATCTTTACACAAACAGACACAAGGCAAGAGAAGGATGTTTTTGATATGTAATGAAAGTAAAAAAATACTGAAAAGAGAAAATAAATGAGACTAATCATCTATCCAGCAGTCATCGGTGTGGTAGTGGCGTGCCGCAGTGGGGTTAATTCTTCGAAACATTCCTTCTAGTGGGTGAGGAACGGGGACACATTCGAAAGAAAAGTTACGATTTTGTTTTGTGAAGCAAACAAATCAATCTCTTCACGGTGAAGGTAATTAAAAAACGTTAATGGAACATAACGGCAGGAAATGGGTTTCCTACAAGGTTGCGTAAGTAATCAAGTTCTAGGACTGTTTGAGCGAGCTATTGAATGTCTTTGGGGGAGAAAGTGTCAAACTTTTCCGAACAAGTTTACGGAACGAAAGTTGAGACAGGTTGACGATGAAAGCAATTTTGGCAGTGGGACCTCTAAAAGGGGGCAAAGTCGTTGGTAGGTTGCCGGAATTTGTTACGGCCGCAGAGTGACTTTGTTGCAAGTTTTTTTTTCTCCGCAAATATATGCCAAGAAATGTAAATGCTTCATGCATGTTTCTATTCTTGAAATTCGTGTTACACTTTCAAACAGGAAATTCGAATTTGAAGTTTATTGAAATGTGACCTGAATTGTTAAATTTTCAAATTTCGTATAAATCTGAAATTTTGTTAACGCCATTCTACGTGCTCGTAGCGTTTTAGATTCACAGTTTTGTTTCAAAATTTTCCAAATATCCATCCAGGGATTTGATTAAAGGATATCCTTCAGTAGACTTACCAGAAATGTATCAAGGAAATCAGCGTCGACACCGTTATCCACAGAAAATATTGAAACAAAATTATATCATACTGTGTTATATTTATTTTGAAAAAATGAAATACACATCCGTTCATTTTAATCAACTGAAGTTTTTGAATCAAGCAAAATATATAATTTTTATTTGAGAAGAATGAAAGAAAATCTCTCGGGTTTTTAAAACCCGCGGAGCGGTAACAAAACGTTATGCTTCTTCTTCTTTCTGGCATTACGTCCCAACTGGGACAAAGCCTGCTTCTCAGATTAGTGTTCTTCTGAGCACTTCCACAGTTATTAACTGAGAGCTTTCTATGCCGATTGACCATTTTTGCATGTGTATATCGTGTGGCAGGTACGAAGATACTCTATGCCCTGGGAATCGAGAAAATTTCCTTTACGAAAAGATCCTCGACCAGCGGGATTCGAACCAGGGCTGTTAAGTATCATGATCGGCTTGCGACACTGACGAATCGAGTCTTCTCACTGTCGCAAGTCGAAACTATATTTCAAGTGCTCACTTCGTCAAGTCGCAAAGACAGAGCTCTCACGAGAGCAATTTTAATGTTGTTTTGCTATTAAAATTTGTATCTCATTTTGGAGAATTCCGGGAAGTAAATGTGTTCGAAACGTTGAGTGGATATCCTTCTATGATTCCAACGATATAAACAACAATTACACCAGATAAATCACTTAAAATAGTCAAGTTTGCGATTCCGTAGTGACGGAAAAATGAAAGAGAATTTAGAGAAAATCTCTGTCATTGTCTCGCCGTCCGATGACAGTGAGGTAAGCAATTATGTAAAAGTCGCGCGACACCCTGTATTTACATAGACGCTTTCCAGCCCTGATTCGAACCCACGACCCTCAGCATGGTCATGCTGAATAGCTGCGCGTTTACCGCTACGGCTATCTGGGCCCCGTTATGCTCTTAATTTAATTATTGGCTAATTGCAAGTGATTAAAAAGAGACCGCAACAACTTTAAAATGCTTGTTTTTTTTTATCAAAACATACATTTTTCTGTCTATTGCACCGAATATGCAGTTTTATTAAAATTTTTATATATGTAATTGATGAAAAAAACTGGCTATGAACATATATGTTTCTGTCTTTTGCACGGAATATCATGTTTTGTTAGAATTTTCATTTAATTGACCAAAATGCTCGTAACTTAATGAGTTACCCCTTATATTATACAGTAGGGTGCCGGTGCCATTAGTGGACTACCTAAGCTATAAAAAATCATAACAAAATAACGAAAAGCCTTAACCAAGATCTTTTGGCGTCAACAGAAAGATTTCAACCTCTACTATATGGGAAAAATATAAAAAGAGTGATAAAACTATTTTTTAACATAAAATCGCTTGAGCCACTATTGGTACACGTGTTCCAGTAGTTGCGCTAGTGCTCCAGTAGTAGACGTTCGGGAATGATACGAGGAATTTTAAACAAAATGGTAAAATTTTACATAGGTTTAACATTTTTCCCTCGGAACAGCAATTAATATCTTTCGAATGAAGCATAAAGATCATCTCTAGGGTTTTTCTTCATTTTTATACATCCATTTTAAAAACTGCTTCCATCCGTTGATCCACTACTGGAACACGACGGCAACTATTGGTGCAAGGGAGCAAATTTTTTGCATAAACTTTATTAGTTATATGACTTTTTGATAAAATAAAAAGCTGAAATTTGAAAAATCGATCAAACTAGAGACGATCTATCCACCAAAAATAGCAAATGTTCGTTTTATTCCATAGTCCAATCTACTGGTACATTACAACCATTGGTACCGGCACCCTATTATAATTTTGATACTTTTTATCAACAAATATAACTGGACTTGCTATGTTTTTATAGAGTAAAAACACATTTTATTACATATACAGTCATCTCTCCCTTACTCGATATTGAAGGGACCATCGAGTTAGGGAGGTATCGAGTTACAGAACACAAAAGCAGTGCAACTGCGTTCCAAGGGACCATCGAGTTAGCCATGAAAACCAACTTTTACTATGGTTCTCTAACTCGATATCGAGATACGGAATATCGAGTAAGGGGGAGTTAACTGTATTTATGTTACAACTCATAGAACTTTTTGTTATAAATTAAGTTATTTTAACGTTCGATAAAATCTTCATATCAGAATAACATAAGCTGATATAATTTTGTTATGTACTCGTAGTCGGGTATGGAGAATGCATCGATAGGCGAGAGCAAATATTGTCCGACGTTCTTCGACGACGCCATTAGGAGAGTGTTTGTCTCAAGGATTCCATAAGGTGCATGTTGAAAATCAAATCGCATCAAGAGGCTCCGAACGGACAACGGGTGCACGACGTTAGGCATAGGGACGTTAGGCATAAGTACGATAGGCATAAATACGATAGGCATAATGGACGTTTGGAATAATGGATGTTTGGCATAATGTACATTAGGCATAATGGACGATAGGCATAATTTCCAAAATGAAAATTTAAATCGTTTGTGTGAACTTTTTTGGTGATTGTAAAAGGCTCCAAATATCAAAAGTGTGTCCTTTGAAATGCCTTGCACTGCCCATAACTTAATACCGTAGAGGCTCGTCAAACGATAAACATTTTCGAACAACTTACTGAAATATGTGAGATTGTTCTAGAAATTTGGAGAACAATACCAAGTTTTGTCACATTTGGTAATTGTAACCGCATAATAATCACATAGAGATTATAGAGATAGCATGAGAGTAATGTAGTAGCAATGAAATTTCTATCAGAATTATTTTCTGACTATTCGCCCTATATGCGATATTTCTTCCTTCCTTTCTTTTCCTTTCTGGCATTACGTCCCCACTAGGACAGAGCCTGCTACTCAGCTTAGTGTTCTTATGAGCACTTCCACAGTTATTAACTGAGAGCTTACTGTGCCAATAACCATTTTTGCATGCGTATATCGTGTGGCAGGTACGAAGATACTCTATGCCCTGGGAAGTCGAGAAAATTTCCAACCCGAAAAGATCCTCGACCGGTGGGATTCGAACCCACGACCCTCAGCTTGGTCTTGCTGAATAGCTGCGCGTTTACCGCTACGGCTATCTGGGCCCCATATTATCTGTACCAAATTTCAGCCTCAAATTAGCACTTTTGAGTTCTTGGTAATTTTTCGAAATTTTAGTTTTTTCTCAAAATACTATAGAATTCACACCTGGTATTCCATTTACTCAATGCCTACCATTGTCGAATGTTACAAATAAGATTATATTATATAAGATGCCACTGGAAAGGTGGTGTGTTGTCCTCTTTCAGCAGCACAAGCTGATTCCGTTTGATGGTTGTAGGAGGGTTGATCCACTTCGAGCGGGACAGGAGAGTGCAGAGATATTCGACGTGCCATCGTTGCCAAATTTGTTGTAGCAGTTGTTGGATTTGCTGGTGAATTTTGGTGACATCAACGTCGGGAACGGCCTTCAATGACAACCCAGTGAGGAAGTGTCCAGGAGTAATCGGTTCGAAGTCCGTAGCATTGTCGTTGAGGGGAACAAGCGGTCGTGAATTGAGGCAACACTCGATCTGTGCCAAAAGCGTTTGCATGTCCTCTATCGGAAGAGTATGGCTGCCCAAGACTCGGAAAAAATACTTTTGGGCGGAGTGAATTGCTGCCTCCCACAGTCCACCGAAGTGAGAGGCTTAGGGAGGATTGAAGCGCCATCGAATCCCGTATGTGACGCATTCTTCGGCGATTGATTGCAGATGCTGGTTGCTTTGGACAATTTGTTTCAGTTCGTTGGCAGCTCCGAGGAAATTTCTGCCGTTGTCACTGAAAATTTCAGCACACAGCCCACGGTGAGCGACGAAGCGGCGTAGTGCCTGGATAAACTTGGCGGTGCTGAGGTCTCCCACCAATTCGAGATGCACAGCCTTCGTTGAGAAGCAAACGAAGACTGCAACGTATGCTTTTCCGGGCGCTGCTCGACGATGAAACGGTTTGAGTGGAATAGGGCCCCAATAATCGATCCCAGTGATAGTGAATGGCCTTGTAGCTGTGATTCGTTCGACTGGGAGCTCGGCCATGAACTGCTGGACGAGCTTTGGACGTAACCGGACGCAGACGACGCATTGTTGGACGACTTTTCTGGCCAGGCTTCTGGCCCCGGTTATCCAATACCGCAGGCGAAGAATGTTATGCAGTAGTGGCGGTGTGGCGTGGAGATGAGTTTCGTGCTGCGAGCGGATGAGTAGAGAGGAGATTGCGTGGGTGCCGAAAGGCTGCTGTGCTCGATTCAGTCTGTCACCGATACGGATTACCTGATCCGATGACAAGAAGGGATTAAATCAACGAATGCGAGATTTCGCCGAGACTGGTAGGGACTGTTCGAGCTGTTAAGAGTTTTGCCATTGTAATGACGGGTCTCACCAGGCCAAGTGGGTCGAACAGGCGAGCTATTTGGGACAGAGCGATTCGTTTCGTGAGTGGGGTATTGTCGTTCGTCGGTAGGTCGATCTTGTAACGTAGATGGTCGGTTGCAGGTTCCCAGTGGAGCCCTAGACTTTTGATGCACTGGTCACGGTCTAGGTCCACCGATGTCTTCAGCGCTCGGTTGTCTTCCGGTACTTCTTCTAGGACGGCGTTGACATTAGAGGCCCACTTACGCAGCTCGAAGCCTCCAGCGGAAAGAAGGGAATCTAGCTACCTACGAAGCTCGATGTTTTCCTCCACGGTGTCTGCTCCAGAGAATAGGTCGTCCACGTAAAAGTCCTCGCGTAGAACTTGGGTAGCTTTCGGAAATTGGGTTTGTTCGTCGTCGGCAAGCTGGCGAAATACTCGGGTGGCCAAGAAGGGTGCACACGCAGTGCCGTAAGTCAGGGTCTTTAGCTCGTACGTATTCATGGGTACATCCGGCGAAGGTCGCCAAACGATTCGCTGAAGCGGTGTGTCCCGTTCGTCCACGCGAATCTGGCGGAACATTTGTTTGATGTCGGCGATTAACATAATGGGATGGGTCCTGGAGCGCATAATTATGGATCGTAAATCCTGCTGGACGATTGGTCCGACCATTAGGGCGTCATTTAGGGATGATCCTTCGGTCGTTCGACAGGATACGTCGAAGACCATACGCACCTTTGTGGTCGTGCTGTCTTCACGAATAACGGCGTAATGAGGGAGATGATAGTTCGGCGTAGGTGGTGCTTCGTGGTCGTGGACTTGTTGCATATGCCCTAGTTCTTCGTAGTTTCGCATGAACTCACGGTATTGGTTACCTAGGTCCTGATTCCGTTGCAGACGATTTTCGATGAGGTAGAAACGACGAAGTGCTGATCGACGATTGTCCCCAAGGGTGATCAGAGCATCTTGCTTCAGTGGAAGATGAACTTTGTAGCGGCCGTCACTCGAACGAGAAACGGTGCGGCGGAAATGTGCCTCGCAGGCAGCTTCTTTGGATTTTAGTGCGTTTGGCCTTGATCTGTTGAGCGAGAGATTCAGTCATGAAGCAACACTCGCTTCCGGAATCGAGGAGTGCTCTAGCTATATGTTCGGTTCCATTGTCGTCGACTAGAAAGACCACCGCTGTGGCTAGCAGGACGCTCTTCCGCTTCAGGCCAGTAGAGGCGCAGCTAACAGGTTCGGAGATGGCAGAAACGGCGTTTCTTGGTCTTCGGTGGATTGGGCAGATGAGAATTTTGGTGGTACAGATTCTAGAGTCTTGTAGTTCGACGAGACTGAAGGAGTTTCACCGGGACAAAGTTGCGTATGATGACGGCTTCTACACTTGCCGCGTGTGCTAGACGAGGGGCATTCACGAGCTTGGTGGCCTTTTCGGAGACAATTACGGCACAGTTGGTGGCGTCGGACTTCCTTTTCCTTGTCTTCAATGGTCATCTTGGAGAAAACGGCGCACTGGTATAAAGGATGATGGTCGGAACACACGAGACACTTGCGGTAGTTGGGTTGGCTGGCCCCGTGGCTTGCGACGGGACGAAAAGCTGGTTTCTTAGGAGCAGTTTGGGTTGGAACTTCGGGTGATTTGTTGATCGTCTGCAGAACTGTGACTCTCCGTTGGATGAAAGTCGTCAAATCCTTGAGGGTTACGTTTGCTTTCGACGACGAATACTCCTCCCAGTCACGTCTAGTGGTTGAATCGAGTCTGATACTCATCATACGGATCAAGAGGATATCCCAGTACTCCGTCAGCTCTCCCAACTGGTTGAGTACATGGTCGAAGTATCGATGGACGTGGCTGTTGATTTGATGTGGTACTGTTGCTCACATACAGGTGGCGCATATTTTCGCTCCGTGGTATGCACGAACAGGCACGAATGCCTCTTCTACGGCTCGACGATCAATTCCGATTATATCGATATCGTCCGCAAAACCCAGGAGCATATGCTCAGCAAAAAATTCTAAAATTTACATGGCACGTTATTTTGTATGATAATAATGTAAAAGGTGTTGCAACTGAACATTCAACGATAATTAATGTAAACTGTCTCATTGCATTCGAAAATGCTTGCAATTTTGAGTGAAACTGAAACATTTCATGATTTTCTATCCAACATTCGCATGCTTTCTTGCATCTTGAAAGTGAAATTGCAAACAAGATTGATTGGTTTACGATTCTACGCTTAATATTCTGTCAAAAATAATGCACATTGATTGATCGACGGCTTGTCATTCCATGTGCATGATGTTTATGATTGAATTTTCAGTGTGAAAATCATGTAAACCGAGCCGTTTTGCATGCAACATTCTTCGAGGGGCCTAAATAGCCGTAGCGGAAAACGCGCAGCTATTCAGCAAGACCAAACTGAGGGTCGTGGGTTCGAATCCCACCGGTCGAGGATCTTTTCGGGTTGGAAATTTTCTCGACTTCCCAGGGCATAGAGTATCTTCGTACCTGCCACACGATATACGCATGCAAAAATGGTCATTGGCATAGTAAGCTCTCAGTTAATAACTGTGGAAGTGCTCATAAGAACACTAAGCTGAAAAGCAGGCTCTGTCTTAGTGGGGACGTAACGCCAGAAAAGAAGAAGAAGAAATTTTCTTATGATATTTGAAGTAACCTTTAGGTCATTGACTTCAAGTTAGGCTGGAAATAAAAAAATCTTCTTCATCTTGGCATTAACGTCCCCACTGGGACAGAGCCTGCGTCTCAGCTTAGTGTTCTTATGAGCACTTCCACAGTTATTAACTGAGAGCTTTCTTTGCCAAAGCTGCCATTTACGCATTCGTATATCGTGTAGCAGAGGTACTCTATGATACTCTATGTGCAGGGAAGTCAAGGAAATTTCCGTTACGAAAAGATCCTGGACCGACAGGGAATCGAACCCAGACACCTTCAGCATGGCTTTCCTTTGTAGCCGCGGACTCTAACCACTCGACTTAGGAAGTCGAGGATGTCGTCTAGAAGCCGCTCCCAGTGCTAGAGCCTGAAAATGTCAAGTTAAATGATAAGTCGACGTGTATGTTTTGAGCGACATCACCGAATAATGTTGAACGACTATGTGATCTATAACTACGTGGGCAGGGTATATCAATTCCAATACATTTCTACATTTTGTAACACAAAAATGAACCGTGTTTTGATTATCTTTACATTTTTCTCGGAAAGATATTAACATACTAACTTAAAAATTGTGACATTTTCTTTAATATTGAAACGTGTTCCGATCTTCAGATGTTTTTAAAATAATCGTAATAACTATTTAAACTTCTTTGTTCATTTTCTCAATTGCTACTTTTACAGATAGTACTGGCTTGCGGTTCACGGTAGTTTATGTTAATTTAAATAGACAGAAAGATGTCTACTACCGATCAAGTTCAACCAAATTTATGTATCAGATTTTACGACGCAATAAAATAATTTATCAGCCTTTTTCTGATATACATATGCACACAAAGCTCTTGTCTAAATTTTCCTTGTTAAGGTGAAATTCAATTGGATATATTGTTCATGAATCGATGCGTGCTCTTAAAACTTCAATTTTCTGATTATCTTCAGAGTTTATACTGATTACCGTTTGATGTGGAAACTATTCCAAATTTCTGCAGGCAACGTGGTTGCCGCAGCGGATCTTGTCCTGTTTCACCTTAAAATTCACCGGTAAAGGATTAGCAGCACCGGGTACGGGGTCGACCGTGAGAATCGCGTGTCAATGTAGAACCGAACTCCTCCCATCCTGCCAATTCCCACACCCCTTCCTTCAAATCCCGCTCGCCTCTTGTTGCAAAACCAAAATCGTTGAAACAAAAGCTCAGGCGAGAAAACTTTGCTTCCCTTTGCATTGCAAGGTTCCGTTTGCGAAAAATTCCGACCAACCTACCAATGCGCGCCTTCTGGTTTGTTGGATCGAAATCCCTGAGCTTTGCCGCTGGCCCTCCCATCATCATCAACGAAAGCCATAAAAAACTGTATCATTGCTTGCTCGCGCCTGTCGTGCGATTTCCGTTTGCGATTCACTCCCCGCCGTGATGGGGTGGAAAAGATCGCTCACTGAAGTTTTCCCAGGGCCTCTAAAGCTCGAGTCCACCGCGAAAACGGCAGTTCTCCCAGAACCGTTGAAGCCGTCGCAGGTGTTCTGGCCCGTGGCAACCCGCGGCGCGAACTGCGCCCATTGAAGAAGTGTGTTAGTGTAAGTGAACAATTCCCGGAAAATTAAAAACTGAAAAGGATTTCCACTACGGAAAGGGAAGGGAAAGTGTTTTGGCGCCAAGTGAAACACGGGGCTGACAGATCTGGGTTAAAAAGTGATTCCCCGATTGTTGAAAATCGATGCAGTGAGTGGCCAGGTGTAGTGTGTGTGATTTGTTTGGGTGGGAATGGATCCATTCCTGCTGCAGATTGGCCAATCGGAACTAATCTCCGCCAGTTCGGAACTGTGGAATCAGGAGTGGTACCGGTTTCGGCAGGACTTCTTCCCGAGCTATAGCCATTGGTACTGGTAGATGGGTTTTTCGCACGACCCCTCGGATCATCCGGTGCTATGGTGCCAACAGTTGAAACGTGCCCAGGAGAAACGGATTGCTGATGCCAGTTTGCGCGATTGGCAGCACCGGAAGCAGCTCGAACGACAAGCACGTGCCAAAGAGCAAGCCCATGTAAGCATTTGCGAGGTCGATCGAAGCCAGAACACCACTCGGCATTGAACATTCTCGATAATCTCAGACTAATTGCAATCGGCATCGACGAACACACGAGTGTGGGGTCCTCGGGCAGCGTGTCATGTACTTCTTCGGCTGCTAGAGAAAGGAGGACCGTTTCCAAAGTCTCATAAACTTCATCCCGAAAAAGAGTAAGATCATCTCATATTGCATCTGTCTCGGTTAATCACGTAGATTTGTGAGTTGTAGTTGCTCATCAACTTGTAGAAGAACTAAACTACCCTTATTCGCATAACAGTCCCATGTTCTATGGGATTTACTACAGTTAGTAACCAAATGCTGTTATTTTTTCTTTTAAAATACCCACAATAAGCCATTTTACGAGACGTTTCGGAACAGCTGATCGCCGAAACGGCGTCAATTGACAGAAGACCTGGGATTAAATCCAGCGTGATTTTTAACAACGCCTCATCTTACCAAATGGGGGACATGGAGAAAATGACAAAAAAGAGATCCAAAATGTTCGTTACTGCAACATTACACCTAGTTGTTGTATCAGCTACCTCTTTGTTACCCAAATTGCACATAAAAAGGCACTTTTGTGATTAGAAATATTTTAATAATTTTTCTCCATTTAAGTTTTCACCTGTATGAAAAGCTACGCTAGAAATGCGCACAGTCATCAACCATCATTGCACACTGGTCCAGGAAACTAATTTAGGCGGACATGAGGTTTTCGTCAAGATTTATTGATTTTAGAGCCATAGTTTATTTAGAGAATATGTTCAGAATTTTCAGTACTACAAAATGTATGGAACAAAAAATTTTTTACGGTGATCGCAAGAGTGACGTATACGCCAACTTTTTTATTTTAACGAATCGTAAGTTGGTATGTTCAGCAAAGTTGTAGCAAATGATCATAGAAACAACTTTGCCGAACAAACTTTTTCTCGGTTTTGCTTCAGAGCCGAGATAATTAAGTATTTTTAATAAAAAATCGTTTTTTGCTCTTAAGTGTTTTATTTTTTAGTTTTATTGGCCTACTATGTTCTACAAAGTTTTTATACTTATCATTTGCTACAACTTTGCTGAACATACCAAAGTTGTATTTCTTATGGTTTTCATGTTATTTGAGTTTTTCATCTTAAAATTAGCTATTTTGTATGCCTTGTATCTCAACTATGAGCACCTCAAAAAAATATATCTTTCCACAAAATGATTTTGCAGTCTTTTAAGTACCTGTGAGCAAAATTTGGAGAAGATGATATTTTTCTATCTCGTTTAAAATCGATTTTACTAATAGACGATATGAGATAAATCCATATTTATTGAATATTCATACATGTTCAACTCACAAAAGTCATGGCTACCTTAGCATATCAAACAAAAGGTAACACGTGTATTTATATAGAAATATAGAGTACATCGTCTTTCAGTTATTTTCGATTAACTTGGAAGCTTCTGCAAGAAATTCATCGTATTTTCCTCTACCAGTATTTGATCTATTCCTAAGCACGATCACCGGGTTGGAAGTCAACATAAGCCGTATAAAATACATATACAAAATTTACAGTCCGATTGGATTCTGTGGCATGATTTTCCCAGAATCTTCTGATGGATTTATTCCGCATTTTTTATGCTTCTTCGACGGCATGCCGAACAACATCACTCTATGCGAAAGTAGTTTTTGCACCGTTGGAGAGAGTACATACCAATCGTAGAACTGGCGATACTAACAGTACGTTTCTGACAAAAACTGTTCAAATGCCTCCTCGTTAATCTTCCGATTAAAGTTGACTACTTTTAAAATGATTGAGATCTGTGAAAAGAAGTTATTACAAGTGTGGAAACGCTAACAAAAGTGCGCAATTGAATCAAATCGAGTAGGTGTCTTCGGGAGACTTATTCTTCGTAAATCGAAGAATAAGTATTCTGCAGACACCAACAGGATTCAATGCAATCCCTCACTTTTATTCACACTTTCGGACTGATGAGGCCGCACTTCGCAGTCCAGTAGTGAAAGAAATACACAATATCTACTTCCCGTTAAAAGCAGCATGCCGTGTTACGACCATTTGAGTTCCTACCAACTGGAAGAGTTTCGTACAGTCTCAGCCCTAACCTTCCTTTGAGGGCTTTTCGTGGCGATCCTTTAGAATGCTGTTACACTTACTGATACGTCTACAACTATTGCACGGAAGTGGTGTTATCCGGCATGCCGCGTTACCAAAGAAAAACATGAAACGTGGAATCCATCAGAAGATTCTGGGAAAATCATGCCACAGAATTCAATCGGACTGTAAATTTTGTATATGTATTTTATACGGCTTATGTTGACTTTCAACCCGTTGATCTTGCTTAGGAATAGATTAAATACTGGTAGAGGAAAAGACGATGAATTTCTTGCAGAAGCTTTCAAGTTAATCGAAAACAACTGAAAAACGATGTACTTTATATTTCTATATAAATACACGTGTTACCTTTGGTTTGATATGCTTAGGTAGCCATGACTTTTATGAGTTGAACATGTAGGAATATTCAATAAATATGGATTTATCTCATATCGTCTATTAGTAAAATCGATTTTAAACGAGATAGAAAAATATCATCTTCTCCAAATTTTGCTCACAGGTACTTAAGAGACTGCAAAATCATTTTGTGGAAAGATATATTTTTTTGAGGTGCTCATAGTTGAGATACAAGGCATACAAAATAGCTAATTTTAAGATGAAAAACTCAAATAACATGAAAACCATAAGAAATACAACTTTGGTATGTTCAGCAAAGTTGTAGCAAATGATAAGTATAAAAACTTTGTAGAACATAGTAGGCCAATAAAACTTAAATATAAAACACTTAAGAGCAAAAAACGATTTTTTATTAAAAATACTTAATTATCTCGGCTCTGAAGCAAAACCGAGAAAAAGTTTGTTCAGCAAAGTTGTTTCTATGATCATTTGCTACAACTTTGCTGAACATACCAACTTACGATTCGTTAAAATAAAAAAGTTGGCGTATACGTCACTCTTGCGATCACCGTAAAAAATTTTTTGTTCCGTACATTTTGTAGTACTGAAAATTCTGAACATATTCTCAGAATAAACTATGGCTCTAAAATCAATGAATCTTGACGAAAACCTCATGTCCGCCTAAATTAGCTTCCTGGACCAGTGTGCATTGTCGCGAAAACTGACGACGATGATTGAAAAGGAAAACTTTAAACCCAGATCTTCTGTCATTTGCCCAGTTTCGTAAAATGGCTCATTGGGACTCTGTAGCTCTGATTCTGGTAGTCTGAATTGGCAGATATTTGAATGATGAACTACGGAACTTGAAGTTTTATCTGTAGTAAATTCATTACATTGCAGTCGTTTTCCAAAGGTTTCCAGATGGTTGTTCAAAGACAAAAGTAAGTAACAAAGAGACTATTTAATTTGATTCAAAAACTGTAAATTGTGGGTTGTTGATTTGTTCTGCAAAGTTGTTGCTTTTAGAAGTTATACGCAAATTTGCAGAACACACCAACCAACCACAACTTACAACTTTGCCTAGGGATAAAGTTTGCTGATACGAAGCAAAGCCATGATGAAGGTGTCTGGGTTCGATCCCCGGTCAATTAAGGATATATGAATGTAATAATAAGATTGTACGACATTTCCCAGAACGCCATTCCCCAGAATGGGACATTCCCCAGAAAAAAAATATAGGAAATTTTAGGGCTGTTAAAATCCAGGTAAATGGTAAATACCTGGAAACACAAATAACTGGAAAATTTAGGGAAAATCAAATTATAGCTTTCATAGCTCCAAAAACGACAAAACTTCCTGTTTGTTGCAGTCTTTTATTAACTATATGAGAATCTTCAAATTAATAAATCAAGAAATTCCAGTTCAATACAGCGCCAACTATGGTCGGAAATGTTATTAGAACCGTTTGGACAATTTTCATGTATTTGGATGACTTTCTCCTTACAAACTTCAAGCTCGTAAAAACCCCGCCTTAGAGTTGATGGATGCTGCTCCGCATCCATCCTCTAATTGATTAAAGTAGTTTGCTCTAATAAGGAATTATCAAAGACAAAGGAAATTTTCTAGTGTATTTATATTTCATTATTCTTCATTATTACAAAAGAACAGCCAATGTTCAAAAGAAGGGAGAATATGCTATGAAAGCAAAAAAAAAAAACAAATTCCATCAATTTATTTCGTAAATATAAAGAATATTACAGTAATACGAGTCACCTAAAATACAATTAGAAAGAACAGCCAATTTCAAAAGAAGGCAGAATAACTATGAATACAAAACAAATAATTTTTCGAATAGCTTGGGTAAAGTTTGATCATAAAACATAGTATAACATACATATTTAAGAGCAGTTTATCTTTTTCCCGAATAGCCCAATTCCCCGAAAAGTTTTTAGCTCTCATAATAGCCATAACTTTTTGTGATTCAAGGTGATGAACGAACCGGTCATCTGATATGCACCCTTCTTTACTGGATTGGTGATTCTTCCCAGTTAAACCGATCTTGGCATTTTTGGCAATGATCTTATAATCTCCTCCTTTTGATTGCTTATAAATCTTGCTAGTTTTTTTTTCTATCTTTATTAACGAGATTTTAAGCCCTGGGCTAGTTCATCTCGGGACCAACGGCTTTACTTCCCTTCCGAAGGAAGTCGTCACTGAATTTTTTAGTGACTATCTCGGGGATGGGATTCGATCCCAGGTCCTCGGCGTGAGAGGCGTGTGTTCTAACCACTACACCAGGTCCGTCCCCTTCTTGCTAGTTCAGAACCCAGTCCCTAGTCTATTCTTGTACCTGTTTACACTGCATCACTTTTCGAGGCAACAGGTCATTCGGGGAAATGGCTTTCGGTGAAACGGGTCATTCTGAGACCTGACATTCGGGGAAAAGTAACACAATCATGTAAAACAGCTTTTAAACAGCATTTTCCTTTTAAGATTTTGGTCGGGTCTGGCCATGAATCACGTAGTCATTTATTTAATATTTTCAACACCACTTCATTCTCGCTGATCATTTGGGCCGTAATCTTTGGCCAAAACCTTCTCACCCCATATATGATCAAATAACACAGCGTAACAAAAATGACACTTTCGCGTGTCTCAAGGATCAAATTATGTGTCTCTAGTAGATTTTGGGTCGCTGAATCTGATGCCGTTCTCAGAAATGTTCCAGCACGTCACAATTTTTAGCTACAGGTCGCCAAAGTTGTATAAAACACTGATTTTATTGATGTTTACATGAAATTTAAAGTATGATATATCAAACTTTTTTGTGATATAATCTACCAAACATGCTAAATAGGACTTGAACTTTCAATTTAGATACAAATCAGTTGAAATTTTACGATAAAATTTAGGTTAAATCTATTTTTTTCAACATGTTTGCAGCCTTCATATAAAATTCTTCGTTTCTCTTATATGGCATAATACAATACTTTTCTGAACCACCAAAAAATAACATTTTACCATCCAAAATATTATGAACTTCATTGATAATTATTGTTCTATGCATAAAGTTTGAATTCTATGACAAATTGAGCAAACAAATTGCCGTACAAGTTGGAAAACTTGAATGCAAGTTGGCTGAAACAGTCAAATTTAGTATTTTCAACCGTCAATATCTCAAAAACTAGACGTGCCATAATATTTCTGAAAACGGCAATGGAGTCAGCAATCCTTAATTTAGTAAATAGCGGTATTTTGGTTCTTGAGACAAAACCGTGTTCCGCAGTGTAATTTGTGGGCGGCTTCTCAGATGGTTTGCCTGAGACAAGCAAACACTTTAAAGGTTTTTTTTGGACTCAACTTGTATTCGCTTGAGATCCATAATGATGATTTTAATGATGTATCAAAATGTATTAAAACAATTCTGGGGAATGTCGTATTCTGGGGAATGTCTCATTCTGGGGAATGGCGTTCTGGGGAATGTCATTCTGGGAAATGTCCTACAACCTAATAATAAGCCATTTTACGAAGCTGGTCAAATGACAGAAGATCTGGGTTTAAAGTTTTCCTTTTCAATAATCGACATCAGTTTTCGCGATGATGATGGTTGATGATTGTGTGCATTTCTAGCATAGTTTTATATACAGGCGAAAGCTTAAACGAAGAATAATTTTTAAATTATTTCTGATCACAAAAGCGCTTTCTTAAGGCTAAGTAGCCCGTCATTCGTTTTGGCAACAATGATGACTTTTCAGCTTGCACTTCAAAGTGATAAAACTCAGTCTTGATAGTTTATATTGACTTGAAAAAGTATCACTGTACGCGCTATCATGCATAAAATATGCTGATACTTTTTCAGCTGTGTCAGTGCAAAACCAACTGATTTTCTTTGATTTGAAATCGTGGGATGAACTAGCAACAATCATCAACGTCGCGTACAAATTTCAATGACGGCCTACTTCGCCTTAAGTGAAAAATGGGTAACAAAGCGGTTGCTGACAGTCTTCAAAGATCATCATTGCTGCACAGATATTTCGAGAAGCATGCTTTGAAAATATCAATGCTATGCGTAGGATTCGCGCCTTTTCAATTCAATTGCTCCTGTGCTCACTTGATCAAAAATAATGCATCATTGATTCAAATCATTTCAACGCAAACTGCATAATCTAGACCTCGGATTGCCAGCCTCGGTAAGGGGTTGTCCATAAATGACGTAGTATTTAGGGGGGAGTGGGGTCTTCTCGAATTTGTGACGATGTCGGACGAGGGGGAGGGAGGGGTCCCAACTTGTGGACGTAAAATCTTCTTCTATATAAATAAAAATGGAATGGTGTTTGTATGTCACGAAATGGCTTCCGAACGGGTCAACGGATTAGATTGATTGTGGGGTCTATTTTATAAGTTGAGTCGATCAAAATGACTCGACTGGAGTCACTGTCAACCGAAAAAATCGCTCGACTCAGCTCTGTCACTCGAGTTTTTCGACAGTTGTCACTCTATGTGACTGGATTACTAAGGCAGTCGATGGGTGACATCTGAAATATGCATGCTTGCTTTGATCGACAATCAATACAGACGAGTCACATGAATCTGCTCGATTTACAAAATAGGCCCCTATATTACCGTTTTGTTCGTCAAGTGTTCCGACATGTTTGTGTGTATAAAAATCCCAGGATATTCACCGGGAAAGTCGAAAAAAGGAGCGTGGAAGGAACTGTCATTTTGTATGGGATGATTCATAGCGTTTTTGAACAGCCTACTTGTTGGTAAAACGAAGTTTGCCGAGATTTCGTTAAAAAGAGTAGACAAATATGACAAACAGTTTTTAATCAAACTTCTTTGTCTGAATTTTTAAACTTAAGTTTAAAATGATGATTCAGCCAAAACATCAACATTACAAAATTCAAACATTTCTAAGAAATTTATAATTTTCTCGACAACCAAACAGATTTAATGAAGCTTTAAATAGTTATGTGAATTTTATATTGTATTTGTGTCCTTACTATTTTATTCATAAACTAACAAATTAAAGCGACACGGGAGACCGTGTTATTTTCCCTATCTCTTGTCTCACTCTAACAATTATCATCAAAACTTTGTGGAAGCAAATCTCGAGTTTTAGCGAACCGATGAAACTGAAAATGTATTAGGTTGTGCACTGCATATATAGAATCAATTTAGGTAAATATTAACGTTATTATAGTGAAACAAGACATTTAAAAGCGTTCAATGTGAAACAAGACTTTTAAATACGTTCAATTTGTTGTGATATATCAATGATCTTGATGAAACAGCCTGGATAATAATAATCTGAATAATCATCCCAGGACTTCCAGAGTCCTCATATACCATTATTTTCTAGATTATCGTGCACTTTATTTTCTTTTAAGTTGTTCAGGTTCCGGGTCATTTGGCCGAATGCCATTTGGCCGAATGCCGTTTGGCCGAAATTGGAAATAATAGTGAACTACAGTTAGCATGCTGTCAATGCTGAAAATAAGAAAATCTTAAATGTAAGCAATCATTCCACTTCTATGGTAGTGATCATAGCTGCCAGCAGAGGTTTTCGCATTGCATTTGTAGTCAGTTTTTGACAGTAACTAAAACGGTTGACGACTCATTCATTCTTCTGCTTTGATGCTTCGAATCGTACTAAGTAATTTAATTCATAGTTCAAGCTCCTTCTTTTCACAACGGAAAAACAGTGAATGTTAATCTTGGAGGAGAATAATATCTCAGCTAAGTTAACCTTTGCGCTAAAATATAATAATAATTTTCAATAAGACTTTGTTAAGAGCGTATTTTAATCCATAATTCCAATAAACTACGAAAAATAAACAGCCTATTTTAAAAAGAAGGAAAAATCTCATATAAAAAATTTAGAGAGTGTAATGCAAATAATAATTATATCAGAGTAACTACAAAGAATTGCTGATAATTTAAAGAAGGTAAAATTCCCAATTAAAGATAAGATTAATTATTGCCAATGGATCATTAAAATAACCAAAACGGCCGCTATGGAAAGCATAGATAGCGACACCGTAGCCTTGTGTGTATGACAGAACAGCTATGCTGTCACAATGTTAAATCCCATATACAGTGGCGCCTTTGGTTTGATGCGGTGAGCACTAGCAAAAACTACCTTCAATGATCCATAGTTATGGAACCAGTAAAAATCGAAACAAAAGCCTATGTTTAAAAGAAGGAAAAATGTCTGATAGATATCACTTTAAATTTTAGCATACCAATGGTAACCCAGAAACGAATCAACCATTAGCTTAGAGTCTTGTCTTGACGCGAGTTCACAATTTCGTCCTGCATTAACAAAACGTTTCAATTATTCTCTTGGAGCACTAATGAAGCGACAAACATGACGTTCGGTCACATCATAAAAATCAAAAAAATAATTAGCTGATCAGTCATTGGGCCATACTTATGAACCCTATTCATCAGCGTTGAAGCAATTTGATTTTTTTTTTTGTTCGTGATTCGGCCAAACGACCCGTTCGGCCAAATGGCGTTCGGCCAAACGGCATTCGGCCAAACGGCGTTCGGCCAAATGGCCGGACACCGTCTTCAATTTGTGTAAGAATATTTCAGTATAGGTGACGATGATGAAGTTTAGTTGAAATACCCATAAAGATAATCGTATAAAAATCACGAATTTCAAATATTAAAATTGTTTTTTTCTCTATCTACACTGAAATGAATTTTATTGTAGAAACTACTGGTAAAATTAAGAACTGCACCAACGATTTTCAACCGACTACATTAATCTGTTAACTCTACCAAAACATAGTCAACATCACTACACAAGAAAATATGTTCGGTTTATTTAACCAGAGTTGTAGTATTAATGACTAGACACATTCTTGATTTGACAAGTTTGGTATTATACTTCTGACCACACAGTGTTGTACGGTGGGTGTCACGGTTTGGAATACAATGCTTTGTAGTGGATACTACTATGGACATGGTCACATTTACTGCACTGCTTAGTGATTTGCACCAGATTATAGTAAACTTAACAGATTTTTGAAGTCGGTTGAAAATCGTTGGTGCAGTTCTTAATTCTACCATGAATTCGGTAGATAATACAACAAAATTTGTTTGCGTGTGTGAATGGATTTGAATGTAGCTAATTATTAAAAAGATCCTTTATAAATTGAGGTATTTTGTTGATCATATTCACTGAAATCTGCAACTTGCTGATACAAAAATTAGGTGTAATCTTGCGGTAATTTTTTTTTTAAATCTCTGTTTTGCTATTTTATCCATGTCCCCATTTGGTAAGATGAGGCGTTGTTAAAAATCACGCTGGATTTTATCAAAACAAAATCCCAGGTCTCCTTTCAATGGACGCCATTTCTAATTTTTATTCTGGTACACTCTTTTTTTGTGTATAACAAACCGAAGTTTTTTTTGTGTTCCATCAGACTCTTCCACTGTGATAGGTTGATTGTAGAAAAATATAAACTGTACAATTTACCGTATTACTGTATGCGTTTGGAACGCAAATATTAAATGCGGGAACACGCGGTAATATTTTCCACAACAAATGCTATGTCAAAGATAACTTTTCTTTGCTAGGTTGGCGGTGATATCGTTGCTAGATGACCTTTGATTGTTTTGTCTTTCCGCATTTGAAGCAACGTTAGTCAAGATTTGCACCTCAAATGCAAACAGCAATAGGGTAAACGATGGCTTCGGCACCCTGAGGGTATTTTCGGTAACACTAACTCGTCCTTGTTAAAATTTATCTACAGAACAAGAGTTACCTTCAATGTACTCAACATATTCCTTGAACTATAATCTTCTTTGTAAATCACATATTTCCCAAAAATATTATATAACATGGGTTTTATTATTGAATGAAATAAATGCTTACGAAATTATCGTCACTCGTGAGCTGCCGAATAAAACAACACAAGAACAACTAAAAAAAAACTCACCATTTTGGACAGTCCAATGCTCCGCTCCAATGTCAATTTGTCACAAAAGCTACGCACTCCCTTCCGAAATGTCATTCCTATCTGACAACCCCAGTGTTAAAACTAAAAGCCCTTGGTGTTTTTGTCAATTAAGCGAACGTCAAACATGATCAAAAGTGTCAAGGTTGATTTATGGACCCAATTTTTAAAGTAAAGTTCAAATATGATGTAGCCGTTATTTGAGCGGGAAAAATTGCTAAAATAGTCACAGTAACATGTTCTTTCGTGTCATTAAATAAAAACAAGATTTCATTGAACATTTTAGGACCCAATTACAAGTGAATTGGTTTGCAAAAGGTCTATTCTGATATTCTTATACACTGAGATTAATATGAACGTAAATAAATTTTACTGGCAAAGCTGGGATTTTGATCCAAATGAGCCGATTGAACCATATTCGGAGAGTGCCATTCATAAACAAAAAGAAATCGTGAAAAAACCGGTTTTATGATTTTTTCAAATGTTACCTTTCATTCTCTCGGTAATAACTTGGTGATAGAATAGAGCGTTCATGGGTTTATTCATAAATTTCATAACACCAAAAATGGTCATTTTTGACACCCATCCAAGGGTAAGGCTTTTTGTATGAATATTCTACAATTTTTTTATGAGGAGGACACCCACCCCCTAGAGCGTTATGAAATTTGTGAATGGGCCCCAAGAGCAGCAACCTTTACAGACCAAACCATATCGAGCCATTCAGCGTGTCAGCGAATAGTTCAATTCACGGCGAAATTCTTTACCCTGCCCATTTAAGGGGACAGGATCCGTCATTGATTTCGGAAATTACAAAAGCAGTTTTTTCGTTCAAAATCAAGAAAATGTACATGAAAATGTGTTCATTTTCATCCAATAATTCTTGGTTTTCAACAGAAAAACTGCTTTTGAAATGTTGATGATGAGGATGATTAAGATGACGGAGCGTTGAGCATTAACGAAAACAACTGTGCAAATGCCGTCGTTGGGGATGAGATTTGGCCAAAAATGCGTTCTCATTTATTTTTCAACACATTTCGCAATTTGACTTAATATGTTCGGCTAAATATGAGAATACGTTGCAAATACTGAACAATTGAAATTTGATTATTTTACTTTAAATAGGAAACATATGAAAATTGGCCTAAACTCCCCAAGTAACCACGGAGCATTATATCATTGCATATATTGTCGCAGACCCATAACGCGGGTAGATCACCTTTTCGTGGTGCGTTATGGGGTAAAGATCTACCAGTGAACCCTAGTCCTGACTGCTTCAAACGAAGAGAACAGGATGTTATAGTAATCAAAGGAACATTTTTAGTCCTTGTTACATTTTAAACCTTGTTGAAAGTGACAAGTCTCGGTTTTCCCGGTTGCCGAGAATGATCTTGAGACAAGGAAAAAAAATGAGTCGAATTCAACAATTTGTTTTCTAATCTTTTATTTATTTCGTTCTCTAGTTTGAAGAAGTAAGGACTAGGATTCTGATGCATGGACAATATCGGTGTAATTTCTTGGCTTTATCGAGGGATCCGATTTTGCCTGATAAAGGGGCGCGCCTGTGGAGAGTGCATGCACCACACTCTTCGAAGGGTAGGAACCTTTCAGTTAGAATCCTTACCTGTGATAAAGTTAGGAATTACAACTGTAAGAAAACCGAATGCTTTATCACTTCTCGATAGTGACAAAGTGAAACGACACAAAGGACACGGGATATACTACAATAGATCAAATGTTGGTCGCAGTGGTTTATGTTCCGAACAGAAAAAAAAATATATATTGTCGCACCGCCACCAAACCGGATCGCGCCAGTGAGACTCGCGATGCGCCTCAACTTGCCGCATTTTGAAATCAGTTTTTTAGTGTGGTGCTGTATTCTCACGATTTTTATGCACATAGCGCCCCGCATAAACAAGTACTATATTCGTACTGTATACGGTACTGTGCACTACTATTATCAACAATACATCAACAATTTCGTAAACCATCCAAAATAACAATAAATCAACACTACCGCAAACGATTTTTACAATTTGGTGAACAGTAACCGGGAAAAAAACAATATGGAAAATAGGCGGTTAAGTTATGTCACCATTTGAAAATGACGATTTTCTCGAACAAAAATTTTCGTTTACAGTTTGTCAAGTTGTAGACATACTATCCATTTTTTCACTCAGTCCACTGTAAAGAAAACAGTTTTAAAATAGTTGAACTATAAAGTCGAAGCTGAAATAAATAACGTATGTGTAATGATTGTTTTACGGTGCTACATAGTATTTTCACCCTCTCCAGTATTGTTTTTATTCTTTCTTATTCTACTAATAAAATAAATGAAACAACATGGAAATGTAAATAATAGTTGCATTTTTATCAGTACTCATTATAGTAAAGCACAAGAGCTACGAATGACTTGAAGTTAATCAATTTCCAGAGAGGTTTCCGTTGATCGCGACTCCACCACGTCGGGGGAACTAAAGGTTAACACCACTTCAAGCAGCTCCGCGGATTCCGATGGCAAGAGTTGCTGAACGTTGACCGAGCCTTTTCTTTCTACCAAAGATTGCAGATCCTATAGAAATAAAAACAACAAAACAGTCAATATTTTCAAGAATATTCAACAAAATAGCAAACTCTTACCTGATTGTTCCGCAGTCACACGTGTTGATTTTGGCCTGGTCCTTCTATGGCGTAGGATTATGGAAAAAGTAGTCCGTTGAATGATTGCTGTGAGTAATCTGATTTTCGCTTGCTGGTGACCGAGTAGCGATGAATCTCACAGGGACGAATCATCGCGACAAGCATCAGATTTGATCCAAGCAGGCCCGAACAGTAATTAGGCATGGTTGTGAGCATGCTTGAATATCGCAGACTTCAATTTTACACTTGGTGCCAGGGCTGTTATTCTCGAGAAGCCGCAGACCATTGCCGGTGCACTTTATTTTAAAACCTTTCACTCGTTCTGTTCTATTTCACTTTTTTCGCACCGAAATTTTTTTTCGCTTTTCCTGTCGGAAGCAAAACAAACACGCTTAAAACATTCCACACTAATTGTTAAACTTTTAGTCACAAAAATTGATATAAAAGACCGAACAGAAAATGGGAAATTATATAATTTATTCATCATTTAATTTTGTTTGTACCTTCGGTTATACATTTTTGAATGTACCGCATAGTTGAGATATGTGAAAGTCAAGTGAAACAAAAAAATTCTGTTTTGTAAAACTTAATCAACGGTTCTTTGACTTTTTTTAACCGTGTGAAGCAAAGCGGTAAAATGTTTATTCCCTACACACACAAGTGCGTGGTACTGTTTGCCAAACTGTTCAAAATAAGTTACATACACTGAAGTGTACTTGTGGTAGTATGTTGCGCAAATTTAAATAAAAACCATTTGCCAGAATGTGTGGATACATTATTACCATATCTTAGAAACCTCCATCTCTATACAATTTACCTGTATCACGACACTCTAACATATTGTCAATGTATGGCATGGATTACTTAAACTGTTCTTTATAACCTAAAACTTGGGGTCCCGTATTGTTCAACATAAAATTCACTGTTTGTGATACATTAACCTTACCAATAATAAGTAATATACTGTTGCGAATGTATTGCAAAATGTACTTTTCTATGCGGGGCACTATTCACATATTAGCTGCGACGCACGGGGCCCGAGGAAACAATAATTATAAATAAATGTTAGTCTCGATTTCTACCGGATACATAATATGATGCAGTTGCATTGCCGTAAACCCACCATTAAAGTAGTTCAAAAGTGGAAATGGGCCCTTTTACAGTTGAACTAATGCAAGAACTATTTTATTCTATGAAAAATGAAAAGTGACAATTTAAAGAGCTATTTTCCCACCAATCGGTCGGAAATTTATACAACATTTTACTCGAATGGAGAAAACTTTTGATTTTTGACGATAGACTGTCGAAAATTGGGAAAATGTCGACCCCTTTCTTACGCAACCAAACTCGTTCATATTGTCTTCCACGATTCCTTTGGGTTGGCTAGTGCACTATAAAAGCAGCAGACCAATTTCTGCTTCTTCGCGCATTCTTCTTTTGACGTTAAGGCCAAGTAAAAATGGTGCAAAAGTCAAATCTGAAAAAAAGCAGTTTTCTTTTTTTATATAGACAAATCAAAGAAAATAAAAACACACAGCTCTTTTATTTGTCAAATAAAAGGGCTGTGTGTTTTTATTTTCATCAATTTGTTGTTTTAAAAGGGTAAAACTGCTTTTTCAGTTCTGACTTTTGTGTCATTTTCTCTTGCGCCTTAACTACGTCTTACGGCAATATACTGGGTGTCAATTTAAAATCTAAAATGTTGGGACCTATGTTAGAGTTTGAACTAAAGAAAGGCTGCAACTATGAAAATCGACTAAAATTCAAATGAAAAAATCACTTGGCGTAGTTAACGTCATGCGGTCGTGTCTTGTACACAACCCCCTCTGATTTTTCTATATTTTTTCTGGAATTTAGCAAAATCAAATAAGGAACAACGTTTAGATTGAATATTAATCAAGCTAAGAAAACGTACGTGACTTTATTTATTTTAACTTGAAGTATTTGTGATGTCGAGAATCTTAACTATTGGATTTTCCATAGCCACTCGTCCCACCTGTACCTCATGAAAATTCAGTTTATAAGATACAACGCAACAAGGCGGCCTAATAATGGACGCCAGAACATTTATTTTTCAAAATCATCTCTTATGACATATAATTGTGGACCCCCCCATCGAAGAAATTTCTAGGTTATGGTAGTTTTAGTGATTTGTCAAAAATCGGGGATCCTCGAAAACTGTTTCAATTATACTGCTTCGCGACTAAAAATGGGTGAACCACCGTGCGAAGTTTGATTTTTGACCAACTTCGCCGCGTCGCGAGTCGCTTCGCTATAGTGCGCATCTATGCCCTCCGCAGTGTGTATTATGCGCACTATTGAGAATCGAGTTGCGACGCGGCGAAGTTGGTAAAAAATTAAACTTCGCACGGTGGTTCACCCATTTTTAGTCGCGAAGCAGTATATAACTACTGACGGGTCCATCAATTTGTCCAATCCAATGTGGTTTTCTTTTTACTCATTTGATAGGCCCTTTCACATGACGTTCCAAATCTACTGATGCGGAAGCACTTTTCTTCTATCGAAATGGCAGTCCCGTGTTTGCACCGGTGCTCCTCCGATGTAAACAAATGCCATCGCGGATCTATCACATAGAAAGGCTTTATAGGAGCATTCGAACGAGCATAATTTTGATCAATTTGAAATGACAAATAGACCAATCCAATTGCCTGCGTAGTAGTGCAATGTTGACACAATTTTCTTTGTTTGCTGTGAGAACTGTCACAACATTGCTTTTGTTGGCTGTGAGAAAGCAAACATAAATAGATATGCTGTCGAGCATTCACTTCCTTGTTGGACTGACGTTGACCAAAAGCTCAAATTACGTCAAACAAACATCGATACATTATCATTCTGAGGAAATCGGCTTGTACATATGAGATTGATCGTGCGCTGGTATTCGTGGTAGTTTACTTGTAGACCTCTATGTAAAAAGTGCGATTTCAACGAGAATTACTCACCTCTGAATTTGGCGCACAAGAATATATCTTAATCCATGTCAGCAGCAAGTTCTTGTTTTAGATCAAAGGTGCTCAAGATTTACGATACACGAATTGTCGGTTGCCGTACATTTTTATTCCTGGCCCAAGGTAAAATGATGACTAGGGTAGGCTTAGTCGACGTTAATGCTAAGCAGAGGATTGTTTGGATTAGTAATTTTCATATTTTCATCCTTCACCGATTACCCCCTCTCAACTGGAGCAAATGTTTGTTTGACATGATAAAACATTTATTATATTTTAATGCACAGCAATTTCGTTCCGTCCTAAGCACAATCCTTGGCAAAAACCCGCATGCGAAGGCAAAATGCCATCCCGACCAGACTCACATAACCAGATTACAACACATTTCTATCAACAACAGCCAAAAATAGCAGAAATTGTTATAATTTGTTAGATAACTTGTTATATTTTTTGTAACATTTGTAACAACATGTTTTAAATGTTTGATATTGTATTCGATTGTTGCAAACAGCATTCACAGTTATGAACAGTAACATAATTTTGTAACATCCTTGAAACACATTCTGCAATAAATTTCTTATAAATATAATAGGATTTGACATATTCTTTTTTATTTTTTTTAGGTATTTTCACTACTAATGGTACATATTTTATAACAACTGGTGATACATATAAAAAAATTAAGAGAAACACATTCTGTTACAACATTGTATCTTCCGTTTGGTCGGGATCTAATGCTAGATTGGAGGCAGGTAGCTTGCGGAGAACGATTCTCTACCTCAGGTCATGCATTATTTTATCGAAGTTGTTTCGCAAACTTTGACATGCAAAACTACGTCTTCTGTCTTCTGGCCAAACTCCACCCCATAGGAATGTGGCATTATGAAAGGATGTCACCATGACTTGATTGCGAGTTTGTTTACCGCTAACCTAATTCCGAAACTGTTGGGATAGGCAGCAAGCAATCTCAACATAAATTGCTGCCAAAACGACTCACATGTCGTTTTGTTACAACGGCAATTGGATGGCACGTGGTTTGTCCGGAAAACTCGTTTCGTGCGGTAATTTTCAAGGTCACCCTAATCGTTGAACAACGATGGCAACCCGTTTGATAGGCAATCGAAACAGAAGTACACTGATAGAGAGAAAGGGGCGTGATCGATATCGAAACATTGCCTGCTGATAAAAGTTTTACGGCCAGAAATAGCTACCGGTTCGATGCGGTGCGCTTCCTTGACACGGATCCGAATTTATGCTTATAAATCAGAAACAGTGAGCTTCAAACTTGAATGCTTAAGGTGAAGATGACCCAAAGCCGCTTGTATATTTTTCAAGAGCATAAATCTAAAGAATCTGACGTCCGTTCAGACTGAAATTTTTTCAATTGGTCACTCGCTTGTTGTCCAATCGGTCAAACTTTCAGTACTTAGATCACTGTTTAGTTCTCTAGATCCATGCTTCTAAAAATTCTATGTGTGGCTTCGTTTCATCTTCACCTTAACGCGAGTACCGTAATCCGGGGTCAACTTGATCACTGGGGTGACGAATTTGTTCAGCTATACCAATAGCAAATAACAATTCCTTAAAAGATACTGAATGTCATAACGGTTTTCTGGTTTATCGATGTCTAATGATAATTTTAAACTATTTTTTTCAGTTAGGGTAGGTTTGCTTATAAATTTGTTACGTACACTGATAAAGATCAACTAAGTACTAATCTAGCTCAAATTAAGTTGACAAGATCTTAATTCCTAAGAATAGCGAAATAATAAGTTGTAAAATAGTGTTCGATTTGCCCCTGGTTTACGGTACTAAAATTGAATGATAATCGATTAAGACCTATCTTAAATCTATCAAAAGTGGAAATGATTATACAATATTGTAATCGTGATGAGTGTAAACACATGTGAGGTATGTGATGTCAAGTGGCGCTGGAAAACATACCCTGCATGCTTATCATTGCGAAAGGGTCGATGAAAGGATAAACAGTCTCGGAACACGCAACCATGACCATGCTTGTTGGGCGGTAGGATTTCAACTCGTTTTTCCACGAGGGGTGAAAATTCTGTTTATGATCAACATTTCGTAATACATACAACTGTAAGCAGTTGAAATTTTCAGCATGTATGACTATAATCCTACAAATATCAGATAACCATTTCCAATTGAATTAGCTTTCACCACTTACACTCCCCACCACCCATCTCACCAATCAATCTCCCACGATAGCATCTTCACACGGCAACGGTAAACTTAATTGACCCGACAGTCTTATGCCAGTTTCCGCTTTTCCAGTACCGAGAAGTGATGGACCGTTACTCGCCGTGGGGCCGAAAGGGGGGCGGCGCCCCCAACGACACGATCCGCATCCGGAACATCCAGCTGCAGGGCATCTACCCGGAAACGAAGAATGTAAGTCTGCCAATACTTTTGAGGTGAAACATGACGGAATCCAAACATGGCTGTCACAGCACTCAAGATTTCAAACGCAATAATCAAAAGATATAATGAACATATGAAGTCGATCTTCTTACTTTAAAATTTCTGCTAGTTTACTAACTAAAATATAAATTGGTACATTATTGAATTTGGATTCCAAGCTGTTTCACCTTGAGTCGCTTAGTGCATGGTTTGTGAACCCTTCCTGAAGTCTCGAGAGGGAACCCACCACACCATTTTGTGTCCCCCATTTTTTCAAGTGAATCGATCGATTTGCTAAAATCTAGCTTCCCACCGTTGTTCCTGTTCCCGTTTCGCACGCTGCCCCACGGCGACAGGACTTCCGGCAACCGGTGACGTCAACGATGGCAAGGCCGAGCAAGGGTGTGAGTGCCGGGGGAGGGGGAGCCCCGCTGAGGAACGCTTCCGGGCAGATTGTTACGGGGCTGACGGACGATCCGATCATCAGTTTCAACGACGCTAATCGGTACCACGTGGACAATGATTTGCGGTACAAGACGTCACCGGCGCAGAAGCAATCGTACAAGGCGGAACTGGACCGGATAGTGGCCGAGAAGGAAAACCGACTGAGGAAGAGCAGGAGTTCCGAGACGGATGCCAAGGTGAGGTTGAGTTGCGGGGAGATTTGGGGAGTGTAAGTTTAACGTTTATTTCGTTTTAGAATGGAGGGCCGTGGGGAAAACCAGGACCCGGAGGAAAGCCATGGAGGCCACCTAAAAATGTCGGTCACAATTTTATGAAGTCAATGGTAAGTACAGTGGGTTCTGGGTCATTTGGCCGTAAATGAATACAATCCAGCTTTTTACGCTCGACATAAAAACAATATGCTATAAAATATCTGACAGAAGCTGACAACCACCACTGAACTGAAACTTGGAAATATGTCCTCAGCAAGCCTTGACAAACAGTTAATTTTTCATTGTTTTTTTTTTAAGTTAATGGTTTTCATTGTTTTTTTTTTCTATCAGTTTATACCGCATGTTTGCTTCGTACAATTGCTTCATTTATGACAGGGTTGGTGGTCTAATGGCTACCGCTTCTGCTTTATAAGCAGAAGGTCATGGGTTGAATCCCAGGCCCGTCTCTTTCCTCGTACTTTGTAGTTGTGTTTTTCACTTGCTTCTATCTACCACTCTTAATATATCACAGTTGATGCACAGACAAACAGACGTAACACTTAGAACGAATTCAATTACAATCCATCGTCCAGTTTACACCATCATCATCTGGTGAGCATGTTGCACGAAACAGTGTTTCGTGCAACAAGACCTGCAGATAGCGGTAATGTGAAACGTCTAATACGAAGGAAAATGATGCGCGCGCCTCTTGTTGTGAGATTTGTAACAAAGTGAATTTGATATGATCGTTAAATGAGTGGTCGATGGAATTTTCGTCAGTGTTACGTCTGTTTTTCTGTGGTTGATGTATCTATCACAGTTCATAGCATTTGCTAGAACCCGAGACGGACAGAAATAAACCATTTCCTTACGCTTCCATTCGTTCATCATTATAGCATGCCTTCCTTTACGCCTGATACATAGGCAGTCTGCTAACCAAACCAGCAAGCCTATCTGCCATACAAATTACCCCACCCTTTCACCTTTCCCGCATGAACTGACGTTGACGCAGTGGTATATAGGTCAACCGTGGGAGCCAGTTGAATGCATCATCAATTCCTTCCTTTTCCTCTCATTGGTCTGCATTCTAACGTGGCAGGCACCATTGTTGCCTAAAAATAGAAGATCACCAGCACTTATACACTGAGGGTGCCTGTTAATCCCAAGCAGTCATCTCGTTGGTTCCTTGTGTAAGTGCAGCTGATCTGGCGATACTGGAGTAGCAAACACGGGCAGCCAATCAAGCTCAAGCTCAAGCTCATGTTCGCTTCGTCCAATTGCTTCATTTGGAATTTGTCCTCTATGGAAAGCATAGATAGCGCCACCGTAGACTTGTGTATTTGACAGAACAGCAATGCTGTCAAAATGTTAAATCTCATATACAGTAGCGCCTTTGTTTTGATGCTGTGAGCACTGACAAAAACTACCTTCAATGATCCATTGGCAGCGACATTTGCTGGATCATAATACTTTGGTAAGGGGATAACCAATCCATGTTTCCAGCTATCTGGAAGGGTTCCGCTAGACCATTCTCGATTCAGCATTGGGTACCCTACCTCATCCAATCCGACTGATTTCCCTTTAGCTTTATTAAGAGCATATTCTAGCTTCGCCTGAAACTCCATCCAAATTGCTTTGTAATAAAGCCAGCGAGGGCGACGGGAAATTTCGGGTTTTTGTAGGGTTTTGTCCAGGGGGTTTTCGAGGTAATTAACCTCACGATCTATCAATGGCAGAAACACTTTACAACACGTCAGGAACACACTCCGCGAAGAAACACTCCGTTCACATCAATCGCCACTCACTTTCTGACCTCCACCTCTCCGGCAACCGAACGCCGTTCACAATCCGGTCATCGTCGTTGTTGATTAACTGCACCAAGGTGCCTATAGAAACAAGGTTTTTATATTTATCTTCGGACTCTACAGTTTCGTTGTTCCTGCAATAGTGATCGATATGGGAAAGTGATCGCTACCCCGGGTGTCATCGTTAACTGACCAGAGTAAGCGGCTAAGAATTGATGCAGATACAATTGATAGGTCTATGGTGAACTCCACTCGACTTCGGATGGACGTAGATGCCCCATCGTTAAAAATCACGAGATTTTTTGCGAACGGCGAAATTTGTGATAGCAGTACCTCGTACGTTGGATTTTCTGCCTCACCATGTGTGATGATTACTGTTAAAATCTCCAAGGAGAACGACTGGCTCAGGAACTTGATCAACCAAGTCACAAATCTGAATTTCTTTGTTTGGTATGTGCCTGTTTGGTAGATATACAGTATTGGACAAAACATTTGCAACTTTTTTGATTTTCCATTCAAAATGACAAACTTTGGTAAGCTAGATCTCAGTTATTTATAGACCGATTAGAATTAAATTTTAACAGAAAATCAGATATAACTTGAATTTTAACATAGATTTTTGAATATTTTTTCCAATCACGAGTTTATAAGTTATAAAAGTTTACTTTAAGTGTAATTTTCGACGAAAAATTCAAAATTATTTATCTAAAAATCAGATAATCCTAAATAACCAAATATTCATATTGTTAAAATCTACAACTTTGCTGAAGATACCATGAAGTCATTCCTTCAATATGTTTAGTTATGTCATTTATAAAAAATCCTCAAAAAATTCACTTTAGTCAAATCGTTACTGCTCTTAGACTTGTGATTGGAAAAATCACTCAAAAATATATGTTAAAATTCAAGTTATATCTGATGTTCTGCCAAAATTTCATTCAAATCGGTCCATAAATAATTGAGATATAGCTTACCAAAGTTGGTCATTTTGTATGGAAAATCGAAAAAGTTGCAAATGTTTTGTCCAATACTGTATGAATATTACTGATACCAGATTGCCGGAAGCGGCCATGATATGCGAATTACTACAGCTATTCACGGAGAAAATGAAGTACTCAAAAGTGAGTTCATTCCACTCAATTCCGGGGGTTCGTGCGTTAACCTAATTTTGAGTTGATGGGGTATAAGTTGTTTTCATTTACAGCCATGCGAAAAAATACTTACTGGCTAAGTTGTTTTCACTCAATCGGCAGATCAAACTACTCAACTTCCAGTACTGTGCCACTTACTCAAATTTGAGGTAACGCACTAAGGTTCGGTTTTTGGGTTGTTTTGCTCTTCGCTCTCTGACAACAATAGAAGGAGCGAATGAAATGGGGAGAGAAAAATAACTCAAAAGTGAGTTAAAAAATACTCAAATATGGGTTTTCCGTTTTCTCCGTGTTAGGTCGGTGCTTAGCGTGGCCATTGTGAAAGACAGATCTGAGGCGACACCCAAGCATGGGAAACACTCACTCAGTTTTTGTGTTTCCCTCACTCGCTTCCACGCACAGTCGGCAGCGAGAAAGCCGAACGTTTCAATTTCCAAAGCCCATTCTGCTTCTTCGGCTTGCGCCAAGCGAAACAATAAACCTAGCGTAACATTTGAAAAGGGCCTAACTGCAAAATGTAAACAAACTTGATTATTCATTATTCGTATCATTTTTTACGTAAATTACTCCTACATACTCTTACGGGCATGCAAAATGCATTATTAATGGTAATTTTATTCAAATTTAAAAGGGCCTATCTGAAAATGATAAAACTAAGAGGGCCTAACTGGTCATAAAAGGGCCTAACTGAAAATTTCGATCAAAATCAGATTGGCCCTTCCGTGCATTTTTAATTTTTCTTCATATTTTTCAATATTTAGCCCTTGTATAGTGATCAGCATAACGTGAAAATTGAGAAATGCTCGATTGAAGATTCTGTAACATATTAATTGTTACTATTTTAAACTCATTGCTATCTAATAGTTTTAAACTTTTGTTCGACACTCATAGTCTATTACTGGGCCACGTAACGTTTTAAATCTAACATAACATAAAAACTAGTAAAAAATGTTGAATTCAAACATCACCGGCAGATAGGCCCTTTTACGAGTCTTCAAACCAGTTAGGCCCTTTCAATTAGGTCCTTTAATTGAACATGGTTTCAGTTAGGCCCCTCCAGTTAGGCCCTTTTATTTAACATAGTTCCAGTTAGGCCCTTTTGGAATTTGTTAATTTTATTGATTATTGAATAGATTTTCAAAGTTTTAGAACAAAATCAATCGATTATGTGAGAAAATCAACATTGAATATTGAAAATTCTTTATTGAAGATTCAGTACTATATTGATTATTCATATTTCAAACCCTTTCTCCTATTTACTAGTTTTATACATGTGTTCGACACTCATGATAGTCTACTAGGTGGCCCATAACGTTTTAAATCCTAAATAACAAAACAACTCGTGAAAATGGTTGAATTCCAACATCATCGGCAGATAGGCCCTTTTACGAGTCTGCAAACCAGTTAGGCCCTTTCAGTTAGGCCCTTTGATTGAACATGGTTTCAGTTAGGCCCCTCCAGTTAGGCCTTTTTATTGAACTTAGTTCCAGTTAGGCCCTTTTGTAATTTATTAATTTTATTGATTATTGAAGTGATTTTCAAAGTTTTAGATCAAAATCAATCGATTAGGTATGTGAGAAAATCAACATTGATTATTAAAAATTCTTTATTGAAGATTCAGTACTATATTGATTCCTATTTCAAGCCCATTCTCTTTTTTACTAGTTTTATCATAATCTTAATGCGAAGTTAGTTGAAAAACTGATTTTTTATCCTGAAAAAAAAATCAATTTCATTCAAAATTTTGAATAATTTTTATTTGTTAATTTTTATTTGTTGCCTCTAGTTGTGGATCGATTTCCAAAAGTCGCAATTTTCACAAAAACAAATTCGTTTGTTTTTGTAACAGCCCTGCAAGAATTCTTCTTATACTTCTTCTTGGCATTACGTCCTCACTGGGACAGAGCCTGCTTCTAAGCTTTGTGTTCAATGAGTACTTCCAAGTTATAAACTGAGAGCTTTCTTTGACAAGTTGCCATTTTCGCATTCATATATCGTGTGACAAGTACGAAGGTACTCTATATTTAGGAAAGTAAAGGAAATTTCCATTACGAAAAAAACCTGGACCGACCGGGAATGGAACTCAGATACCTTCAGAATGGCTTTGCTTTGTAGCCGCGGACTTAAACTGCTCGGCTAAGGAAGGCCCTCAAGTATAAAACAAGTAAAAAAGTGAATGGGTTTGAAATAGATATAATCAATAAGGTACTGAACCTTCAACCGAGAATATCCAACATTTAACTATTACATTGTTTTTCTCTCGCTTTATTTTATTTAAAAACTATGAAAATCACTTCAATAAGCAATAAAATCAACAAATTCCAAAAGGGCCTAACTGGAACTATGTTTAATAAAAGGGCCTAACTGGAGGGGCCTAACTGAAACCATGTCCAATCGGAGGGCCTAACTGGTTTGAAGATTCATTGAAGGGCCTAACTGCTGATGATATTTGAATGCAACCATTTTCACGAGTCGTTATGCTATTTGAGATTACTAACGTTCTGGGCCACGTAATAAACCATAATGAGTGTCTAACACAAGTATAAAACTAGTTAAAAAAGTTAATGGGTTTAAAAAATCAATAATCAATATGTTGCTGATTTTGTATAGAATAGTTTCCAATATTTAGCTTGTATGATATTGTGTTGTTTCCTCACATAATCATCAAATGTTGTCGAAGAATTATGCAAATCACTTCAATAATCAATAAAATTAGCAAATTCAAAAAGGGCCTAACTGGTTTGAAAATTCGTTAAGGGGCCTATCTGCGGATGATGTTTGAATTGAACTATTTTTACAAGTTGTTGTGCTAATTCAAATTCAAATCGTTGTGAGCCACGTAATAAACCATAATGAGTGTCTAACACAAGTATAAAACTAGTAAAAAAAGTTAATGGGTTTAAAAAATCAATAATCAATATGTTGCTGATTTTGTATAGAATAGTTTCCAATATTTAGCTTGTATGATATTGTGTTGTTTCCTCACATAATCATCAAATGTTGTCGAAGAATTATGCAAATCACTTCAATAATCAATAAAATTAGCAAATTCAAAAAGGGCCTAACTGGTTTGAAAATTCGTTAAGGGGCCTATCTGCGGATGATGTTTGAATTGAACTATTTTTACAAGTTGTTGTGCTATTTCAAATTCAAATCGTTGTGAGCCACGTAATAAACCATAATGAGTGTCTAACACAAGTATAAAACTAGTAAAAAAGTTAATGGGTTTAAAAAATCAATAATCAATATGTTGCTGATTTTGTATAGAATAGTTTCCAATATTTAGCTTGTATGATATTGTGTTGTTTCCTCACATAATCATCAAATGTTGTCGAAGAATTATGCAAATCACTTCAATAATCAATAAAATTAGCAAATTCAAAAAGGGCCTAACTGGTTTGAAAATTCGTTAAGGGGCCTATCTGCGGATGATGTTTGAATTGAACTATTTTTACAAGTTGTTGTGCTAATTCAAATTCAAATCGTTGTGAGCCACGTAATAAACCATAATGAGTGTCTAACACAAGTATAAAACTAGTAAAAAAAGTTAATGGGTTTAAAAAATCAATAATCAATATGTTGCTGATTTTGTATAGAATAGTTTCCAATATTTAGCTTGTATGATATTGTGTTGTTTCCTCACATAATCATCAAATGTTGTCGAAGAATTATGCAAATCACTTCAATAATCAATAAAATTAGCAAATTCAAAAAGGGCCTAACTGGTTTGAAAATTCGTTAAGGGGCCTATCTGCGGATGATGTTTGAATTGAACTATTTTTACAAGTTGTTGTGCTATTTCAAATTCAAATCGTTGTGAGCCACGTAATAAACCATAATGAGTGTCTAACACAAGTATAAAACTAGTAAAAAAAGTTAATGGGTTTAAAAAATCAATAATCAATATGTTGCTGATTTTGTATAGAATAGTTTCCAATATTTAGCTTGTATGATATTGTGTTGTTTCCTCACATAATCATCAAATGTTGTCGAAGAATTATGCAAATCACTTCAATAATCAATAAAATTAGCAAATTCAAAAAGGGCCTAACTGGTTTGAAAATTCGTTAAGGGGCCTATCTGCGGATGATGTTTGAATTGAACTATTTTTACAAGTTGTTGTGCTAATTCAAATTCAAATCGTTGTGAGCCACGTAATAAACCATAATGAGTGTCTAACACAAGTATAAAACTAGTAAAAAAAGTTAATGGGTTTAAAAAATCAATAATCAATATGTTGCTGATTTTGTATAGAATAGTTTCCAATATTTAGCTTGTATGATATTGTGTTGTTTCCTCACATAATCATCAAATGTTGTCGAAGAATTATGCAAATCACTTCAATAATCAATAAAATTAGCAAATTCAAGAAGGGCCTAACTGGTTTGAAAATTCGTTAAGGGGCCTATCTGCGGATGATGTTTGAATTGAACTATTTTTACAAGTTGTTGTGCTATTTCAAATTCAAATCGTTGTGAGCCACGTAATAAACCATAATGAGTGTCTAACACAAGTATAAAACTAGTAAAAAAAGTTAATGGGTTTAAAAAATCAATAATCAATATGTTGCTGATTTTGTATAGAATAGTTTCCAATATTTAGCTTGTATGATATTGTGTTGTTTCCTCACATAATCATCAAATGTTGTCGAAGAATTATGCAAATCACTTCAATAATCAATAAAATTAGCAAATTCAAAAAGGGCCTAACTGGTTTGAAAATTCGTTAAGGGGCCTATCTGCGGATGATGTTTGAATTGAACTATTTTTACAAGTTGTTGTGCTATTTCAAATTCAAATCGTTGTGAGCCACGTAATAGACCATTATAAGTGTCGAACACAAGGGGTTATCCGAAAATGACGTCCATCAATTGGGGCCTCCCCCAATGGGGGGATGTACGAAAATGTGACAGTGCATGGATTGGGTATTAGAAAAAGCGTGACAGAGGTGGTAGAAGGGTTCTAGAAATCCCGAAAAACGATGGACGTCATTTTTGGATCTTCCCCAAGTATGAAACTAGTAAAAATCGAATGGGTTTGAAATAGGAATAATCAATATGGTACTGAATCTTCAACCGAAAATTTCCAATATTTAGCTATTATATAGTGTTTATTCACATAATCGCTAAATTTTGTTCAAGATTTATGCAAACCAATTCAAAAATCAATAAAATTAGCAAATTATTAAAGGGCCTAACTGAAACCATGTTCAATCAAAGGGCCTAACTGAAAGGGCCTAACTGGTTTGAAGATTCATAATAGGGCCTATCTGCCGATGATGTTTGAATTCAACAATTTTTACGAGTTGTTGTGTTATTTGAGATTAGAAACATAATGGGCCACGCAACAGACTTTAATGGGTGTCGAACACAGGTATGAAACTAGTAAAAATGCGAATGGGTTTAAAATAGGAATTTTAAATATGGTACGGAATCTTCAATTGAGAATTTCTCAATGTTTACGTTTTGCAGATAGGCCCTTTTCAAATGTTACGCTAGAAACGGCAACTGATTCAGTCGCTACCAACCCGGGAGCATCATGACAGCTGCAGTACAACGTCAGTGTACCGAAAAATTTTGGTCCGTGGTACTGTCAAACTCAATGAAATCATGGAGTGTGCTCAAAATAGGGCGTAAACTAGAATTATGCTGATGGACATAAAAAAAGTTTTACAATTTTTGTTTGGCATTTGTAATATCATTATAAACGAGTGATCACCAAATAACGATTCTCTGAAAGGATTTGTACGGCCATTGGGAAGATTTTATATGACCCACAAGCAAGTTTTGGAAAGTGGTGTGATGTGGTCCGCATGCTGTAAAGTTGCTTATAATAACCGATCCTTTATTAACGAAATTATTTTTTGACCACTTGGCAATTCAAACCAAGATTTGTTTGAACATTTTTTTTCTCATACTCACCCCCAGGTATCTAAGTTTCAATCAGATAAGCTTATTGGATAAACTATCCAGCTTTATACGAGCGCTAATATCACCAAAAATTAGCCCACTTTTATAAAAACGGGATCCAGTGATCTGACGTTTGACATGGGTCGCTTGGTATGGACTAATACACCGGTGCACCAAATTTACACAGTCCGTTAATTTTGACACTTGACCGAAACACGTGGGAATCATTGAGCTCTTGCCGAACGGTGTCACGAACACATGTGCAAATTTGCTGGTGGAAAATACTGCTGTTTGATTTTGCTGGGAACAGCTGATCTTTGTTTATATTTTTCACCAGCAATTTTTAGGTAGTTCTGGTGACATGTAACATGTATGTACACGAGCGCAGAATCAACTATTGAGAAGCGTTACACGCTAAAGTGTCACCGCACCAACACGAATGTTCACCGGTTGAACAATGCGTGGATGAATGTGCAACGAAATCGTTTATTTTTCTGTATACATACATTTTTATACATTTTTCTGCATGCAGTAAAATTTTTCCTCTCGCTGGAAGTTGCAGCGTGACGTTCATAGGCTTATTTGATTGAAACTTAGACCTCTGATGGTGAGTAGAGCGTCTGTACCAGTGATAGAGGCAATAGTAACGGGTTGAGGAATAAAAATTCGCCAAAAAATAACGGATGATCGTTTTTATATCTGAATACGACATTCGAAAGCTATTCTATTCTATTTCACGTAAAAAATAATCTTAGAATAATAAAATCATTGAATCTTTCGAAAAATCATTTCCTCCATTACTGGAACATGTTTCAGTAATAGTGGTATTTGCTAACGCCTGTTCCTATAATAGTGGTTTACATTGATTTCCCATTGAGACTCACTATTATAGGAACACCCCACTATTACTGGTGCAAAGGAGCAAAAAAGCTAAGGTTTTTAATTGTTTTCTACTATTTCCTTACTGATATACAAGCTTTTTTTATACACATTCATATTATTTTAACGTGGGCCATGTAAGAAAAATACACACAAAAATTAAAATTGCCAATAGCACGCTTAAAACCGCACTACCACTATTATTGGTACACACACTATCACTGGATCAGCCACCCTATGAGAAAAAGCCGCATAGAAAAAAAAATCTGCGAATAAAAATAATATCACTTTTTGACCTGATTGAATCTTATTGAAACCCGTTAAAATAAAAAGACAAGGACACCGTCTTCAACCATTTAGCTGCACAAACTGTAACTTAACACTAGACAACGGACAAGCATGCTCCAGTGGCACAGCCGAGAAACATTCCTGACGAAAAGTTTCAATGGCTGAAGCGGGAATCGAACCCACATCCCATGACATGATGCGCTTAAATGCCTGACGACACTAACCGCACGGCCGTGAGGCCCACAATATTTCTTTTGAGAGCAGAAAAGCGATCCACAAATCAGTTGGGCTGTATTGTGAGTAATTTCTCATGAATTACTTTCCCGCAAAATAAAGCACTAACAGGTCATTTAATCTTTTCACCGAACGAATTGGTGCGCTTTTAAGTTCATTTGGTGCTTAAACTAAATTTATTTCCATTGGAAGACGAAAATATCAGATTCGCTATTTCATGCCATTCGTTGTTTTGCATCCGTCAACGACGAAACAAAAGTCCGATCTGCCATAGTGAAAAATCGTGCCGGCAGCGGTGGATGGCCCCATTGTTTACGTTGCAAGGTACGTGAAAATTGCGTTATCTGTCACTGCGCGGGGGGGTTGGTAGCGACCAACCCGGGAGCATCATGACAACTGCCATACAATGTCAGTGTACCGAAAAATTTTGGTCCTTGGTACTGTCAAACTCAATGAAATCATGGAGTGTGCCCGAAATAGGGCGCAAATTAAAATGATGCTTAACGGACATATTTTTTTAATTATTTTTGTTAGGCATTTGTAATATCATAATTCATCAGTAATCACCAAACTGAAAAAGTTTTGTGCGGTCCTCGGGAAGATTTTGTACGACCCACGAGCGGGTTTTGAATAGTGGTGTGATGTGGTTCGCACAAAGATATGCTGAAAGATGCTTATAGTAACCGATTCTTTGCTTTCGAAATTATGTTTTGACCGCTTGGTAATTCAAAAGATGTCAAATTTGTCTGCGTTTCTCCATGTTGGGGATTGTAAAATATTACGTAACGCAACAGGCAGAGGAAGGGGGTCTTCCATAGTGTTACGGGCCATGCAAAAACAAAATCCATAGATAATCTGTTACTTGGCGAAGGGAGGGAGCTTAAAATTGGTCATATTATATTTGAATAATTCCTTATGATGATTTATGTCACATTTTTTTTTATTCATGGAAGGATTTTTCTTTTGCAAAAGTGCAGTGAAGTGTTAAAGTTCAATTAGGTGTTTTTTTTAGTAATTTATCAGCTTGAAAATCAATTTTATGTAGTTCATATTCAGCCTTTTACTCGCAGCACACTTTTCTTTGTGGATTTGAACACTTATTTTCTCATACTCACCACCAAATGTCTAAGCTTCAATCAGATAAGATTATTCGATGAACTATCAAGCTTTTAACGAGCGCTATTATCACCATTAATTTGCTCACTTTTTTATAAGCTGCTGTTGAAGTGTCAAAATTTTTGGACCGAGTGAATTAAGTACAACGTTGATTGAACGGACTCAAGCCACACGTCAAACTGATGGATCCCTACCAGAAAGTAAATAACTTTTGAAGGCCATTACCGCTCTTGAAAAGCTGGATAGTTCATGCAATGAATTCATCCACGGTCTTCTTTTCTTGTCCACTTTTTTTTTCTTTTCCGCTCTGCCCGTATGTGCTTACATAAAATTACTTCCGCACCAATAGACTAATCCATTAGTGTACTAAAATCACTCGGTCTGAAAATTGTGACACTTGAGCAGGTCCAGAACACGAGCATACGGATGCGTGCCTCGCTCAAGTGTCACAATGGTCTTATCCACTGGTGTACTAAACTGACTCGGTCGAAGAATTTTGACACTGGAGCGGGTCCAGATCCCGTGGAGATCATACGGGAGCGTGCCCCGCTCAAGTGTCACAATTCTCAGACCGAGTGAATTTAGTACACCTGTGGATTAGACCATATCCAGTGAACGAATGTTTACCGGATGAACAATGCGTGGATGAATATGCAACGAAATCGTTATTTTTTTGTAAACATCGGCCCCTGTAAAGGTTTTCTTCTCGCTGGAAGTTGCAGTGTGACATCATCGTGAATTAGTTCATGCACACTTAAACGGAATCGCCGAGAATCCAATAGCTGATTTTTCGGTTATAATTTGACATTTTCGGTAACTCCATTAACGAGATCTCTGTAAACGTTCACCGAGATCTCGACAAAATTTGGATTGCCGAAGTCTTTGTAAAATAAGTACAGAGTCGGCATTGAAAATTACCGAATTCTCAGCTGTTGGATTCTCGGAAAAACATTTTACTGAGGTCGGTGAAATAATTTAAGTGTGTAGGCCTATTTTATTGAAACGTAGACCTCTGGTGATGAGTATGAGAAAAAAGTGTAAAAATCGCGCATTTTCACTTTTGGATTTAACTCGATCCCATTGAAACCCGTTCATATATATCCCTCCCCTTGGTTATGCGACCTTGCCGCGATGGGAGGGCATAATCCATTAGCCCATATGATGGAAACCAAAGGCGTAACCTGTAGTGGTGGTATCACATTTTGGCATTTTTTGCTTAAAGCCGCGTCATAATTCATATGGCATAGACGCAATAATATCTCGGATGTGATCCAACGGACATTCTGCGTCATTGATAGAATTGATGCCCATTTCAAATAATTAATCTATTCGAAGTGGACATTAATACTATTGGTGACGTTCAGTTTGCCTTTTGCTAACCAGAATGATCCGTAGCCACTCTTACTATTAGCTAGCTAGATATATCGTTATCATATACGACGTAGGGAATACTTAGGAAAATGACTAGTAGATTCACTGAGTAGAAATAAGTGGCGACAATCTTATTTTAATATGGTTTTTACATTGCCATAATAAGAAATACCTCTTTTGTAACAGCGGTATAAATAATCTAATTCCAGCTTCATTTTCGCAAAATTTACAAGTAGAAAGTAGGCGTTGTGAAGCATTGCATTTGCCACCGAAAAGTGAATCTTGTAGGAGACTGTAATAGAAGCCTAAGGTAACTTTACTCATCAATATTCACTATAAAAATAACTATGGAAAGTAAGACGCTGAGATCGATCATTAGGGTACACTTGCTAGTTTCGTTAAATTGTTGAACAGACAAGGAAAGCGACTTTTTTCTTTAAGGATATATGAACGTAATGACCAATAAATACTTTTAACAACAAAAAATGAAATTAACTAGAACTACTACTAAACAGCCTAATTTTGTTAAGACTTGACGACAAGACTCTAAGCTTACGTAAAAGACAGGAGTTATCAGAATAGCACTTGAATGACATATTATTCAAAACCATTTCGACTAGACAGTATTACTTCAGACACTACTATTTCAAACAAATTCTGATGGAGCTGCTGATTTTCACAATGCTTCCTTTTTTCAGAAGCAAGGGAATGTGGGTACTTTTCAAAAACTACCACGTCACAATACTAATAAAAAAAACAGTGTTCATGTGGGCGCCATTGCCTAGTCCGTCTGAGTATTGGTCCTGGTAGAGGGGAAACTTGGCAAAAGCCAGACCGAGGGTTCAGCCTTGACAAGTTAAGCTGTCAGGCAGCTCCAACTGAACACCATACAAAAAAAAAAAAAAAAAAAAAAAAAAAAAAAACTCGATCCCATTGAAACCCGTTCATATATATATTTTTTTTTTATAATACGGGCCACGCCTTCTTTTGAGGGCATCAAAGTTATCCACAAAATTAGTTTTGTGACTAATTATGTTGTACAATATCTAATCGCGCCCGATAACTTTACTCCGTTAATCGATAAAACATGTTCGCCAGAAATAAATGTACTAGTATCACTGTATGAAACAGCATTTCCAGCTAAACTAAGCACTAACAAGTCAATTAATCGTTTCACCGAACGATTTGATGCGCGTTTAATTCATTTGGTGTCAAAACTTGGTGCTTTCATTAAGTTTATTTTCATTGCATGAAGAAAAAATCGGATTCGCCCTTATTTCATTTCATTCCATTCGTTGTTCTGCACCCGTCAACAACGAAACAAATTTCCGATCTCCCATAGTGAAAAATCGTGCCGGCAGCGGTGGATGGCCCCATTGTTTACGCTGCAAGTAGGTACGTGAAAATTGCGTTATCTGTCACTTCGCGGGGGGGTTGGAATTCATGCAAATTTCACATCCGACATTTACGTCTAAACAGGTGTGAAATCCAACAACCTTGGTTTTTCTCAATTAAACAGGTCTTTTCCATTTTGCTTACAAAAGACTACGGAGTGCTACGGCCCTTCAAGTATTAGTCACGTAAAAGATGTAAACATTCCGCTCAGCTGCTTGTGACGACACGGTCAGACGTATCAGTACAAATGTTCTACGCAGTTTTGCATGACGTCACCTTCGAAAACTTCATGAACTTTTAGCTCGTGACTTCAAAACTGAAGTTATTACAAACCCCCATTTAATGCATGATACGCACATTCGAATACCCCACGTCGCACCACACCACCACTACCAGCGGACCATTCCACAACCAAGGCTCGCTGCCGACTCTTCCCAGAACAACAAGTAGTGAAGCCAATACGAAGCAACATTTCGGCATCAGGTGATCCATACCACGAAAATAACCAATCATCTCGCCTCAACAACCAAGAGACTTGAAAGAGCTAAGTTCAAAAAGGTTGCAACCCTTTTAGAAATAACAATATCAGTTTCCACGATTTCACTGAACACGATCATCATACTCAGTGTGCGTCAGTTTTTTTGAAAGAACATCACTTTCCACAACCACATGTCTTTATTCTTATAATGGAGCGCTTGCGACGGTTTCTTGTTTGATATTTTCCCACCACTGAGCAAAATCTAGACTGACAATCACATAGCTCTCCTGTCATACACCCCAATACTTTGTTGAAAACTCCATCTTTTCCAATTCATCGCATATCGTAGCCTCTAAAACCTCATTCCAAAACAATCCATTCCAGGAAGTCCAAAAATCCTCCAAGCTCCCTTCCGAAAATCACAACTTTGTCATCGGAATTCTTGCAAAGCACACATTCGAAATCGTACTGATTTCCACCAGAGATATGAGCAACATTCCTGTTCTCAAGTCTTATCACCAGAAGAATTCTATAAATTCTTGCTATACATACATGCTATGCTCCGCCAACGCCCGAGAATTACGCTAATTCTCTCAAACTTTGCCCCCTGGAGAATTCTATCAATTCTCGCAATATTCATGGGAAATCCTACTAATTTCCTCAAACGCCAAGAAAATCACACTGATTCTCGCAAAGTTTGACCCCACGGAGAATTCTTCTCAATTCTCGCATCTGTGAACTTTCAACAGAAGTTTTCCATGGCAAATTTGTTTCGCCTCTCGCATGTTTTATTGCAATTTTGCATTCAATCTCAAATGCCGCGTCACTTTGTGAATAAGATCACACAGAACATTCTTCCGCTGATTATATACTTACGATATTTACCCTTGTTTTTTTTTATCCTCGTCGCCAGCTGTAAGATTCTGCGTCCGTCTGCTTGCTCACCACATTCGTTATCCCCCGTTGTCATTCCAGCCGTCAGTCAGTTGCACCCACCAACAAAGTATAAGCATGTGACAGCTATGCATCACCAGATAAAGGTGCAATGAATTACAAGATAAGAATGTGTAGGTGTGCATGGTACTGTTCATTGACCGATCTTGATTATAGCCAAATGCAATATACTACAAGTTGGTTTTGCACTGACACAGCTGAAAAAGTATCAGCATACTTTATGCATGTTAAACGCGTACAGTAATACTTTTTTAAGTCAATATAAACTATCAAGACTGAGTTTTATCGCTTTGAAATGCAAGCTGAAAAGTCATCATTGTTGTCAAAACGAATGACGGGCTACTTAGCCTTAATTCTGATTTGAAGGTGAGCCGTTTAGAACAGAAAGCCGAAGGTAATGGAATCTGGAACATGTTGAAAGGTTGCACCGATGTTTTGTGGCAGTGTTACATGTCAGTTCATACACAGGTTCAAAATCTAGTTAAACATTTGCTAACTTATTTGTCATTCATTGGACGAATTCCAAGACGTAACCGTACATAGAAAGTCATATAATTAAACAATGCCTTGATTTATTTTTTGCAATTTCCCATCGTAATAGGCTGTTTTTCATCACACCAATCTGCCATGAAACGGCCTACTTTCCTGCACTGAAGTATGCAGTGCGGGAATAGTCATTACGTAACTGAAACCAGTGATGTAATGATTCATTTCACAACGCTTCCTCGTTACGCAACTGTTTTGAGTTGCGTAATGAATCATAACAACAATTTTTCAGAAATTTTAAAATAATGGTGAATGCTTTCTGATATAATTTCTCGAGTGGTCTTCTACGAAATTCTAAAAAAAATTTGTACGTAACTCGTTGCAGAACTCGATTTTTATAGCACTCATCGTAATTATCTTACTCGGCAAGCCTCGTAGGATAAATTTACGGCTCGTGCTGTAAAAATCATCATTCTGCAACTCGTTCCGTAAACTACTAGTGCCACATCAATAGGTGCGAACTGGGAGACTATAATGAATAAACATTTGAGCATGAGATCTTTATTGAATTTAACAAAGGTTCACATACAAGACGCGACGCGAGACAAGACATAACACTTATCGTTCTTACAATCGTCAAAAAAGTTAAAAAAATTTTACCTTTTGTCGACCGGTTTCGGGCGCGATGTAGCCCATCTACAGGACAATGTCCGACTGACTGCGATGATTTCGTACGTTGATCGTATACGTCAAAAACGAAGAGATGCTTTAATGTATTGTGATGTCTGCTATGTTGAAGAGGCACGACGTGATCGGAGGGTCGTCTTCATTCATCAATGGCTCTTCAGACTTGTTGATGAACATGGACTCCCATGCGTTTAGGTGCGAAGCTTTCCTTACTGATTTTATTAACTTCGCACCTTGCCAGTTTATGCTATGGTTACAGTTTGATGCATGAACCGCTACGCTGGATTCATTTGTCCTATTGGAAACCACAGCATTCCTGTGTTCTCTTAATCTTGTTTTTATCTTCCGCCGGGTTTGTCCTATATAGACCGCAGAGCAGTCCTGGCATGGAATCTGCTCGTATACGATCAACGTACGAAATCATCGCAGTCAGTCGGACATTGTCCTGTAGATGGGCTACATCGCGCCCGAAACCGGTCGACAAAAGGTAAAATTTTTTTAACTTTTTTGACGATTGTAAGAACGATAAGTGTTATGTCTTGTCTCGCGTCGCGTCTTGTATGTGTCGTTTAGTTCTTACGTTAGCACACACCACAAAATGAGTGATTAACAAAGGTTCTTCAAATAATTTTGGCACAGTTCTTTTCACATGCCTCGTGTTGTTCTATGGTGATCAGTTGCATGTCTCTCACTGGAATCTCTTCAACAAACCATTTTATTGAACATATACTTTGTATCAAGTCAATTTGTATTATTGTCCTTGGTTAGCCACTTTGAACTTTCAACTTGTCAACCTGAAAAAATAGGCACAGCATTACAAAAATTCAAACCTTTTTTTCTTATATGGATTGTCTGAAGACCTGAGACTGAAGACACGCGTGAAAAATTCTGAAATTTAATAATTGTAAACACAAAGCTTGCTTTGATTGAACTATAAAACCAATATTGTGTTGCACACTTAGAATAATATGCCGAATCTCGGCTTTTGGAAACCGAGATCCGCACAGCCGAGCGCTTGGCAGTCATCTCGGCTTAATAGTTTTAACTGATTAACTCGGTTTCTGTGAAAAGTTTTATCTACCGTGTTTAACCGAAAATCTCGGCATCTCACAAACTGAAATCTCAGCTAAAATGAAAAACAATCATTGTTGAGGCACTTTTAGCCTCAGAATATTATTTAGTTTTCATTAGTGTTTTTAAGCAATGTCAACTTTGGAGCTGCCCATATATCATAAATGGAAATGGTTAATGACGTGTCCTTTAAATTCGAGTTATTATTTCACAATTACTTCCCGGCAAAAAAGCACATAATATCCGATATCTAGCACTAAATTACATAAAAACAACAACTTTGAGCGTACTTACTGAAGAGTTTGTACAATCTAGCTTCCTCCCGCTTCATGATTTCCAGCACTTGGTTTATTGTAAGAACTTTTCCACGATATTTACACTACTTTTCCACATATACACAAAAGCGATGTGAATGAAAACAAGATGGCAGATGATAAAATAAAATGCCGAGAATCTCGGTAAACTTAGGTCGAAACCGATATATCAGCATTTGATACAACTGAGTTCGGTGAAAACATTGTTAGCGTTGGTGCTCGGCTTACATAGTTGAAGAGATACGGATAAAAAGTAGAATTAACCGAGATTTCAGTTTCAGAAGTTGCCGAATCTCGTTTAAATTAATTTTTTAGCTGAGTTTTCAGCAAAATGTGCAGAAGCCGAGTTGATCCAGCATTTTCAAATGCCGAGCTCGCGAACAAAATTTGAGTGTGTGGCAAGAAATGTCAGAAGGGGGTGATTCAGAAATTATAGCAAGCGAGCGTAAAAAGCTGAATTCGGGAAGGTTCCTTGATCTATGCAGCGTTCCATCGCGGTTCTAAACATGTTCGGATCCGCGTTGATTGTCGCTTTGAAGGCAACATTCGGGATACCATCGGGTCCCGGTGCCTAGCATCTAACAATCATTATTATACTATCATTTCTTCATTTCATCAATGTAGGGTTGGACGAATAAAGAAACACTTCAGGATTTGGACATCGACATCGTTACGAAGATGCAGCGTCAGCTGGAAGAGGAGAACAAATACCTAAAGAAATTCTCAAACTGCTGCTCCCGGTGCGTGTGCCAATGCGTGAGCAACAGTCTCGATCCGCCAGCCACCACCGGAAGTGCCCAGGCATCCCGTCCAATCATCAGCCCTCCGAAAGCGCTTCTATCACCGCCAGCAACGGCCCCGAGCCATCCGATCCGGGACGAGCCAAACCCAAGTACCGACAAGATCACCGATCGTCGTGTTCCTCGCCTGTGCCAGCAAACGCAGCAGACCACACCGGGGCGGGCCCCGGTCGTCAAGCGTGGCGCCAGAATTGCTCCAACTCGAAACTGCATGATCACCGGAGGTGTGGAATTGGTCCCGCTGCTGGCCAAACGCCGCTCCCAACCGAGACCCATAAGCCTCGGGACGACCGACGTTACCAAAATCGATAAGTACAGCTCCAATGGGTAAACTATCATCCCCCTAGAGCAACGGCACCACTTATTAGCAAATTCAGCAAATAGTACAGCCCTAACATTCAGTAGTCCCCAACCGGCCAATTCGGAACTAACCATCCCACACCGCTTTCTTCCACCTGCTTTCAGCGTAGCGGCACGGCACTCAGGAGATGAATACCTGCACGAGCTTTGCACCCAAATGAACCAGAAGCAGCGCCGAATGGAAACCACCCGAGTGGTCGAGTTCGAAACCAGCAAACAGCACTTCGACACGTGGTCCAGCTTCTGGGGCCGGCCAGGGCACGGAGCACCGCTTCCCAACAAGAACAAGCTTAACCTGGACAATCTGCTTTACTCGTCGCCGCGGTAAAGCAGCATTCGTGCCAGACTCTCACGCTCTCGTAGTGTTTTGTAAGTATCGATCATGCTTTTGGATGAAGGAGCATTTACAGCGACTTAAATTCATATTCGTACGGGGTACTGCTTCCGCATCAAGTTGGTAAAAAATGAAAGTCGTGGATGCCATCTATCATTCGATAATCATAAATTTGCCATTTATTAAAAACTATCACTACTATGAGACAGAGGAGGATCTTCTGTCCATCGTAGCATTGTTTAATAAGGTGAAAATCCATTGGTTCGTCAGTAACAACAAGCTGTAGACTTGATTACCAATGGCTTTTAGGGCGAGATCATAAATTTTGCGAGAAATGTACTTTAATAAATCGAAACAACAATATAAATGTTTAGAAAAATAATAATATGATTGCAGTTTCAAATTTTGTAAGTGTAAAAAGGTGTACGAATATTAAATTGGGTAAATTTCAGACACAAATTAAATATTGTTCATTGTTCCAAAGAATAAAGTGAATCAGTGGCGCGGGAAGTGGGTAGGACAGGTAGGACATGTACTACGCACAAAAATACCTGGGTAGGGCAGTCAAAGGATTGTCTTACCCACGATTTAGCAAAACAAAAATACAAGATCAGCAGAAGGCTTGAAAAATAAATTAAACTATTTATCATCTGTTCAATATACAAGCCTGTGTGGACAGTTTCTCCAACATATCAACAGCCAACCCGGTAAATGTTCTGGGATAAATAAGCGTTCCTGGAAGTTATTTTTGAGAAGCTTTTGGAACTTCTATAGTGCATTGTCAGAAGATTATTGTGGAATTTTTGGATGATGTAATGGATTAATCACATTGTCGATCACGAGTGTTATGGTGCTAGCGATTTCTGAAAGTGCGATCACTCTTGACTTGTTATTAACTCTCAAAATATTGCTAAATTTCTTAACGATTCTCATGGCAATTCCTATAGAACTTCCACAGTCCATAATTTGCACAAACTGTGATATTAGAGTAATGGAGTCAACGGAGTCTCAGTACAGAATGATTTATTGGGTTCTCTCTATGTCGTGTATCAGTGTGTGTGAGTGTGTGTGTGTATGAATGATGAACGTATAAAAGCAAGGTTTACCAATATGCAGGTGTTATGGAATACACTTTTAACAAATACAAGTCACCCTTGTCACACAAACTACCACTGATATTTGTGGCATCTAGTGAAATATATATAAAGGCGATGAAACATTCTTCAAGAATCCGTTTCTTACGAAAACTTTTGCTATTAGCCACTTTGAGGTTACTCCGGTGTAAAAAAACACCAAAAAATAACAAAATTTTGGCTATTCATCAATTTGCTATCGAGGAAATTAGAACGATCTGGCTGGTTGTAAAGACAGCCAGTTTGGTCTACTCTTGCCTATTTTTTTCAATTAAATTGATTTAAGAGGGATTTTTTTTAAAGACTTTGTCCCTTTTTAATGCAAGTCTCTACAAAGTCTCTAATTTTAATTTTTATAGCTACCATCTAAAAAAAAAAATTATCAAGAGTCCCATTTTTTCTAATACCGCTTGAATTGAATCCTGAAGAAAAATTGTACAGACTACAAAGAAACCTTCAGAGACTACGACGGGTCCAACCGGCTCTTCAGTCTCAGATTCCTCTAGGAATAGCTTCAAAAATTATCATAGTGATTTTATTTAGCTCTTTTTCAGGGTCTCCTACAGAAACCTCTTCCGAAATTCTTCTAGATATTTATTTACCAATTCTCCCAGAAATTCTTTCAACGATTTTTCAAAGGATGGTTAGAAGAATTACTTCCGAATTTGCTGACTCCTCCATTGTTTCTTTTCACCTTGATTTTCTTTTCCAAAACTATCCTAGAATCTCCACCAGAGATTTTTCACTTTCTAAGGAGATCTTTCCAAGATTCCTACACAATTTCTCCTGAAGAAATCCTCAAAGGTTCATTTCAGAGTATTTGATAAAAATGGTTGAGGGGTTTTTCAAGAAATCTTGCAAGAATTCCTCCTCCTGTCCATGTGGATTCCTTCAAGAATCCATCCACAATTTATCCCAGAAATCCAAAGTTTCTTAAGGGGTTTTTCGGAGCAATCCATTTTTTTCTAGAAATTTCTCCAGCATTTGGTCGGTGTTCAGACAGACAGAATCAAATGCTATTTCATGCTTTTAGGAATACGAATGCCAGTCATTCGTAATATTTTTTGCTGTAATAATGGAACTTATCTGTATTATCATGTATCTGTATCAAAATAGCATCGAAAAATAAGAATTGATAGAGTCCATAACGTATCTTTAGAACGCCAAAATATCATCTAATCCGGTCTGTCTGAACACCGACCATTTCATCCAAATAATTACTACTGCAGTTTTTCCAAACACCAGCTAATACTGCAACAATTTTCCCAATAATTCCTCCAATCATTCCTTCACAAAATTCTATAGAGATTCTGCCCAATGTTCTTTGAGAAATTCTTTTACAATCTTTTACAAAAGCCAGCGAAATGCTATCCCGAGATTCGGTTGATTTTGTTTTAAGATTATCTTAGCAAATTATCTACGAAATCTGGAAAGACTTTCTCAATAGTCCAGGCGTTATTTTAGAGGTCATTGTTCTTTGAGAGTGGTTTGAAACTTCCACTAGTTTCAAATGAGATTGCTTCAGGATTTTATTTAGAAGTGCCTTAAGGTTGTAATCTTCAGAAAAATTGCATTGACATTGTCCTTGAAAAAATCTCAAAGTATTACAGGAGAAATTTCTGAAGAAGCCTGGAGTAATTGCTGAAGATGTCTTTAGGGAAATCTCTAGTTGAAATCTTATATTTTTCTCAAAGACAGTTTTATAGGAAATCCCTTTAAATATGGATGAATCATTCGATAAAGTTGGGACTTTCTTGAAAAATTCCACAAATAATTTTCGAATGCATTCTGATGAGTCTTTGAAGAAATTTCATTTCTGTGGTTCTCCTTGGGTAAATCCAGGTTGAATTCTTGAGGCATCCAACACAAAACTCTTGAAGAAATTCCTTAGCAAAACTCGTCAAACTCCTTTAGAAATTTTCGGAGTGATATCTAAAAATTTTATCTAAATAAATTTCAAATGAAATTACAGGAAAAAATTACGTTATTCCAAAAAGGTTTTGGATTTTGAAATGTCTGCTCTGATGCTATGAAGAATTAAACTCTTATCTCCTGGCTCCTAATAGGTTTCGTTTTGTTTTCCTGGATCCTGTTTGGCCTCTTTCTAATTCCTTTTAAGTCTTTTTTCAGGCAAGAGATCTCTTATTTCCTATTTTAAGGCACTCAGTTGCTACGTACCCCGTAAAATTGGAAAGCTTTTTTGTTTTGAGAAATATACTTCGAACTTTCAATGCAATTATTCATTCTATACAAATTGTATGAGAGTCAAAAAAGCTCGTTTTCTAAGAATCATGTTATTTCTTCGGTTGAGCGGGAAAGTCACCTGAAAACATTGTTAGAACTCTTGGAAACAGAAGAATTTCCCCAACTCAAAACCGACCAAAATGTGACTCACACCCCTTTGCGTTTGAGCCTTTCAAATACAGTAACTTGAAATTTTCAGTCTAAGATTCCATAGGGTTAAAGTTTTTCTTAGCTTCAATGTGCACAAAACATTTGCCAACTTTTGTCCTACCCGTGGTTTCGAACGTGGACGCGCCTCTGAAGTGAATAGAACAGTTCATTTTTGTCGATGGCATCTATGACTTTCACTAGTGATAGAGTATTTGAGATGCTATGTATCATTTGATATTTTTTTACCAACTTATTGTGGAAACAGTGCCCTGTACGAATATTAAATTGAGTAACTGTATCTAGCTTGGAATCGGATTTCCATCGCTTGACGCCGGGGCAAGCGATCGCAAAGTTCGATCAAATTGATTATCTATTAATTAAGGATGACATATCATGACAACAGTTTAGGGTAAGTTAATCTCGTTGATCTCGTTAGAGTTGGAAGGCGCAATGAGCAATTTCCACTATAGATGTATGCTTCCGGATTAGTTGAAAAGAAAAAAAGGTTTCCATAAATTCTATGCTAAAGTTAGACGTTTAACGGAAATTATAAAGTTTACGGCTATTGTTAAGTTATCGTCTTTAGGATTTCACCATACAAGTTATTCATCGTTAAAATATCGGCAAAACCAGATGCTTCCTTAATCTTCGAACCATTATTACTATTGACCTAAGGTAGATAAGAGTTTACTCCATTGACGTGAACACATGAAACTGTGCATAGCATAAAATATAAATGTTGCAAAACTAGCTTGTTTAAATTGTATCGTTAGTTGAATATAAATATAATGTTTTACGAATTATAACGTCGATATAAAAAAAGAAAGTTAAAATCAGATTAACTAATATAAAACGGGGACACATAGTAAGATTCTAATGGTGTTTAGATTATTTCTATCACATCCTTTTCGAATTTTCATTGTTATATCATTAGATTCGCCTCACTTTGTTACTCCATGTGAACTCATTAATTTGATTTTTATTTCGTTTTTGTTTTCATCTCAACAACATGGTCGCAAATGGCCAACATTTTTTAATTTTTGATCTTCAATTTTCCAATTACTTTTCGAGATATGGTAAAGAGCAGTAATTCAGCGCAAAAATTTGAATACTACAATCGATTCTCCATTACCCGATGTTCAAGGGACCATCGACTTATAGAATTATTGAGTTAAGGTACCGCGGGGCAAGTGGGTAAATGTGGTAAGTGAAAATAATGTGTATATTTTACTGAATATGTGAATTAACGTTTCAAAATCATGCGTAAGCCGTTGAGGCCATTCAGAACATTACGGTAGGTAAGAGATTCCTGAGATTTTTCAACCATTATTGCATAATAGAGCGAAAGATTGTTAACCTGTTAACTGGTACTCCGTAACAAGTTGGCGGCGTGCAATCTTATTTTAATATTTTCAGTGGAAAAAAGTTGCGGAAAAAATATTCTGTACCACTTTTAAGTTGTCCCCTCTGACAGTTTTAAACTGCAATAAAAAAAAGATTTAGAATTAATTCGACATAGACCTAAAAATAACTAAATTGAAACACCGTCAATTTTCCAATCACGTGGGGCAAGTGAAAAGTTTCTCTTTAGAGATTGAATTTGTGTTTTCTCTCTAGGTAGCTATAAGTACACAAGGTTCGCAATTATCATAGAATAACAGAACGTGCTTATAATTCAAGAAACACTATACTCAAAGCGTTAAAAGATATTATCATGGCCAAATCATGGAACTTCTCTAAAAATAAGGTTGCCAAATATAACCCTTCTAGTTTTTCTGGGCCTTTTGTCGTATTTTTTCGAAAAAAGGAGATACCCATTAATGTTTTACTGATTTCCTCTGAGATTTATGAAAAATATAAATCTGTAAAGGAAATCAAAAAAATTTCTTTGGACAAATTGAGACAGTTTTTGGATCACGAGATGAAGCTAACGCTCTCTTGGAATCCAAATTATTTTTTGATTCCTATCGTGTGTATGCTCCTTGTGAGTCATGCGAAATAAATGGAATTATATATGATGAATCATTAGACTGTGATGACATTAGGAATCTTGGTTCAGGGTTTTTTTTAGGAACAAATCCATTTCTCCTGTCGAGATTTTGGATTGTGTTCGTTTATCAAAATTATTTATTGATGGAAATGATTCCAAATATGTTCACTCGAACTGTATCAAGCTTACGTTTTCTGGATCTGTACTTCCAGACTATGTAAATGTTGATAATGTAATTTTTCGCGTGAGACTTTATTACCCAAAGCTCATGCATTGTGACCGATGCCTTCTCTTTGGTCACACTTCAAATTTCTGTTCAAATAAACAAAAATGTTTCAAGTGTGGTGAATTTCATTCTTCATCCACTTGTAAAAATGTATCGAATGTTTGTATTTATTGTGAACAGAAACACAATTCTTTGGAAGAATGTGCTGTTTACATTGAAAATTAATCAAAATTTAATCAAAAAATTAAAAATAAAAATTCTTTGTCTTATGCTGATTCACTTAGATTCACTGATAACATTGCTTCTACAAATACTTTTGATATTTTGTCAGATGATGATGGGAAAGTAGACCAAGAAAATTTTGGTAATTATGTGTACAAACCTCCTAGTAAAAGAAAAAGAATTAACATTAAAACTTCTAACAGTCATAATCAATGCTTCGAACCTCAACCATCTACTTCTTTTGATATGAGCTTTCCACCCTTAAATGATACTGTTTCTTCTAAAAATATTCCTGGATTTCGTAAATTACAGACTGATCCTACTTCTAACAGTAAAAATTGAAATTGAAATAATTTTCCAGAGGAAAAAGTAAAAGAAGATACTGGTAGTTCAGTTTTTAACATTTTAGATTTTTGGGATTGAGTGATTTTTGGAAAAAAAATAATTAAATTATTTTTACCTATATTGGCTACTTTTTTGAATAAATTGAATTCTTTTGTCCCTCTTTTATCTTCATTTCTCTCTTTCTAATGGCTTCGATAAATATTAATAATTTGAACGTTCTACAATGGAATTGTCGAAGCATTATTCCAAAAATTGATAGATTGAAAGTTTTGATAAGCGGTTATAATATAGATTTGTTTTGTTTAAACGAAACTTGGTTAGAGCCATCCAAATTCTTTCGTGTTTCAAAATTGAATATAATTCGAAAAGATAGAGATTCTTCATATGGAGGAGTTCTTATTGGAATTCGTGACGATATAGAGTTTAAATATTTGGATTTATCAATACATTCACAAGTTGAATATGTTGCTATTTCTATTAAAAAATAATTCAATTATTTGCTTTTATATTCCTCCAAATGTATCTTTTTCTTTATCCCAAATTAAGAGTATATCAAATGAAGTACCTCCTCCATTTTATATATTAGGCGATTTCAATGCACACAATTTTGCTTGGAGTAGTGAGAAAACTGATGGTAGAGGTTCGTTGATTATGGATTTGATTGATGATTTAAACTTACATATCCTAAATGATGGATCTTTTACTAGGATTGTTGTACCACCAAATCATCATTCGTGTATTGATTTATCGCTATGCTCTAATAGCTTGTCTATGAAATCTTCATGGAAAACTATTGACGATCCTAATGGTAGTGATCATTTGACAATTTTAATAGAAATTCAAAAACCTATTCGTGATAAATCAGTCCATGATTCTAATGTTCCTAATCTATGTGAAAATATAAATTGGACAAAATTTTCCGATCTTGTATCCCTTTCATTAATTAATTTTATTGATTTGGTATCTCCAATAGACAATTACAATTATTTTTCAAAATTATTAATTGATTGTTTATTCAAATCTCAAAATAAAAAAATGTTTCACGATTTATTAAAAAAATCGCCCTTTTTTCTGGTGGGATAATGAATGTTCCATTGCTTTAAAAACTAAATCTGATGCTTTTAAATTATTTCGTAAATCAGGCTCCAGAAATCATTATTTTGCATATCGTAAAACTGAAGCACAATTCATAAGACTAACTAAATCCAAAAAGAGAAATTAATGGAAAAATTTTATTCAAAATTTAGATAGAGAAACTTCTTTATCTACATTGTGGGATGTTGCCAGAAATTTAAGAAATTATGATCCCAGCATTTCTAATGTTTTAGAATATTCGGAAAAATGGATACATGAGTTTGCTTCAAAAATTTGTCCTGATTTTGTCCCACGTTCCATTAAATTTAAGAATAGTCCATTAAATTATTTTCCTCATCTTTGTTGTCCGTTTTCATTAGCCGAATTCAATTTAGCATTATCAATTACAAAAAATACTGCTCCAGGTATTGATAACATAAAATTTATTGTATTGAAAAATTTACCTGATGATGGAAAAACCCATTTACTTTCAATATATAATACTTTCTTATATCAAAATATAATTCCTACTGAATGGCGATTTATTAAAGTTATAAGTATCCTTAAACCTGGTAGAGATCCGTCTTCGGCTGATAGTAGAAGACCAATTAGTTTATTATCTTGTTTGCGTAAACTTTTGGAAAGAATGATTTTATATCGTCTTGAATTGTGGGATGAAAACAATAACATTTTTTCATCTTCTCAATTTAGATTTAGGAGAGGTCGAGGTACTCGCGATTGTGTTTCACTTTAGAAAACAAGACTAAGTTTCTACTTTTCTTGATGTTTCTGGAGCCTATGATTCTGTTCTAATTGATTTATTATTTGAAAAGATGAATAATTTCAAAATTCCCAGTATGTTTTCTAATTTCATAATTAATTTATTTTCTTTCAAAATTATGAACTTTTTTCATAATGGAGAATCAAAATTATTAAGACATAGTTATTTTGGACTTCCACAAGGATCATGTTTAAGTCCATTTTTATACAATTTATTTACCAGCGACATGGCATCAATAATTCCTAATGGTTGTTATTTGCTTCAATTTGCAGATGATAATGTTATTTCTATCAGTGGCAAAAATAGAGAAGTCATTAGTCATTTTATGCAATGTGCCTTAAATAACATTGATTCATGGGCACATGAGAAGAGATTTTCATTTTCTGTTCAATAAACAAAATATATGATCTTTTCGAGAAAACATTCGAACATTTCCATTAATTTATATCTTAATGGAATCGAAATTGAACAAGTTGATGAATTTAAATACCTTGGCATATGGTTTGACCTTAAATTAACTTGGAACTTTCAAATTAAACAAATTCAAAAAACATGTTCGAAACGAATCAATTTTCTCCGTACTATTACAGATACTTGGTGGGGTGCAAATCCATCTGATTTAATTACACTTTACAAAACTACTATTCGTTCAGTCATGGAATATGGTTGTTTCACTTTTGGAAGTGCTGCACAAACACACTTTATCGAACTTGAAAAAATACAATTTCGTTGTTTGAGAATTTGTTTGAAGCTTATGAATTCAACTCATACTCAATCAACAGAAGTACTGGCTGGTGTCGTACCACTTAAAATTCGTTTTCAAGAACTCAATTGTAAATTTTTGATGAATTGTTTATCAAATAATCATCCAATTATCAATATTTTGAAGTCTTTATTCGAAATTAACCCAACGAGCAAAATATTGGAATCTTACATTCATTGCTCATCTGAAAATATAGTATTAATTTCTTATAATAGTTTTTATGATTTTGAAATTAATATTCACACTTTTCAACCTTTGATTGACTTTTCTCTGTTTCATGAACTGAAACAAATTCCAAACCATCTTTATTCTTCTTTTGCCAATATTTTGTTTATGCGTAAATTTGGTAGAATTACTTCTGCACAATTTTATTTCACGGATGGATCCTTAGCTCAAGGTATTGCGGGTTTTGGAGTATACAATGAATTTTTGGCTCATTTTTTCAAACTTAAATCTCCTTGCTCCATATTCATTGCAGAATTTTATTTATGATGAAAAAAATGTTATTTAGTTTGCATAGTCAAGGATTTATTATTAAATTTGTGTGGATCCCTGCTCGTTGTAGAATATACGGTAATGAGCAGGCTGATTCATTGGCTAAACTTGGTGTTGTTCGGGGTATAACTTATGATCGTGATATTTTTCCTTCTGAGCATTATCCTAAACTGAAAATACATTCCCTTGATAGTTGGCAAACTTGTTGGAACTCCAGTGATAAAGGAAGATGGTGTCATTCAATTTGTCCAAAAGTAAGTCATTTTCCTTGGTTTAGAAATATACCAGGAACCAGAAACTTTATTTGTTCATTTTTGCGATTGATTTCAAATCATTATATTTGTAACAGTCATTTATATCGTATTAATATTGTGGATTCGAATCTATGTGAATGTGGTGAATCTTATGAAGATATTGATCATATAGTTCTTCAATGTTCCAGGTTCATTTTACCAAGGAATAAATTATTTAATAGTATAATCAATTATGGCCATCCAATTTCTGTATCTATTCGGGATATACTGGGTACAAGATGTTATCATATACTTAAACTCTTATTTAGTTTTTTGAATGAAAGCTCATGTATTGTTTGATACTCGTGCTTTGTGTGTGTGTGTGTGTTTTTTTTCTATTTTTATTTGTAGATGTGAAGATGGATTCTGTTTTGGAAGACCCCCTCCCTCATCCTGGTTTGGAAATCACTTCATACTTCAGATAGCTTGGATCCATGTTGCAGTTTGTGGCTTTGTTATGGTATATCTTTGCCGTATGAGCCTTTAGTTATAAGATTTCTTTTTGTTTTGTAACGTTATATGAAAAGATGAAGAGGTTTTGTGCCTCTTCGAGAAAGATTTTGAAAGGAAATCACTCAAAGGGGTTTCCCTCTTCCAAAATTTTTGTTAAAATAAATAAATAAATAATGTTTTATAAAACTGTGATGTGCACTCTATATAGGGGGTCTATCGGGAAAAGGCTAAGTTTTTTTTTATATATTCGTGAAAATTTGAAACATGCTCTGAATTAGAGCACTTTACAGTAGACGAAATCGGGCCAACATACTGATTCAACAGAGAGCTGAGTAGAAAGTTTCTTGCGTGTGATGATTTTCTCGAAGCGTTCGTTTGCATGCTAGATTTCAATTTTAGTACATTCGTTTGTATTGACTATAATAAATTTCTACTCAAAGATAGATATGGATTTATTAATATTTGTTTTTTCTTTTTATTTTGCATTGGTATGTTGTTTTCTTTGGCTACGAGTCGTCTTTTTATGTGGAGAATGAACATAGGGGCGATCCATTAATTACGTAAGGCAATTTTCGGGATTTTTCAACCCCCCCTCCCCCTATGGTAAGATTTTTTGTATGAAAATTAAAAATAAATTGTATGGCACGTAAGAAATCTCAAACCCCCCCTCCCCCCTAAACCCTTACATAATTAATGGACAGCCCCATATAGATAAAAAGGTTTATCAAGTTTTGCTGAGTTAAATACAGCCGCTGAGCGGAAATGTTTTACGGTGTGGAAGCGTTTGATGATGAAAATGAAAATTCTTCTGTTATAGGTCTGAAAATGTCACTCAATCTTGCACTCAACATTTCAACGGTGTTCACACCGTTAAAAATTACTTATCAAAATCTGAACTGAACCCACTCGAAGGTCGAAAAATATGTTGTTTAAAACTGGCTAAATTGAACCACGTGACTAAGGCAGCGTCCATTCATTACGTAACGTTAAGGCGCAAGAATCCGTCATTCAATCATCAGCAATCATTTAAAATAAAAAAAAAACAGTTTTTTCGTTCAAAATTGGGGAAATCCGCATGAAAATCTGTATATAGCATATAGCAAGTGACGGATTTCACGCCAACTCGACAAAGGGATTGGCAGTACCCCTTCAAAATTCAATGAAACTTTCTGGGTGTGAAGACTATGTGAAACTAAGATACTTTGCATACTTTGTTTTTTTCAAAATAGATCTAGACTAACATTTGGAAAGGGTCAAAGTTTTTTTTAATTATTTTTATAAACCCGTATAACTCGAAAACGTTAAGACCTACAAAAAAGTGTTGTATGAGGGACTGCACGCCGCGGTTGCTAAGGTAAAAATTTCTAAGTGTTTGACGTTTCGTGGCCTTGTTGTTTACGGTTCGGACTTAGAAAATTTCTGTCCGTGTTGGTGAAGCAACTTACACACCAAATTTTTATTGCTGGCAACCAGCAAAAAATTGCTGATTTTTTTGTGCTGTAAGTCCAGCAATCCTTCCAGCAAAATATATTTTGCTGATCGTTCAGCAAACTGGATTCTCAGGAATTTGACAGATCTTATGCTGAACTTTCAGCAATGCGCAAACTTGTCTGCTGAATAACCAGTAATTAAATCCCAAACAACATTTGCTGTACAACCAGCAATTCGTTAATTCGGTTTGATAAATCAATTACAATTACAATAACATATTTAATTGCGATACATACCTACATAAATTATACAATCATTTCAATGGATTACTTTCAGTATTTGGTTTTTCATTACGCTGTGACTTTCCCGTTTGCCACAAAGGCCTCCGTGATGAATCTCTTGTGTCCAATGGTTTTTTATCTTAGAAATGACAAAATCTTCAACTTTTCTGTGAAACCGTGTAAGACTAGAATATCAATGCCTGAAAATATAAACAAATGTCTCCAATTGTTTGCTGATTTTACATTTTGAAATTATTTTTTATACTTACAAACATCCATTGTTACATGGAGAAGACATCTTTTGAACGAGATGAAAAAAAAAACTACGTTTTTGACAGTTGTTTTGCTGATCATTTCAGTAAACTACCAGTTAGCTGATGATGCAACAAACAATATTTACTTTACTGAATAACCAGTAAAATATAAATTGCTGAAGCCCTTCCAGCATTTCATTTTGCTGGAAGGCAAACTCAAAATTTGGTGTGTAGCTATGCAACGCTTCCTGAGATGGGATTTTTAAGCGCGTGGGCACATCCACGTGTTCAATGGTGTTGATCGGTCTCTATCAGGACAAATGAACATAATATTAATACGGGTAAAGTGGCGGAAAATCATTCGAACCACTGGTTGGAATTGCCAAAATCTAAGAAGCATCCACGCATTGTGGTGCGTGGATAATTATAGAGAAGTGAGGTTCCATTTACATGTTAAGTATCGACAGGGTCAAACACGGTTTAAACGGTAAACTATCCACTACGATATCTCAGTTGATAAGTGTTTTAAGAAGACCGATTGGAATTGTATGCAATCATGGCTGAGAACCGTCCACAAAATTTGTCCATCTCCCGCTAGTTCCGTGTAAGTTAGTTATTATTATTGGGGACGGATTCGACCATTAAGATGGGTACTGTCTTCGGCAGAGTTGTACAAGACAGTGCTCGCTTCCTTTCAGAATATATTGTGGTAGAATAAATTAACTCATGCACTAGTGTTATCATTGAGGGATATTTCGTAATCTAAGCGAAAAAGAAAATCTTTGAAAAGTTGAGTAGAGTGAGCAATCCTTTCTCGAGGGGCCCTGCAAAGTTTCAAATTCATCCATACCGTAACGTTAGTGAACGATAACACTTCCAATATGATAAATCTAAACGAGATAGGAAATTTATCACTCAGAGAAATTTGTTCAAAGAAAGAAGAGCTTAACCCCTCTACTGGCAGCTTCATTTTTTACCGCTAAAAAAATATTCAAATCGCGATAACTTTTTTGTTTCTCGATATTTTTACACCTTTTAAACTCTTCTAGTTTAAGAATCTATGTCGATATTAATCATTGGTGATCAAGTTTTGAAGATATTCCAATGTTCCTTGGGGGACCGACATTCTCCATATAAAATGTCTCAATCGGCCATTTTGTTTTTGGTCAATTTACCAAAAAAATAATATGTGTACTATACAATGCCAGATAACAAGGAGCTACTCTGAAAAAATCATACAAATCGGTTCAGTATTCTTGAAGAAATCTGAAAATTACGATGTGAGGTTTTTAAGAGATTTCAAGATCTTTATTTGTCCAGCGTGGTATCAGAAACATAAATGCTCATAACTCGAAAACGGCTGCACCAAATTGCTTCATTTTTTAACAGCATACTCGTATTAATGTACTGTTCCGTGGTATGAATATGCGAATACGATAAAACATTTTTAGCCTGAGATATTTACGTGAGTTATGGCCACGCGTCGGTCCCCCATGGAATTTTGGAATATCTTCGGATCTAGATGACCAATTATTAATATTGACACATATTTTTAAACAAGAAGAGTTTTTTGAGTGCTTGTGAAAAAATGGTGCAAAAATATCGAGCAACAAAAAAGTTATCGTGGTTTGAATATTTTTTAACGGTAATAAATGAAGCTGCCGGTAGAGGGGTTAATCAAGGGAATATGCAAATTTTCAAATTCATCTAATACATGGCACTAGTGTATGCTAGTATTTCTGGTATGAAGTAACTGAAAAATATCTCAGAACCTCATTTAAATACAAAAATTCCATCTTAGAGAAAGTTGTTCAGAGTAAGAAGAGCTTTTTTTATTGTATTTGCAAAGTTTCAAATTTATCAAATCATTTTTTTTTTTCTCTGTAGATGAGATTCTAGATGAGTCCCAAGACAAAGTCGTAAAGTAATCCTTGGAAGTATTTGCAAAGAAATCCATAAAGAAATTCTCTGAGACTTCCAATTTCTAAAGCTATTTCGTAAACAAATTCCTGAAAGATTACATTGAAGAATTGCTATATTTCGCTGGAATAATTCCTGAAGGTATTTCTTGTAAATTTTCTTAGTGAATACCAGTGAGAAAATCTGCAAAAATCCTTTAAGAAACTCCCTCAAAAACTCTGTGAAGAATTTCTGAAGGGATCAATTTAAAATTCGTTGAGGAAAACTTGGGACAATTCCTGAAGAAATCTCCGAAGGGGTTTTGTATAAAATGTTTTAGAGAATTCTGTATTAATCCTTCGGAGATGGTATTAAGGATTTCCTGAAGGAGTTTTAGATGGAATTTGTCCAGGAAACCCTGGGGATAATTCCTCAAGTAATCCCTGCGTAAATTCTTGAACGAATCACTGGAGAAATTCGGGAATTATTCTCTTTGGGATATTCCTAACTGAATCCCTAAGGGAATCCGTGAAGGAATCATAATCCAATGGTGCTCATCTTGCGCCCCTGGAGCCAAATGTAGCCCTCGAAGCCCATCGATGCCGTCAGCGGAATAAATGAAACATCTAAAGCAGAATCAATTGAAAGTGATCAGAAGTATAAAGAAAAATTGTTACGAGTAAGATTATATAAGTCGATCACTTCTGACCACAATTTTCTGAGAAGTATTAGAATTCCATTTGCATCTTGAAAAATTCATAATCAATCAAGAATTTTAAAATAGAATTCCCACTTTAGAAAGAAAGGTAATTTTAAAAGTGTAATTTAACAATTATCGTCTTATGCATCAAATCATTACAACATCAAGCTGTGAATTTGTGTTCATCATCATGGTCACACGCATATTAGCGTGTGGCTTATTTTTCGAAAGTTCTCAAAACAAAAAAAATCGTGTGCTCTTCTGAATTCAAATCATTTAAAAAAAACCTCAAAATTTGAGCCAAAAATATTACGGTTTAGAAGTGGAGCAAGTGGCTTGAAGGTAAATTTTCAAGTTATGAAATGTTTCCTAATTTTACTAGAAAATATTTTTGTTTGACCATAACATCATTAATACTCAACCGATTTTACATCTTTTTGTATGCCTTAGAAACTAATTAAGTTGTTGTCAAACATATATACGTTATATACAGCATTAATGAAAATATTATTTTGACTTAGTTATTCAACAAAAACCAACAATAAAAAATAAATTAAAAACATATTTTTTAGAATTGGTCAAGTTTTTTTTACGGATATCCAATTTCAACTATTCAACTGTAATTTACAATGCATTTTGTTATAACGACGAATTGAAAAGTGGATATATATATATATATATTTTTTTTTTTAAAAAGACACTTATATTTATGCCATGAAATTAATAAAACATTGTTGGTCAGTTCATTTGAGATGCTTGATAAATGAGAAAACCAAGTTTCAGCTTAAATTTTAACGTTTAACTGACAATAATTTGTGGTGAAAACTTGCCTACAGAAATGATCCTGTGAAGCACAGTCATAAATATGATTTTTTTTTCATAAAAATCCATGTTTTTGAACATTTTTGTTAAATTACTAAGTTAAAACAGATTTTTTGAATGTAAAAGCTTTTATTTTTGAAAAACAATCAAAGTACCTTTAAAAACATGTAAAAATATTTCTAATCGGTAGGGTATTCATGAAGACCATAGCGCTTCAAACAAAGTTGAATTTTTCAGTAAAACAAGAAAAAATGGAGAAAACTACTTATAACTTAGTTTTGATTTAAGACAAATTTGATTTGATGAATGATGGTAAAGATTTTGAAATTCGGAAAAAAATGTTATGAAGATTTCATTAGAGGTTATATTCTATGACTTGAAAACTCACCTTCAATCAATTGCGCCATATCTAAATCTTATTTTTTTGGCTTAAATTTTGAGGTTTCTCTTTTGATGTGATTTCAATTCAGATGAGCAAACAAATTTTTGGTTTTGAGAGCCTTCGAAAAATAAGCCGCACCCTAGCGCATATGCATTTTGCAGAATCATTGAAATTTGTTATGCGAGCTTTGACGACGAATCGCAATTTGGCCCGCTTATGTAGCAACTTGAGAACCACTTTCTATAAAATCCCTAGGAGTATTCCTGAAAGAATACCTGGACAAATATTTGAAGGCATCTCAGCAAAATCAATGGAGGGATCCAGAGGAGCATTCTTGAAAAAAAAAAACCCTGGAATTATTCTTGATATATCAAAAAATTAACCCCTGAAGTTATACGTAAAAGCATCCCAATAAAACCCTGACATCCGATGGATCCTGAAATAATTTCTAAACAAATTTATTGAGGTATCCCTGGAGCAATTTCTAAAGGCAACTCTAGAGTAATTCTTAAAGTAATTCCTGAAAAAATCAAGGTTACATCGCTTAAATTTTGCATACAATCAGCTCGCGTTCAAAAATTAGGTAGTTTCTATTATGTCCCACAAAAATAATAATAACAAAATGATAAGCCGTTTCATTCAGTTACTTTCGACGTTTTTCTACCAGTGTAAAATCAGCTCAAGTAAGGTGTTTTGTTTTGATTCGTAGTTAAGTCACTTTGTCTCTCCATACAACGGAGCGGTGAAAGTAGCGGTTGGGTTGCGAAAGTTGAAATACTTACTTACGCCGTTTTGTAATTCCGAAATTAAACATTCTTAAAGTGAAAAATCTAGTTGGGTAAGAGCGTAACGTGTGGAATTTTGTCTGCAAAATGTCGCGACCGTCATCTGAAGAATCCATCGTTTGCTGCACACGGCCGCTGCGAATTGATACGCAACGACGGATGGGCGCTCAATTCGAGCCTCGGCCCAGGTTTGCGTTGGATGAAATAGCAGCGAGTCGCAACTCAAGATCTCGCTGCTATTATTGCTATTCCTTTTCGGCTGCTCCGGTTGTTGCGCGTTCTGCGTCCGTTTCACGAATGACGCCAGAACGTTTTCATTTTTTTTTCATTAAAGGTTTATTTATTTCATTTCATTTTACATTTTTGTACATTTTACATTTCAAGTGATGCTGCTCATGGCATTTCAGCTTTGATCTTCTTCCACAAAAGTGTTGTTTCTTATAATAGTTTAGAGTTTTCCTTATTTTGCTCTTAGCAAATGTTATAATTTTTCCTTACAAATACTTACAAACTAATCCTAACTACAATCCTAACCTAATTTTGCTGAAACAGCGTATTTATCATTGCATATTCTGACTGTTGACACTTTGCTTTGAATTTATCAAAATTGGCTATTATTTTTTGATCCAGCATTTGAACACCTGCAATATCATGCACTTCAGTATTCTTAGTATGGTATGGAACATTTAATATCATTTTAAGAGCCTTATTTTGAACAATTTGTAGTGTTTTTCTATGGGACATTGCAGTTGATTGCCAGACGGGCATAGCATAATCTATTACTGGTGATATAATCTGTTTGAATATTGCTATTTTGTTCTTGAGACATAATTTTGATCTGCGATTTATCAAGGGATAGAGTGCTTTTACAATTTTGTTGCATTTGGTCTTTGTTTTCTCTACATGGGATCGGAAGAGGAGCTTCTGGTCAATAGTGAGTCCCAGATACAAGACATCGGTGGACCAGTCGATGGAAACACCATCCATAACAATTTTGCAGTCATCGGGAGGGAGTGACTTTGGGGAGCGATTGTATGGGAAAACTATCACCTGGGTTTTGGCTGCATTCAGCTTTATTTTCCACAGGGATGCATACTGTTGAAAGGAGTTCAAGCATTCTTGTAGTTTTTTGACTGTGGTTCTGGTGTTACGTCCCTTAACCATAATGCCAGTATCGTCGGCAAAGAGAGACAGGTAACATCCATCGGGAAGTTGCGGCACATCTGATGTGTAAATACTATAGAGTATTGGACCGAGTAGGCTACCCTGCGGCACTCTGGCTGGGATTTGTAAGCTGTCCGAAAGTTCACCACTAAGGGCCACTCGAAACTGTCGATCTTTCAGATAGTGTTGGATTATCTTGATTAAATAGTTCGGGAAATTATAACGGTAGAGCTTGTAAACAAGCCCATCGTGCCACACATTGTCAAAGGCCTTCTCTACATCGAGAAGACCCATGACGGTGGACTAAGCGACCGATTTGTTTTTCTTAATGATATTGGTTACGCGATACAGCTGATGAGACGTCGAGTGACCCTTACGGAAGCCGAACTGCTCCTGTAGGAGGATGTTGTTGTTGTTTACGTGATCTAATACTCGATTTAGAACCACTTTTCCAAACAGCTTACTGAGAGCCGACAGCAGACTAATTGGTCTGTAGCTCTTTGGACTGGTGGGATCTTTTCCTGGTTTCAGTATTGGTACCACTTTTGCCAACTTCCAACAATTCGGGTAGTAGTTCAGATCTAGGCATCTGTTGAAGATGTTGGCAATGTGGGACAGAGCGGACACACTAAGGTTTTTGAGAACCAGGTTAAAGATTGTATCAAAGCCAGGGGCTTTCATATTTTTAGCACCTTTGATGGCTGCAGAGACTTCTTCGACCGAGATTTTCTTGTTGTCAGGGACGTAACAGGGGGTGTTATTCAAAGTGAGGAGTGTATCTGAGACTGCTTGCTCCATTGGACTAACCAAGTGGCTACCTATCAGATGATTTTTGCTGAAGCTAGATGCAATGGCATTTGCCTTCTCTAACGGAGACACCAATAAGTTTTCATCACACTTGAGGGGGGGAATCTGTTGGGGTTTTGATTTTAAGATCTTGGCTACCTTCCAGAACGGCCTTGAAAACGGATCCATTCTCCTGACATCTCGCTCAAACCTGTCGTTCCTCATTTCCTGAACTCGCAAAGCAATAATTTTGGTCAAGTAATTTGCTTGAGATTTTTTTGACAAATCTCCAGTACGCTGGAGCTGCCTCCTAAACACATTCCTAGCTCGCATTATACTGCGGAGTTCAGGGTCGAACTGTAGTTGGCTACTTACGATTTGCACTCGTGGGACGCACTCGCTCTCGGCTGCTACGATGGCCGCTTGCAGGTTTTCTACCGCCAGGTCGATGTCTTCAACGGTGTCCAGTTGCACTTCTGCGTCGACTCTGGAATCGACTTTTCGTTGAAACACCACCCAGTTCACCCGGTGGTAGTCCTTCCTCGTTCGGCGTTGCCCTCGTTCAGCGTCACCACCAACCCTTAGCAGGACAGGCAAGTGGTCGGAGCTCAGTTCGTTGATGGTTGTCGGTAGTCGGACCTCCATGTTGGTCAGGAAGAAGTCCAGGCAGGCTGGGATGCCGGCCGGCGACAGGAATGTCGGGTCCTTCGGAGCGTTCACCACGAAGTACCCCAGTTGGGACTCGTCAAATAGAAGGTTTCCGTTCTTGTTGCGGCGATGATTTCCCCACGCCTCGTGTTTGGCATTTAGGTCGCATGCCACAATGAACTTCTTGCGATGTCTGGTCAGCTTTACAAGATCATTCTTGAACTGCCTTGCCTTACCTGATCCTTCATAGCACTGCTGCGGGCAGTAGGCGGCAATTACCAGCAGGGGTCCATCTGGAGTAGCTATTTCTACCCCAACTGCCTCGATGACCGATGTCCTGTAGTTGGGCTGGATCACGAATTTGATCGGCTGCTTAACAGCAATGGCCACTCCACCTCCATTGGTAGCCGTTCTGTCAAGCCGCACTGTGTTGTATCCCGGAAGGCAGAAGTTGACGCCGGGCTTCAGATGGGTTTCGGTGATGGTGATTACTTGCGCTTCTTCTCTCTCCGCGAGGTCGAGTAATTCCACATCCTTGGGTTTAACGGAGTGGGCGTTCCAGAGCAGTACCTTCAGGCCATTAGCCATGGCGGATGATGAATTCTCCCAAGCAGAGGATTTGGTCCGCACGGGTGCGACACTGTTGCATTTGCTGCCACATATCGTGGAAGATGGGCAGAAGCTGCTCAGGCGTGAGCAATGGAGCCGAGTTGTCGTGCGGCGCTGCATTGCTCTGCTGAGGCTGGAAGATAGATGTTCCACGCTGGCAAAGTCGATCCCGATAGGACAAACCCGGCGGAGGACTATCCGTGCCTGCTTGACGTTCGGATGGCCTGCCCCCGGCTTGCGATGGGATTGGGGGAAAATTCTCCTCGCTGAATTTCGGCGCCTCCTTCATCCGGCGTCTTGGCTGGTTTTGGCTTGAAGCTTGCATTCGGATCCGCTTGTATTCCGCTCGTTTTTCACAGGTGCGATCGGTCGCTCGATGGCTACCGCCACAATTGGCACACTTGTAGTCAACCACCTCTTCGATGGGGCAGTCTCTGGTCTCGTGTTGCTGAGTGCAGACACCACACCTCGGCGTCACATTGCAATTTCTTGCTCCGTGACCGAAATGCAGGCAGCGCATACACTGAGTAACGTCTCGATTCGCTCCACGGTATGCCTCCCAGGTGATGATGACGTCGTTGACTGCTCTAGCTGCCTTCAGAGCTCCAAGGGTCACTGTTCCTTTCTTGAAGTGCACGAGGTACAGGGCATCTCGATACACTGTCTTCCTGTCGTGGCGATTCATTGGAAATACCGCTAATGGCTTGAGTTTGTAGCGGTTTTCCAATTCCATCTTGATGGCCTCTGGTTCCATGTCACAGAGACCACGGATGACAGCCTTGAATGGTTTTTCCGAAGGCATGTCGAAGCTGAAGAATTCGGCTTTGCTCCTCACCAGGTAGGCCTTGGCTTTTTGGTAGTCTTCCTTGCAGTTGAGGATCACTTTGACTCCAATGCGACATAGCTTGTACATCGCACTGATGTTGAGCGCCTTCATGGTGGCTTGCAGTTTGCTGAGGCCGACGGACTTTACCATCAGCGGAGGGATTTTTCCAGGCGGATCGCGCTGCTGTTGTTGTTGCTGCTGCTCATCCGGCACGTCGCCAAAGTCGCCTAAGTCGCTATCGTTGACAGCCGTTCCTCCAGTGCTGTACCGATTTCGCGACAGGATTGTCTCCTGAAGAGAGATTTCGTCAACTTGACGCTTCTTCCTCATGTTGGACTGCTCCGGTGTGCTGGCCGTGATGTCGGCCGGCTTTCCGTTCCGAACCTTTCGCTTGCGTCCCATACTGGGTTGCAAGCCGCGAACTAACTACGATATTAAACCGCGCTCTCGAAAAACGTCCGATGACGCCAGAACGTTTAGTGTACCCCTATTTATACAAAGAGGAGCCTGCTTTGTTTGTATCCGCCCAGTCATTTGATGCTGTAAGAATGTGGCGTGTATCGCATTGTTATACGTATCGGCATGTAAATTATAATTGTTTCCGCACTCATTCATTCATTCTATGTGCTCATTTTAACGATAAAGGTTCTTTTTCTTTCCGATATTTTCTGAACAAAGTTGTATAATTGAAATCAACAATTTATTTATTTTATTCATTTATTATTTTTCGTACATCAAATTCCCAATCTCAACTACTACACAAAACACGCAGGATCGATAAAGTAAGTTTGCTCACTTTCTGACTTGAGACTATTTGAACAAGATTAACTACAAAGCTACTTTTTTATTAGTATCATTCCAAACATTACATTCATTGCTTACGATAAATAGGTATTTTGTTTTCATTTCATATAAAAATTTCTATAGTCTAACTTACCCCATAATATATTTATACCCGGGGTAAGTGGGACCTACCAAAACAAGCACCAGAATCAAAAATTTTCCTACACATTTCAAACATTTTCCTACAGAGTAGCACTAAAACATTCAAACAAATGATTTTTATCAAAAAAAAAATCAATCGTAATTTTTGAATAGAGAGAAAAAATGTCTAATTTTTCCAAATATTTTTTTTTTTTTGAAGTATGAATTCAAAATTAAACGATATATCAATATTGAAAATCTATGATTTATCCATCCTATTATTGCAATGGTTGACTTACTGATGTGGTTTGACGCATGAAACTGGTGTGTCCCACTTACCCCGTTTAGCGAGGTAACTGCGTCTAACGGCTCATTGTCCATCTTTCTTCTAAGGTTTTCACAATTTCGAAATTATTCGATCAAATTCATGCACACACCAGCAAATATGGTTAAAAAATGTGACCGTGTTGTTGGATTGGCAAAATATTGACATCCCACTTGCCCCGGGGTACCTTATTTATAAAGTAATTCTGAATTTCACGAGTAAATTCTGACATCTCAGATTTCCTTTGAAATTCCGGAATTCATGTAGGATAATGATAATTCTGGAATTTTAAAAACCATTCTAGGAATAATGCGCAGATATTAGAAGTCTGGCAAAAAAAAAAACAATAGAATTCTGGTGGGGATTTGATTCCGGTTATAAATCTCTTGGAATTCTGTGGGTATCTTTGAGAAGGTATTTCTGTAGGAATCTATCAGATTTCGGTTGGATGCCTGAGAATTATTATGTTTTTTATTTGGATTTTTGAAAATCAATCTTTGGAATTATTGTAAAAGAAACCTTTAAGATTCCGTTGATCTCCAGTTTCGTTGGAACTTCAAAGCAAAGTTTTTATTTAAACCTTTTAAATACCGGTAAATATTTTCTAGATTTCAATGGGATTTTTTTTGTGAAATCGAGAAGAATTTTAACAATTTCAAAGGGAACCCCGGTGTTTTAGGGGAGACCCTCATTGAATTCTAACGACTACCATCGGAATCACTACAATTCCCAATAAAAATCTCTATATTCTATCTATATAAATAAAAATGGAATGGTGTTTGTAAGTCACGAAATGGCTTGAGAACGGACTATCGGATTTTGAAAATTCTTCCATAGTAAGGATCGCGAAGTGTTCCGACGTGTTTGTGTATATAAAAAGCAAAGGATATGGAACGGGAAAGTAGAAAAAACGTTAGTGAACGGAACTGTCATTTTGTACGTGGCGTTTTATTGGGCTTTTCAACAGCCTACTTGATGGCAAGACGAAGTTTGCCGGGATTACTAGTATTCAAATAATATATGTTTTTAACATGGAATATGGTTAATTATGTGATTATTGGCAACGGTAAGTACTATGAGGTAGATTAACAAGTGTTCCACTTGCTCCGCAGAGTAGAGTAACTGTACTCTACAGTAGATTTTCAAGACTTTCTTCTAAGCAGGCATTACAATCTCATCTGATTGAAGAGATCATCTCCGTATGGTTAAAAGATATTATCCTCAATCCAAGAGCGCATTGAAATCATACCATCTTTCCATCTTGATGATCTTGAGCTCTTTGGTGATATGATGAATTGTCTGTTTCAAAACTAATTGTTGGTATCCAATAACGTAAATTGAGTGGAAACAATAGGGGACTGCACGCCGCGGTTGCTAAGGTAAAAAATTCTAAGTGTTTGACGTTTCTTGGCCTTGTTGTTTACGGTTCGGACTTAGAAAATTTCTGTCCGCGTTGGTGAAGCAACTTAGCTATGCAACGCTTCCTGAGATGGGATTTTTAAGCGCGTGGGCACATCCACGTGTTCAATGGTGTTGATCGGTCTCTATCAGCACAAATGAACATGATTTTAATACGGATAAAGTGCCGGAAAATCATTCGAACCACTGGTTGGAATTGCCAAAATCTTGGAAGCATCCACGCATTGTGCGAGTTTACTACACTTTTTTATGAATAAAAAGCCTTACGAACATGCAGTACTAATGCGCATGCAAAGAAAAATCCATTCAGGGTGACGCTTAAAATTAATACAATTAAACATATGAAGGAAATGCATGAAATCTAATCGATTAGGCGACAATTTGCACAAATTCATGAAGGTGCTGTAATTTGACGAGATTTGTAGTGTAATTTTGCGATTAGTATTCGTATTCTGTTTATGTGTATGATTTTATGATGATGGTACATCAAAGAAGTTTCAGGTTGGTTTTTGGTATTCGCCAACGCTAGAGTTTGATGAATTTTTGAATGTTAGCTTAAAATCTATGAAAAAATCTTGAGATTACAGTTAGCAAACTAGGAATCACATATTTCCTAGCACCAGTACTGAGATTTGGTCAAATTGCGGTAGAATTTTGAGGCTCCCGTGTTTTTTTACAGCATGTTGAATTCCGGAAAATATAAGTGTTTCTGTGATACCGTAATTTCGGGTGAAATTGATCATTTTTCACTGTTTTCTTGGTATGCTTTCTAAAATGTTATCAATATCATACAACTAAATGCAGGAAAACAAGTACGACGGTGAACCTCATTGGCTCATGCACCGAAATTTTTTAACAAATGTGATGTTAGTGCCAAAAATCTGGTCTAAAATTAAAAATCGGGGAATCCCATTTCGGGGTGAAATTGATCACTTATCATTGTTATTATTGTTAGTTGCGAAATCAACTTTACATACTTAATTTGAGCCTCCTGAATCCAAATATGCTTGTCAAATTCTTAACGAGACAATATTTATGGAAATAAAGAATAATTAAATTTCAAGAATACCGCGAAAAACGCCTAAATGATTTCCCTACTTTGTTGCAGAAAATCGAATATTTCAACAAAACGAGCAAATCGGTAAGAGTTTTGATAGTAAAATCTGTTTTGGAGATATATTGTTAGCATCCTCACAACCTTTCAGGTTTACACCATGTCCAAATCCTTGTTTAGAACTAGAAGTTTATAGATGATGATCAATTCCACACTAAACTTGATTCTAGAATTTTACATTAATTTCATAGAAATAAACATTCTGTGGCACAAAAAAACTTCACAATACACAATTAGACATTATTTAAGACAAACAACGTTCATTTACTATAGGTTGCAATGAGCTTGGTGCATTATTAGTAAGAAATAAAATCGCGAGACACGGTGATCAATTTCACCCGAATTTACGGTACTCTCGTTATTTCGGTGGGGTTCCTGATAGTATCCTTGGAATGTCTAGAACTTAGAATGTCGAGATTTTTATGGGAATTGTAGTGATTCCATTGGTAGTCGTTAGAATTCAATGAGGATCTCCCCTAAAATACCAGGGTTCCCAACAAAACAAAAAAAAATCGTTGACAAACTGGAGTTACCTTGCAGTTTGTAAAAACTTTGAATCATATTTCGTGTGTAGTATCTGTGCCTTTCTCCCAGGTGCTAACGAATCGATCAAAATGTTCAGCGTGAACGGTTGTATGCTTCTCTAGATTTGTGCTCTTGAAAATTTGAAATTTGGCTTCTATGTATCTTTACCTTAATGGAATCGATAGCAGAGCAGTGGAGTAGACTCTCGTGCCTCTCTGAAGATGGAGACGGCGAAGACCATTACCAAAGTACATGGTTGCATGTAGAAATAGTGGGAGGTCGAATTGTGTCGGTGCTAGGGAAGAGTTTGATGAGGATACGCTTGAGGTTATTGAAGAATTTGTTTATCTTGAAACATTGTATGACGCAACGCTGAAGACAACGGCACAATGTAGGTACCGTAATCCGGGGTATCATTGATCAGCGGGGTAACATTGGTCGGAATGACTCATCTCGTAATAAGCTCGTATCGTCATTTATGAACGCAACATTTTCAAAGCATGAATTGCGCTTCTGCTTCTTATATTCATGAGCTAATGAAAATTAAGATTTTTGCGAAAATTGCGGTTACTTCATGCGTAAATTAGTCAATTTTTCGAAACAACGATTTCAATAGTTAGGGATGACACTACCGAAGATTCATGTCTCATATAAGTTCTGCAAGCGATATGAGCAAGAAAAATGCGGTTATTACTAAAAACTGGCATCTCTGGAAATGATTCTGTTGTCAAAATTTTCATAGGAATAATCAATTAGGCAACATTAACGAATTACTGTTAAGAATGAAGAATTCCCTTAGGAAATTGCCTACCTTTAGGCGTATTTCGCGTTTCGAGGTGTTTTTTAATATTGAAATAACTCAAAAAGTAAATGACTTGTAAGCGTTTGGCCTTCATATTCGGCTTCAGAAGCCATGATTTAAGTAAGTAACGACATTTTGAATATTACCAAACGTTGTTTGCATAGGTGATCAATGTTACTCCATATCAGCTAAATAAAAAAATCACCTATAACATTTTATTAAACATGCTTAATTCTTTCAAAAAGCAAAATACAGTAGATAGTCACAAGATTTGGGTGGCAGTACTTGTTTTAAAAATATAATACTTGCAACATTTGCATTTTCAAATGAAATATTCAAGAAATTTCCAAAAAACTGATCAATGTTCCCCCGGACTACGGTACATTTGACCAGAAACACCTACACCTTTATTATTAAATCGTGTGGAGCATACCCCTCTAAAGTAAGAACACACGAAACTTTTATTACGAAACTATGGTTAGTTCAGTCCTAATCACGTGTCCAATTCAATAATCGCCTACATCGTCATTACGCGATCAGCTGCCGGGTTGTTTTTCGTTTCGCACCCTATCTATCACCTTTGTGCCGACAATCGATAATGAGCCTCCACCGGGTTCAGCTATGCGGATCTTCCACACGTACAAGACCCTCGAGGGACCCTCACGAGACAACAACGGCACCGATGACCATCATCTTCACCTCGTATCGGTTTTCCTCTTCTTTTTCTCCATTTCTGGCAAACTGTTTGACGTGTTTCGGCCGGCAGCTTACCGTAATCAAGAAGACGTGTGATTTCACGAATGTGCGCCATTGTCGGCAAATCAGTTTTTTCTTTCTTTCTTAACTAATTTCACCGCATGCCTATCATTTTTACCTCCTCGTACGACTTGGGTCATACCTCTCTCGGCAGAAGTGGCTCTGGTCTGGTGTCAGGCAAATCACCGAATTACGTGCCACGCCAATCTTTCTCGCTTTCTGCAAATGTGCGAAAAACGGCGTATGTGCATCTCAATCTGTGTGTCTCCGTGCCGCCGTCAGCACTCCGGTGGCTCGATATGCAATTATAAACCATGCGCCGCAAGGGTGTTGCGAAGAAAAAAGGACCCACTCGGCACGAGAGGTCCACTGCCACTTCTACTGAGGTCGGTGCATGCGAGATATGTAATTGTTAATCGGCCACCAAATCCGATGACAAGCCTCCGAACCGAACAGCTGGAAATGGCGTAATAGCACTCACTAGCCTGTACGCGACCATCGTTGGATTAAACTGCCAATCTAGTAGGCAACGAGCGTTTTTTCTTTCACACGGGGAGGTTCATCGCCATTGGTTACGCAAAGGATTGCTAACCTCCGAAAAATCGAACCAAAGTGCGCAGATTTGTTTAAATTTCAATCAATCAATCGATCGATCACGCACCTGATTCAACGGGGTCGGTCATGGCCTACGCTGATCGCCGAGCGTAACGCAAACATTCCACTGATAAATTGGATGCATCTCCGTCACTTAATTTTTTACTTTTATCGTGGACCCACGAGAATAAGTATCTGCTTTCAATCTGCGCGCGGATGAATCCGAAACAAAATCAGCAAACAAATCGTTTGCGATGCTCTTTGACGCTTCCACTGCCATAGACCGAGCGAGCTGACGACGGGACGGTACCAAACAAGGATGATTGTTGGATGATGCAGCAAGTACCTCACTACAGGCCATGCCTTTATTGGCTCAAGTTGATTTGTCGATTTTTTTTTTCTACCTCCGACTCGTTTCGCACGTTTTCACGCATTACGGCATCCCCCTGCAGTCGGCTATGGACCTATGCACGGGTTCACTATTTGACGTTTTAGCGGTGCCGTGTTATTTATGTGACCATGGAAACTAGTGAATTCGGCACCGTTCAAACGTCAAATTAGTGAACTCATGCATCGGTCCATAGTAAGGAACTTGAACCCCCTAATGAAGGAATGCCTGGAGCGATTCCACAGTCGGACTTGCAAAGAGCCTCCATGGTGCTTCATTCAACAATCAGACATCAGCGCGGAAGATTAGGTATCTCTCTTTGAAGCTGAAGGAGCTAGGTATACGGTAAGTGTGCTTTCGGCACATTCCGGCGAAAGCGAAAACGGAGGACCCCAGGGGGCCGATATGATGGCCATATTTTGTTGCCTCTTATCGAACGCAAGCAGCGCTCATCAATACTATTACGCTATAAGCAATGCAGCTGGTGTGAATGTGGGAAAATGAACCTAGGCACACAAAATCTACGCATATTGTTCGTTATTATTTCCATAGCGTAGCTCGCGGTTTAAAATAAAAGGAAGTTTCATATATTTTATCATAAAAACCACAATGAAGTGTTGTTTCCTTCTTTCGGTGTCGATTCTCATAATCAGAAGAACAATTATCACGATGATAACATTTCGCATCACAAGTTTCCAACCAATATCGATGCGCGGGATAGATGGCTAAATGCCATTGCGAACGCGGATCAAACCACTGATAAGTAAACCGAAGACTTTCAATGCACATTCTCACATACCAGTATTGCGCAGTTTTTTGACTTGTTTGGCGCATTTTGTACCATTTTCACTCATACGGAAGGCAAACATTCAACATATACATGAGTGTGCGTGAGAACTTCAACTGGAGTATAAATTTATGCTCCCGATAAGAAGGCACAACAAGACCTGTCAAATACCATAGTGAAAAACTATGATGCCATCCCTCTGGAGGACCCTTGCGATGCGCGTTCCATCAATCAATCAATCAATTTTACACCTCTTTGCGCACGGGATGACTGCTGAAACAGTCAGGCGAGGTTGTTTGGCCCTTACTTCCGGTGAATATAGACGTTTGTTGTGACTTTTCTCTGACGTACAGTATCGGACATAGAAAATGCACCAAAGCCGTTTACACATACAAAATGGTCAGCTTCAGATAGCTATATCTCAGCCATTTCTCAACCGATTTCTGCAACGAACTACAAATTTCCTCATTTTTTGATAACTATTGAAAAAGTAGTGTGAAAACTATTGGTTTAAAAGTTACAGATAGGTTGAATTTTGACATAAAAAATGCACCAGGACGAAAAGTGATGCATCAGACAAACTATGTCTCGTATCCTTTTGGTGTCTTCAGCGCATTTGGTCCTTACCACTCAATGAACCAATGCGCCGAAGACACCAAGATGCTACGATGCGTAGTTTTTCTGCTACATCACTTTGTGTCTTGGTGCATTTCTTTTGTCAAGATTCAACCTCTCTGTAACTTTTGAACCAATAGTTTTCACACTACTTTTTCAATAGTTATCACAAAATGAGGAAATTTGTAGTTCATTGCAGAAATCGGTTGAGAAATGGTTGAGATATAGCTATCTGAAGCTGACCATTTTGTATGGGAAAACGGCTTTGGTGCATTTTATATGTCCGATACTGTATATGAAAATCGTGTTGATAGGATGCGATGGTTATAGATGTTAAATACACGGAGTGGAAAAGACCCCATGTTATATTATAAGTTAGCCAGTAAGGACGTAAACTAGTGCAAACATACATACGTTAAGGCCCAAGTAAAAATGGAGCAAATGTCAAAAATGAAAAAGCAGTTTTCGGCGTTAAAATCGACAAAACGAAAATAATAAAAACACACAGCTGTTATATTTGGAGGATATTCGTAAAGGAATCACAAAAAAAAAAACTCTGGAAGAAACACCTAGATAACCTCGTGAGGTAATTCCTAAAGGAACATTTGGAGGCAGAAATTTTATGGTTGAATCTTTTTTTATTTATGATTGAATAATTGAAAAAAGAAATGGAAGAATCCCTGAGATAATTTGTGGAGATATCACTGTAGAAAAATTCATGTGGTGTACGAAGCTTCTGGAAGAATCGTTGGAAAACAATCCCGGTGAATCTCGTGGGATAATTCCTGTGAGAAGTATTGAAGAAATTCTTGAAATAAATCCTGAAACAATCGTTAACCCTCAAAGCCCCGGGACAGACCTTTTATTTTCAATCGACTGATGCTCAGAAACTAATTAGTTTAACGAAATGTGGTTTTCACTATGATCGATGGGATGAGTTAGATTTCCTGCGAGTGGGGTTTTCAAACCGGAAGTTCAGGTCTGGACATGTTTTTCAACCGGAAGTAAGTGTTCCCTAGTCACATATTTTATAACTTTAACAACGAAACCAATGTTTAACGATAAGTTTTAGCTATGTTCAGACATTATGTAACTGATCAAGGCAAGAATACACTATTTAAAGCCGAAACCTGGTTCCGGAAGTACTTTACGGGTAGGAGCCTAGGTCAAGGAACACATATAAATTTGACCTGAAGCAACATATGTGGCTACTTGAATGTCATGAAATCAGCTCAGGAAGCCAATGCAAGGCATCAACTCTCAATATTGTCAATTGTACCATATGGCCAAGGCTGTGTTGTTTGGTCACTTCCGGTGAACTGGGAGACAAACATGGATGAAGCTCAAAACTAGGCAAGTGACTGCTCAAACTTCATGAAATAGCCTCAGTTTAGCTGTAAGAACATGCTTCTTGCCTATATGGACACTTCGGTCAGATGATCAGACAATGACCGGATTTTGAGGTCACTTCCGGTGAATGAGAAACAAACATATATAATTGGCAAAACTAGGCATGTGACCGTTCAAATTGTAAGGAATAACATCAGCGTTGTTATAAGAACGTGCTTTTGTTTGTAGGGTGATGTGCTAGTATCCATCGTATTAAGCATTGATCAGTGAGAACTGCAATTTTCCCAGTATTGCAGTGAATGATGCTGACACAAACCGATGCCAAACAATTCTTTCTCTAAACGGCTTTAGCATTGTACAATAACATTTTGATAAATCTTGATCTCTTTTTGGAAATAATGCAAAGAAAATGCATCTTACCGTATTCTCAGTCCGTCGTATCGTTTTCAACTTCGTCGCAATCAGTTTCCAGATTCGTCTCACAACTTACGGCGCACTTTGTGTATTGAGTGGTTAAAACACAACATATCGACGCTATAATAAAATGTTTTACTAGAATATATAGTTCTACGGGCATCTCCCTCCATTCCTTCAGCATGATGGAATATACTAATTTCCTTTAAAATTCATAGTTCGTTATCAAAATTCAGCCCAAACATATGCAAACAATTCCTTTTGGCCGTACAATTATGGCATTTGCTCACAGTACAGCGAACACAACACAATCAAAGAAATCGTATTTTTACATCGAGTGTCGCGCACACATTAATGCGCACAAGCTTTTTTTTCTCAGTACGACGGATTAAACTTTGTTTACATTCTCAATTATACGCGGCGGTTGAGGAAATTTCGTAAAATTTGGTGATTTATTGAAGTTTTACGGCGTGTGATTGGAATGAAATCCTTCAGTGAAGAACTACGAAGGTTTTCCATAGTGAAAATAAGTGCCCGGCGAAGTTAGTCACCCACGGGGGCGGGAAGAAACTTGTGTTGCAAAGTGGTGTGGCTCAGTCGATCGCTAAGCATTTCTCTCAAATCGTGTTCGTCCATGCGATTTCGGTGAAAAAGTGCAAAATGGATAATTGAATCGAAGTTATTTACCGAAATACAGTAGTTTTATTGCATTTTTGGTGTACAAGTGTACAAACCATAACAGCTTTCACAAAATTACACTTGGATAATGAATCTATGTTGCAGGTAAGTTTGAATGTCCGTCGTAGTGGAACATTTAAAGTTTGATACGTCGAATAGTAGCGCTTACGACGAAGAAGAACAAAACCCTATCGTATACTTGTATACTTCGGCCTGATGAACAGACAATGGCCGGTTTCTGAGGTCACTTCCGGTGATTCAGGGAACATACATGAATAATAGGTAAAACTAGAAATGCGACTACTGAAACTTCATGAAATAACCTCAACGTTGTGGTTAGAACATACTTCTTGCATCATTCGATACTTCGGCCAGATAACCAGAACATGAGCGGATTTTGAGGTCCCTTCCGGTGAACCAGAAGACACACATGAATAAAGTATAAAAAGAGGAGCTGTTTGCAATTGTAAAAAAAAAACAAGCTATAAGAATTTTGTACACATTTTTTGATAAAAGAGAATAGATTTCTTTTTTCATATATTTGTTTCCTGATTCAGCAGAACGGATCTCAAAATCCGGACATTTGGCTGAAGTGTTGATACATGAAAGAAAAATGTTCTTACAGAAACGATGAGGATAATTCATGAAGTTTGAGTAGTCACATGTCCAGTTTTACTTTATTTGTGCTTGTCTTTTGGTTATTAACTCAGAAACTGGTTATTGTCTAGTTATATGGCCGAAGTATGTAAAAAGCATGTTCATACAGCAACGCTGAGGTTGTTTCATGAAGTTTGAGTAGTTGCATTTCTAGTTTCACCAATTATTCATGTTTGTTCCCTGAATCACCGGAAGTGACTTCAGAAACCGGTGATTGTCTGTTCATCTGACCGAAGCATCAATACGTAAAAAAAGTATGTTCTTACAGCAAAGCTGAGATTATTTTCTAATGCCTGATGGTTGCATGCCTATTTTTCAATTATCTATGTTTGTTTCTGATTCACCGGAAGTGACTTCGGAATCCGGTCATTGTCTGGTCATCTGACCAAGGTGTCCATACAGGCAAAAAGCATGGTCTTACAGCAATACTGAGGTTCTTTTATGAAGTTTGAGCGGTCGCATGTCTAGTTTTACCTGTTTACCGTCAATGTTTGGCAATCTGGCCGAAGTGTCCATATAGGCAAGAATCATATTCATACTAGACCTGTGCGCCGAAATATTTTTAATCGGCGGCGGCGTCATGGTATTTTTGCACCGGCGGCGGCGGCGTGATCGGCGTCACGCTGTTGACCATTTTCGGCGGCGGCGGCGGCGGCGTACATCGGCGTGGTCGAAAATTGAACATTCCATTTTTTTTTTCATATAGATCAAACAACAAAAATCTTGGAAAACCCCATTCCCATATCTTTATGAAATAGTTTTTTTTCTAATTTTCGGACATTTTGGTAAGAAATCAAAGGTAGCATTCAAGGTTTCTTTATAATAAATCTTCGGCTAGGTATTTTATATTTAAATAATAATTCATATGAAAAAGATACATTCCAAACCTTAATACTTAAGCTTATATAAGCAGCTGCTAAATTAATAATTTGCTAAATTAATTAATTTTAATTAATGCGTGGGAAATTTTTTGCAAGAAATGCTCAAGAAAAGCATTTTTCTTTGATCGCAGTACGCAGTTGAAAAGAAATGTTAATTCAAATGGAGCTCACTGTAGAAAATTTCTTTAGCATTTCTTCTGTAGAAACTTTTACTTTTCTTGAGCGGAACAGCATACCTAGCTTAAGTGTTTCTGGTTTGGTAGAATTGTACATGATTTTTTTTTATAGATGGCATTTTATTAAAATCGCCATATCTTTGATTTATTCATAGTGCCAGTTATGAATCACTGTTTCGAGCGGCCAGGATATCTTCTCCTACGTTGCTTTGACTTTACTAGGCCGGATAACGAGAACAAGAAACGAATGTTTATTATTTAAACTAATAATTTATTAGAACCTAGGAACAGAGTGCTCGCTCGGTAAGGAACGGTATAAGCTATACATACAAAATTACAATTTCCAAACTTTATTTTCTACCGTGGGGAAAATGTATCAAATTCTATTATAACTGTTAGCAAAGTTGTATGGATTTTAAGCTAGCATATTTTAAATGTTTTTAACGTTATTTAAGAAACATAAATGAGTAAATATGTATGTATCTTGCCCAGTCCTCAAAATAAATTATGAATATTTATGTATTTCATCAAACATTGATCCATATTTGTGGGCTTTTAATAACTGTACGGCGTGTGTTCTTCAAATGATAGAGCCATTGAAGTTGCTGCTCTATATTTGTTTATCTGTAACAATCTCTGATAAAATTCATAGGGACTTCCTAATAAAATTTCAAAACCATCTTGAAAGAATACTCGGAGAAGTTGTTGATAAAATTCCTGTCAGATTTTTTTTAACTATGGGAGGATGCCTAAAGATTAGTTTGGAGGATTATCTGTCGGAGAAAAAACAGTAATAATTCTTAAATGAATGTTTGAAGAAAATCTGGGACAAAGTTTAGAAATATTTTCTGAAAAGATACATGGAAGAACCTGAATTACCAATAAATTATTTACTAGAGAGATTTCATAGGGAATAATTGGTAATTTGGAATTTTTGCAGGATACTCAAAGGTACAAGAACACGAATGTTCAAAAATAAAATCCACCGAAAAACTCTAGCCGGTATATATGGAGAAATCATCCAAAAACATCCAAGAAAGAACTTGTGCAGAAGTCATCTGAGGAATCCCTGAAGAAATTCCCGAGAAATTAAAGAAATGTGTTCAAATATCCTTAGAAAAACGTATAGGGGAATTTGCTGAGGAATTCTTGAAGTGGCGCTTGAACTAATCTATTTAAATAATCCAGAAAGAATCTTTGGTAGCATTCCTCTAGAAATATGTTAGAGATCTACTAAGAGAATTTAAAAAATATATGTAGAGGAAGTTTTACAGATTTTTTTTGAAAAAAAAAACTCTAAGTTGGGGGAGATCCAGGGGGCCGATATGATGGCCATATTTTGTTGCCTCTTATCGAACGCAAGCAGCGCTCATCAATACTATTACGCTATAAGCAATGCAGCTGGTGTGAATGTGGGAAAATGAACCTAGGCACACAAAATCTACGCATATTGTTCGTTATTATTTCCATAGCGTAGCTCGCGGTTTAAAATAAAAGGAAGTTTCATATATTTTATCATAAAAACCACAATGAAGTGTTGTTTCCTTCTTTCGGTGTCGATTCTCATAATCAGAAGAACAATTATCACGATGATAACATTTCGCATCACAAGTTTCCAACCAATATCGATGCGCGGGATAGATGGCTAAATGCCATTGCGAACGCGGATCAAACCACTGATAAGTAAACCGAAGACTTTTAATGCACATTCTCACATACCAGTATTGCGCAGTTTTTTGACTTGTTTGGCGCATTTTGTACCATTTTCACTCATACGGAAGGCAAACATTCAACATATACATGAGTGTGCGTGAGAACTTCAACTGGAGTATAAATTTATGCTCCCGATAAGAAGGCACAACAAGACCTGTCAAATACCATAGTGAAAAACTATGATGCCATCCCTCTGGGGAGATCGCCTAGTACCGGACACCTAAGCCGCTAACGTAATCCGGGGCAACATTGATAAGGTTTTTACTTTTAAAACGAGTACTGTCACCTATAGCTCTATATACTGTATTTTGTTTTTCGAATGAGGTAAAATTGATCATCTATGTAAACAACGTTCGGTAATATTGAAAATGTCGTTACATACTTAAATCATGGCTTCAATATGAAGGTCAAACGCTTACAAGTCATTTACTTTTTGAGTTACTTTAATATTAAAATCACCTCGAACCGCGGAGTACGCCTAATGGCAGGCAATTTCCCAAGAAAATTTTACATTTCAACATTGATTCGTTATTGATGCCTAATTGAATATTCTTATGAAAGTTTTGAGAACGGAATCGTTTTCTGCAAAACTTATGCGAGACAATTTTACAGGATCTTGTCACTTTTGACTTACTTCGGCAAGGGGTATTTTCAAACCTTCTATTTCGCTAAAATATGCGTTGCATTGAAGTGCTTATTATTGCATTCAGAAAGTTAAGGCGAGAAAAACCCCTCCAAATCCAAAGCAAATCATGCAGGTGCCCACAAACGATATTTTCTCTTACATTTGGTCGGCGTTAAGTCAGAGTGGACCAAGTGACATTTTTCATATTTTGAGAAAAATGGGTTTAAAGTCTAACGCACTGTTACTTTCAAACAATATAATGTGAAGTGATTATCATGAAAAATCATAATTCAAACCTCTGGTAGAACGATTTTTTGATGGACTATGAGTACTTGGTCCATTCTGACTGAACTATAGACCACCGTTCAGTGAGTTGGTTCACTCTGACTGAACAATTTCTAGGAAAATAACAATCATTGAATGCTTGCATGGTCGTACTGAGTGCATATCTCTAAGATAAACAGATTATCAAGACCCTTCGACACCAGTAAAGTAAATTCTTCAATAATCCATATAGTGAATACCGAAATCATAGCTTGAAAATTAGGGTTTTGCAGGGTCAGGGCATTGAAGACCATAAATATTCAAATATGCGTTCAGTCAGAGTGGACCAAGTGAAAATCTTGAGCACCGACCAAAATATACTGGTCCAATAGGCGGGTCCTAGGACATTCCATGCATACACCATAGAACTACCATAATATTCTATCGGACTCTGAAATTGGCTCAAAAAATACAATAATCAATCAGTTTATTGCTTTTGAACACTTGGTCCGCTCTGTCTGCACAGAAATTGTTGCAATTTCTGACCACCCCTCCATATATTGTATATATATATATATATATATATATATATATATATATATATATATATATATATATATATATATATATATATATATATATATATATATATATATATATATATATATATATATATATATATATATATACAGGGTGTTTGGTTCCATGTTTTTAATAATTGGAGGGTAGATAGGTCTCCATGAGATATGAAAAAGTGCACATGGAACATAGGGTCGCAAATCACTGCTAAGTGAGTTATTCACGATTTTAAGATTTTCAACTTGTTCATCTTTGGAACCACATATCTAATTAACTATGCGTCATACATTTAATCTCAGCGCATGAATCGAAAGCTTATGATCTAATCTATCTTAGTTTCTTGGACGTAATTTTTGTAGAAAATGATTCAAAGGCTCAAATTACGAAAAGTTTGCAAAAAGTGACGGAAAAATCAGCATTTTTCGACGTATTTTTATGAATTCTATTAAAATTATCGTAATTAATGTTAAAAAAAATCTTCTACAAAATATGCATTAACTTGTTAGCTACCAAAGTGTCTTTGAGAGCAAAAGTGTATCTCTTGTAGATTCGTCACAATATCATGTTGAAAGTTGTGCTTCAAAGAGCAAAAAAATCAAAATAAATATCGGCTGATAACTCTATTCGTTCGTCCGTTCGTGTGTTGATGCCTCCGCGTGTGTATGAAGTGCTCGGAAACGACAGATGTCGGTCGTGCCGAAGCGAAGGGGAAATGAAATCGCTTCGCAACATGCGCCATTATTTTCTTCTCTTCGCGGCGTTTGGTTTGCAAATAGACGCATAAATAGATTTAGTGCGGTCGCCGCACGACCACCGCAGTAGCGAAAGTGTGTTCATAAAGACTGATCCCTTTAAATTTCTCGCACTAGTAGCTGAGCTACGGTGCAGAGCAGATGGGGGGTGCGCTTGCGCGTGTAGCGAGGACTCAATTTATGCATTTCTCGCTTATGACGTGGAACTTTTGATGCATTTTGAAGGGTTTTAGGTCGTCTATTAATTACATAGAGGTGGACAAGTGAGAGTAGAATTTATGACGTGCCATTCACGCCGTTGTAAAAGTACAACACTACCAAGTAAACCTCGCCCGTGATACACAGCACGAGCGAGGTGAATTCTTAGGTTCAATAAAGTAATTTAGGTATCGCACTAATGCTCAGCGTGAACTGTTGGAGCAGCAGGATGAAATATCTCACAAAAATAGTGACCGTCTATCCTACTACAGCTTGGTTTTCTGTATAAGGTTGCTTACAAATTATGTTCAATAGATCAATAATCTCTCAGTTAACTATTTTTATAAAATCAAATAATAGACCTACATGTAATATTTCATATAATTTTCAGTGTCGTATCCAGAAAATTGCTCAGGGGAGACGAACGACGCAAAAAAGTGGATATTTTTACAAAAATTGGGATGGCTTAAGACGGTTCAACCACATCATTTTGTTTTTCTTTTATCCAGCCAAATAATAGAATAACTGCATAAAATTAAGAATTTCTTTTGAAATTGAGACTTTGGCAGTTTAATAGGTTCTATGTGCAGTCACAAGAATTAAAAGTCACAATTTGTAGATCAGTACTTTTCTTTAAAAAAAACCTGAAGCCTTGCAATGTTTGTAATATGAAATCAAATATTTTGAATAAAAAAAAATCAAATAATTCATCAAATTCCAACATTTTTACTTCATTATTGAAACAATTTATGATAGATTGAACGAAAACGACACAATTTTATCAAGCAGGTTGATGAGGTTCTTGTACAAGAATAATAAAATATAAATAAACCTTTTGTTATGCTTCAAATCAAATAGTAATCAGATCAGTACCCAAATATTTGTAGTTCAAAATTTCATTTTTTTTCTCTCTCTCTCTGTTGAATTACTGAGATTTTTTTTTTAATTTGAATTAAAAACCAAGAGAAGTGTTAATTTTGAACGATAACATTTGAAATATTTGCAGTTTGCTCTAATAGATGGAAAATTAGAAATCAAATTGAATATAATTTAACAATTAAATGTATTAAAATGAACTTAAAACAGTCACAGTCACAATTAGAAATTGAAGCTCTTTCCAAACTTTAGGTTTTCAAGTTTTAATCATCAAGTTAACTGTAACTCTAGCGATGGCAAAATCATTTGAAATTTGACTCATGGAACATATTCAAGGCATGAATGTGTATGATTTTACACGAATTAAATTAAAAAAAAAAAATACCTGCTGGAAACCCACCAAAACCCGGAAATATGAGAATATGTCATTTTTCAAACAAAACTAGTTTCATGTTATTTAAAGCTCCCACAGCAATTTACGGATGCTAATGGTTGTCACTATGGCAAGCCTGTAAAATTTCGTGAAGGGAAATATCCTTCATCATTTTAGTAACAGAACCTCCGAAATGTCAAGAAGGCGAAAGTGTAAACACGACACGTAGCAAAACATTTTTTGGGATGAACAATATTTCATTAATAGTATGTATCACTATCAAGAACTTTGGTGATCACTAAAGCCTCTCACTAATTTGAATTTCAAATCCAAATGTTTAATTTTAAAAATAAAATTCAATTCACATTTTCAAAACTGAATAAGCCAAACATGCTTTTAAGAGCGTTTTTCGTATTTCAAGTGGTTTCACACCAAAAACTTACTCCAAAATCCACTAAGGTGGAGAGGGAGGGAGGGTTGACCCTCAAACACACCCCCTCCCACTGATTACTTGTTTCTATTTTGTAGACAATATGATCTTAATTTTCTTTCTGGCGTTATGTCCCAACTGAGACAGAGCCCTGCTCCTCAGCTTAGTGTACTTATGAGCACTTACATAGTTGTTAACTGAAAGGTTTTCTCAGCCAAAGTTGCTGTTTTGTATGTGTATATGGGCAGAGGCATATACGTTTTAAATATTTTATATGGGACAAAGTCCACGAGACCCCTCCCAGCTCTGAAATTCTTTGGAAATGAGCATGTAGCTTAAGGACAGCCAAAAAAGCACTGCAATATTAAATAAATGAAAAAAAAACTCTAGTGAAATTAAATGGTATAGTACTAGATTCGGGTTTTCTTTTATTTATAGTATTCCACTAAACAGCTCGAAGATTTAATACACAATATTCTAAATTTTTCTCATGATCTCAATTATATGCTTTTCACACAAAACAAAAGCATGATTACTGCATTCACATGAAAATATTAATTTAGAAAATATTCAAGATCTATCCTGCAATTTCCAAGTTGTTCCAATAATTTCTCCACAAATTCCTTCAGGAATTCTTTCAGTTAATGTTCTCAGGAGTTTCCCAGGGATACCTTCAGACTGAGACCACTTGAGGAATCCTTTGTCGGCCAATACCAGGCTGGTTTTTGGGAGGGCCGATCCGACAACGAATCAGATATTACCAGATACATCTTGCAAATGAACTTAGATAAATTCTTGGAGTATAACTAGCAGACTCACCATCTGTTTGGATTGGAGACGAGGTGTCAATGTCGTGTGTGAATTTAGATGGAAGTAAGGAGACGCACTTTGGAATTCATTGTTCAACATTGCACTCCAGGGTGATATTAGAAGACCAGCGAGCAAAGAAATGACACTATCATGACACGGTCACATCTTCTTCTTGACATTACGTCCTCACTGGGACAGAGCCTGATTCTCAGCTTAGTGTTCTTATGAGCACTACCACAGTAGTTAACTGAGAGCTTTCTTTGCCAAAGTTATCATTTTCGCATTCGTATATCGGGTAGCAGGTACGATGATACTTTATGCGCAGAGAAGTCAAGGAAATTTTCATTACGAAAAGATACTGGACCAACCGGGAATCGAACCGAGACACCTTCAGCATGGCTTTACTTTGTAGCCGCGGACTCTAACCACTCGGCTAAGGAAGGCCTACGGTCACATATGGTCCTTGGTCTTGTGGACGATATCGGCCTTATTTAATTCGATCGCAGGTCAGTGGAGGAGGTTTTCGAGGCTCTGAAGAAACTGTATTTTTAGGGATTACCCCTGATACTCCTTCAAGAATTATTTTATGAATTTCTCCAGGGTTTTCTCCAGAAATTGTTTGGTAAATTCTGGCAAATTTTTTTTCAGGGATTTCCTATGAGAAACATCAAAGGATTTCTCTAGGAACTCTAAAATTTCTTCGGGGATTTCGCGGATTTCACCTAGCACTCCTTCTCTTAGGAATTCCACTAGGGATTTGTTCAGAATTTCTTCCAAAGATTTTAACAGGAATTCTTCCAAAGATTCTTTCTGGAATACCTCTTTGAATGCCTCCAGAAATATTAACAAGGATTTCTCGTAAAATACTTCCAGAGCTCCCTCCAGGAATTCCTTAAATTACATTCCTTCAGCATTTTCTCCAGAAATACCACCAAGAATACCTCCAAGAGTTTCTCTAAGGATTCCTCTAAAAATACGTCCAAGGTTTCCTCCACGAACTACACAAGAAATAACTTTAAAATTCTACTAAGAATAGCTCCAGGGATTCTTTAGGATTAACTTCATGGTTTCTTCCAGGAATACCTTAAGGTAGAGGAATATCTTTCAGGATTCGTCCATAAATTACTGCTTAGATTCCGCTAGCAATAGCTTCTAAGATTCCTCCTGAAATTTGACCATGGGTTCCTCCTGATAAACTTCAGGATATTTTTATCAATTTATATTCAGTTTTGAAAATGTGAATTGAATTTTATTTTTAAAATTAAACATTTGGATTTGAAATTCAAATTAGTGAGAGGCTTTAGTGATCACCAAAGTTCTTGATAGTGATACATACTATTAATGAAATATTGTTCATCCCAAAAAATGTTTTGCTACGTGTCGTGTTTACACTTTCGCCTTCTTGACATTTCGGAGGTTCTGTTACTAAAATGATGAAGGATATTTCCCTTCACGAAATTTTACAGGCTTGCCATAGTGACAACCATTAGCATCCGTAAATTGCTGTGGGAGCTTTAAATAACATGAAACTAGTTTTGTTTGAAAAATGACATATTCTCATATTTCCGGGTTTTGGTGGGTTTCCAGCAGGTATTTTTTTTTTTAAATTTAATTCGTGTAAAATCATACACATTCATGCCTTGAATATGTTCCATGAGTCAAATTTCAAATGATTTTGCCATCGCTAGAGTTACAGTTAACTTGATGATTAAAACTTGAAAACCTAAAGTTTGGAAAGAGCTTCAATTTCTAATTGTGACTGTGACTGTTTTAAGTTCATTTTAATACATTTAATTGTTAAATTATATTCAATTTGATTTCTAATTTTCCATCTATTAGAGCAAACTGCAAATATTTCAAATGTTATCGTTCAAAATTAACACTTCTCTTGGTTTTTAATTCAAATTAAAAAAAAAATCTCAGTAATTCAACAGAGAGAGAGAGAGAAAAAAAATGAAATTTTGAACTACAAATATTTGGGTACTGATCTGATTACTATTTGATTTGAAGCATAACAAAAGGTTTATTTATATTTTATTATTCTTGTACAAGAACCTCATCAACCTGCTTGATAAAATTGTGTCGTTTTCGTTCAATCTATCATAAATTGTTTCAATAATGAAGTAAAAATGTTGGAATTTGATGAATTATTTGATTTTTTTTTATTCAAAATATTTGATTTCATATTACAAACATTGCAAGGCTTCAGGTTTTTTTTAAAGAAAAGTACTGATCTACAAATTGTGACTTTTAATTCTTGTGACTGCACATAGAACCTATTAAACTGCCAAAGTCTCAATTTCAAAAGAAATTCTTAATTTTATGCAGTTATTCTATTATTTGGCTGGATAAAAGAAAAACAAAATGATGTGGTTGAACCGTCTTAAGCCATCCCAATTTTTGTAAAAATATCCACTTTTTTGCGTCGTTCGTCTCCCCTGAGCAATTTTCTGGATACGACACTGAAAATTATATGAAATATTACATGTAGGTCTATTATTTGATTTTATAAAAATAGTTAACTGAGAGATTATTGATCTATTGAACATAATTTGTAAGCAACCTTATACAGAAAACCAAGCTGTAGTAGGATAGACGGTCACTATTTTTGTGAGATATTTCATCCTGCTGCTCCAACAGTTCACGCTGAGCATTAGTGCGATACCTAAATTACTTTATTGAACCTAAGAATTCACCTCGCTCGTGCTGTGTATCACGGGCGAGGTTTACTTGGTAGTGTTGTACTTTTACAACGGCGTGAATGGCACGTCATAAATTCTACTCTCACTTGTCCACCTCTATGTAATTAATAGACGACCTAAAACCCTTCAAAATGCATCAAAAGTTCCACGTCATAAGCGAGAAATGCATAAATTGAGTCCTCGCTACACGCGCAAGCGCACCCCCCATCTGCTCTGCACCGTAGCTCAGCTACTAGTGCGAGAAATTTAAAGGGATCAGTCTTTATGAACACACTTTCGCTACTGCGGTGGTCGTGCGGCGACCGCACTAAATCTATTTATGCGTCTATTTGCAAACCAAACGCCGCGAAGAGAAGAAAATAATGGCGCATGTTGCGAAGCGATTTCATTTCCCCTTCGCTTCGGCACGACCGACATCTGTCGTTTCCGAGCACTTCATACACACGCGGAGGCATCAACACACGAACGGACGAACGAATAGAGTTATCAGCCGATATTTATTTTGATTTTTTTGCTCTTTGAAGCACAACTTTCAACATGATATTGTGACGAATCTACAAGAGATACACTTTTGCTCTCAAAGACACTTTGGTAGCTAACAAGTTAATGCATATTTTGTAGAAGATTTTTTTTAACATTAATTACGATAATTTTAATAGAATTCATAAAAATACGTCGAAAAATGCTGATTTTTCCGTCACTTTTTGCAAACTTTTCGTAATTTGAGCCTTTGAATCATTTTCTACAAAAATTACGTCCAAGAAACTAAGATAGATTAGATCATAAGCTTTCGATTCATGCGCTGAGATTAAATGTATGACGCATAGTTAATTAGATATGTGGTTCCAAAGATGAACAAGTTGAAAATCTTAAAATCGTGAATAACTCACTTAGCAGTGATTTGCGACCCTATGTTCCATGGGCACTTTTTCATATCTCATGGAGACCTATCTACCCTCCAATTATTAAAAACATGGAACCAAACACCCTGTATATGTATATATATATATATATATATATATATATATATATATATATATATATATATATATATATATATATATATATATATATAGATATATATATATATATATATATATATATATATATATATATATATATATATATATATATATATATATATATATGTATTGTATATACAGTATTGTTGGATGGGATCTATGAGTTATATGTATGCATTTTTTATTAGTTGCGTGCAAAAATTTATAAAGATATGTCTAAACAAATTTTTGGAAACTTTTTGAAAGAATTCTTAGATATTTATTTGAAATGCATGGACAATAGACTGATGCAAATTTTGAAATTTTTGCTCTCCTATGCTTAAACGATGTCAATTACGGTGAAAATCATTTTCCCAAAATTTGAAGTGATTTGGAAGAAATTTTGTTGTGCACACGCCATTTGAAGTTTATGTGGAAATTACTATGGGAAAGGCAAATCTTTTGTGTTCAGCCCTCTATCTCTTCGTCGTAATATTTTATGGAAAAGTGAACAAACTCTTCTCATGCAAAATCTTCCAAGCTACAACTTTGCCGAAGACCATATTTTGATAGGATTTAAGGATAATTTGTAATTATTAATAACAAAGTCTAAATCATGCTGAGATGATCATTCAATTACATTCAGAGCAACACTGCATTTTGCTGTAAAACATAGTAGCCTGGATTACTTTGATCTATTCTTCCCGCCAGGAGCACCAATGTTGCCTGCCGAGCAGTTGGTTAAGTATGCAAAATGCAAACTCACTTTATGATTATGAATAGCAATTTATCCTGACGTCCAATCGAAATGTGGTCTACGGCAAAGTTGTAGCTGAAAGGATTTCGCATGAGAAGAGTTCGTTCACTTTTGCATAAAATATTATGACGAAAAGATAGGGGGCTGAACACAAAAGTTTTTCGTTTCCCATAGTAATCTCCATATAAACTTCAAATGGCGTGTGCACAATCAAATTTCATCCGAATCACTTAAAACTTTTGGAGGATGCTAATTACCATTAGAGACATCGTTAAAGTATAGGGGAGCCAATATTTCAAAATTTGCATCACTCTAATGGACAAGTTCCAGGAATAATTTTTGGAACGTTTTCAAAATCATTCATGAAAAAATATCAAAAATAATCCTTGAAGAAGATCCGAATAAAAGTATTCCAGAAAAATATGAAGCAATCCAACGATGAGTTCCTTGAAGAATTCTCAGTGGAATCTTTCCAAATCCACGAATTCCTGGTAGAACCTGAAAGACATATTTTTGAAGCAATTTATGAAGAAGTCACTGAAATCAATAAAAAACATATCAGATAAATCCTTGAAGAGATGTGTAACTTATACAGAAGTTCATGGACAAATACTTTAACTCTACATTTGGAAATAATCTGAAGAAAAAAATCCTGGAATCAATTCTGAACAAATTCACATTTATTGAAGAAATTCTGAAGAAACTCCAAAAGTTATTATCAGAAGAATTTCTGATTCTCGATGCAATCCGTATTACAATTTCTGGAGAATACAATGAATAATTCTCTGAAGAACTTTTTGAAGAAACCTTTGACGCATTATATGAACGATGTCCTGTACAAATTCCGAAAGTAAGGTCTAACCATTTCCTATGTCATTTTACAAATTTATTTTTTTCGAGCTGAAATATTAATCGGCGTGAAAATACAAAGTCGGCGGCGATACGCTGACCGGCGTATGGCGCGCCGCCGATACGTCAATCGGCGTCGGCGTGACGTAAAATGAATCGGCGGCGGCGGCGTGGCGCGGCGGCGCACAGGTCTAATTCATACAGCAACGCTTAGACTATTTCATGAAGTTCGAGCAGTCGCATGCTATGTTTTGAGTTCATCCATGTTTGTCCCCCGGTTCACCGGAAGTGACAAACTAAAATAATATTTTATACTAGAGACATCTCAATAACAGTGTACGATTACGGAAAATTTATAACTACAAAGAAAATAAACCTCTCTGCTGACTATCAACGTGCACAGAAGAAATTGTTACTAGTGGTTTTACGTGCTCATTTTGCTTCCTCTAGAGCAGCGAGCTCGATTTTGCGCACGGGAATCATTTACACCCGATACTATAACATTTCGCATTTTCGAAAAATAGGGGACGGCCTAATGTGCATGTGCATCGTATACTCCATATATTTGGTCACGAGAATTCCGTTGTGCATGCGCTACTACGCTGTCCTAAAACAAATCCATGTTCTCCTATGTTTGCATTCCAGGCGATCAATTCCTAGCTAGTGAACCTAAGCAGAGGCAAATCTTTTACATTATTTTACCGTTTGCCGTCCTTTCGCATCATCCGTATGCCCGCCACACAACATGCAAGAAAACAACCGTTATCTGCTATTGGTGCGCGGCGGCGGGCGTAAATTTCGGGAATGTTTTCATACAAATGCTTCAAATTCAATAAATTTGTATGGAACATTATCAGACTCTTATACCATTAGACTCGTTATGAGTTGCTGATTACGATGAGTATAAAAACTTGCCTGAAAATGGAAATAATATGCACACAATCGTTGTGCAAACACAAAAAAAATTGGATTGCGGATGATTTTTAATCTAAAAATTTTAATTTTCCCGAGAGTCCAGCTCCTTCAAATTTTGAGTAAAATCAAATATTTTTTTACGAAAACATTCCCTAAGATCTTAGCAATATCGTGATTTGTTTTATTTTTTGATATCTTAATCCGTTAAATTTTAAAAAATCAAAACGTGCGCCAAAGTCGGGGTTTTTCCCGTTTTTTCGGCCCGGTGATGAAGCTTCCCCTTAAGAGTAGTGCTTCGTGAAGCCCAAGTAGGACGGTTCGGTTTTGCGTCGTCGGATAGATTTTGCTCACGGTTTCGCGCGTGTTTTCGCCTCCGAAGATTTTTTTTTCTGTTTTGGAGCGTCTTGCTGGGTAGGTATTTGGGAAGGCACAAGCAAGACGGTTTGTTCTCGGGACGCCAAGAAGTTTTGCTGTCAGTGTCAGTTTTGTGTTCAGTCGAGGATGGATTACCAACTGGTGAGTTCGATTCATGCTTGTGATAACACATATTTTCTTGAAAGCGTAACTTTTAAGTAATATTAAAACAAACTTTGTATGGTTCGTCACTATAAGTGTCGGCATTATGTTTTTTTCTTATACAATTTCAATATACATATATTTTACTCTTTTTGACATTATTAAAAATTATCTTTTGAATTGTTCGACATTGTGAATGTTGACGTATTTTTTAAAACTTCTACCATATCGAGACAAAATGCACAGTAATACTCATATGTAATTTTCAAACAAACTATCTATAGTTCGTCACTACAAGTGTCGGCATTATTCCTGTTTCATATAATTTAAAATATATACATGTAATTTTCAGTTTTCATCATTAATAAAAACATCTTTTGAGTTGTTCGACATTATAGATGTTGACGTATTTTTTAAAGCTTCTACCAAAAACTTCTCGTAATACAAAACTAGCTTTAAATATAAGTCGTATATTTCCCTCTTGTCCATGGATCGCATCATCGACCAGAGGTGACTCCCAGATCTTTTCCTCCCTCACTAATAAACAGCCTTCCCGTGGTGATTGTGGAGATGCAGAGGTATTCTCGGTCTCTAGAAGCAACAATCATTCCACCCTAACATTCCTTCCCCATCCCAACTGACTGTAAGGACTTGGCCAACGCCGTTATTGATCATTAATATTAGATCTGCTAAAATTGCACTTCGAGAGTAAGCGGAAACTCCCATCCCTTATTCCTTTGGATCGTAGTGCAATTCTTACCAGTTCCGATCAATCACGGAGTAGCAACCATTGAAATGTACAGTCCGTCTATGCTATGCTATGCTATGCTATGCTTCATAATGTTTTAACAAGTCATTAATTAAAGTTAAATAAAATTCAATGGTTGAGGTTCTTTTTAGATCCACTTTTTACTATTCTCTGTTTTCTTCACAAAATCATACTGTTCTACATTTTCGAAGAATATTCTTGCAAAGTAAAGCCTATCTTGATGCATGGGAAATTCCTGCAAGGAATCGATCAAGGTAGCTGTTTACGCGAGTTCAGTTATAAACAAGGAATTCAGATTAGAATAGTCAGACTGTAGTGTAACCGTAACTAAATCTTATGCAATTGTTATGCACTCAGTCACTCAGTACTGTTACCGCCAAAACATAGCATTATGTGCATCAAACTTCCAGTAGAAAGTGATTAACCGCTCTATAATCGCCTTTAGAATACTTCAGAACAATTAGTCTTTACATCAAGATCATATAAAAGGTCAAGTCGGAGAACATTACAGTTAATAACCGATCAACAGTTTATGTAGTTAGTCCGTACGCGTCCAGTTTGTAATCGTCCAGAAATACAGAGAATGTTCAAAGTTTATGTGAACAGTATACACTACAATACAGTGATTGATTCGAAATACAGTCAGAATACTATTGAAGCTAAGTTTCAATAAATAGCCGTATTAATACAGAAGATTGTGTGTGCCACTTCTCCGTCAAATAAACGTTGTGTTGTAGTTCAGCAATTTTGTGTGCCAATTCTGCTACAGTTCCGATTATCACCGCGACCATGAATGAAAGGTGTCCGACAAGATTCCGACTACCACACAGACGCTCTTATGTGCGCAAACAGAAGCGCTTTTTTTTTTCTAATCGCAGTACGCAGTTCAAAAGAGATGTCAATTCAAACGGGAGGCGCTGTAGAAAATTTCTGTAAGGAATCGGTGAGAAATTTCTTTAGCGATTGCTGTTCAGCAGCAAATCAGGCTTAATAAGGAAAGATTGTTTCAACAAACCTTATTTAAAAAAACAATATTATTACAAAACGTCGAACGACTTTCGGTATAGTCAATGTAATTAAAAAATATTGATTGAAAAAAACGATTCACTCAGAGTCAATGTTCAATATGATAAGAAAGCATATTACAGATTTGTTGAGAAATATAAGAGTTTAATTTCGTAAAATCATTGATTAAAACTTGAGAATAGTGCCTCCCTAAAAACATTATTTAATTGATATGTAGGAAAAAAAATTGCCTGGGATCAAGAATCAGACATTTTTTTTGCAAGATAATGTCGAAATTATTAATGTGTACCTAATGCATTTAATTTTTTTAATGTAGGCTAAGTGTACTCTTAAGTACTCTTTTACAGAGTTGAAAAAATGTACTCTTTTCAGTGAGAGCAAATATGGTAACCCTACAGTGGAATCCGATTTTTCTCTATCACCATACATTTTATCCAACGCTGGAAGTAATGCATTTTATTTATAGAAAATTAGAATGAACTCCTCATATTCACTCGGACATCTTCACTAATAGAAAGAAAAACGAATCCGCAAATTTTCCTCTAACACTTTCAGCTTCAGAATTTGCCTCTTCTCTTTGGAACATGATGATGACTGTCGTTCGTACAAGGTCCAGTCCAGGTTTCCGAACAAGACCAAATCTCTTCAGAATGGCTACCGCTTCTAGTACTAAATACATTCGATCCCTTAGTACCTCTTTGGTACCCAAGTTTGACAGATCACAATGTATTATAGGCCTTTTCACGAGACGTTTCAAGTCAGCTGATCTTGAAGCACTTTGACAGTTCTTCAATGCAAACACGGATCTATCATATGTAAAGGCCAACTCTCAGCATTCTAGATCTTGATCTGTTATCTCATGCACTATAAATTTGTTGCTAACCGCAAGGGACATGAAGGCCTTTCTTTCGTCTTTGGTTACACACTTCCGATATTTCGATGAACCGGAATTCCATCATATTTACATCATTCAGCTGACACAGATCCGCGCTCGCACCTTGGAGATTACACATGCATATGAGTGTGTAAGCTAAGCCCAGTTTCCTCATGGACACTGCGTGACTGTGGAATTTTATCACCTCCGCATTTTTTATGTCGTTGTAATATTTACATTATTTTCAATCGATTCAGCCTCCCTGAAACCGGTAATGGAATTCCGAAAGAAAGCGACAGTGAGGATGATTTTTGTTTGCCCTCTCTGATCTCAGTGGTCGGGCTGGAACCGGTCGTTGCTGTGGGACACCGTTTACACAATATTTAGTCAACAAGTGAATCTTAACGGCGCGCGCAGCCAGTGATGGAAAGTGGCGAACGCTTCATCTGAACTAGTACAAAAACAAAACCAAACGCTCCCGAGCGTCAGAGCGCTGGCTTACTCGCATCTGTCGACTCCCGAGTAACTGAAGCTAAAAGTGATTCGCGAACGTGTTCGGAGCTGCTCAGAGTCATATTGTGCTTTTGGGAAAAAAGCTGCTTACCCTCCGAGATTTATGGTTTTCAAGGGCTTTTGACTACAAACTAGTAGTTTACTATCGATATGATGGTTATACAATTAATTTGTCTGTCAAAACCATAATAAATCACACCTTGCTCGGTTACTCGCGAGTAAACGCTCGCGAGCTTGTTGCTACTTCTTTTGACATGTTCTCCCGAGCAGACGGGTGCGGGCTTACTCACACCTAGCCAGATCCCGAGTCTGTGATGTTTGTTATGCGTTGGTATACACTCGTGAGCTGCTTCGTGATGCGAACTTTTCCAGCACTGCGCGCAGCCGCCAAACGAATAAAAAGATGTCTGGTTTTCACTTTTTTTCTTCGCCGTTTTGGCGGGGCGGGTGGTAACCGGGAAGAGGATTTCTCACGATTCGCCCATCATAGTCGGCGCTGAGTGCTGGCTGACGGCCGGCACGGTTTGGTGACAGATGGGCAAATCAAAAAGGAAGGTGCCTTCACGAAATGTCAGTCCGGCGCAGTAAAAATGCTTTTGTCCGATAGCCGCTTGGGCAAGGGCTGATCTTTTGCAGCGTCCGTTGTTCGGTGCGCCCTGATGGAGTCCATTCATGTGACGGGAAGTGACCTCCGCTGGAGGTCTGTTTGCCAAAGCCTACTACGAAACCTACGCGCGAGAGACGACCTACTGAGATTAGTTACGGTTTACGCATCGGACGGTCGTCTTGGCGACTCAGGATGTTCATCATCATCAGCATCAGCGCATCACAATCATCTATGACAGAGAGCAAAGGTATGTGTGGTATGGTAAGCAGCAGCAGCATCATCGTCTCTGATTGGGAGATGAAGAAGGTTTGGTAAATTGCAATCTCTTTGGAGATCGTAAAACGGAAACAATCGTCACCGTTGCGTCATGATGGATTACGCACATATTTGCGGTAGCTTTTAGCGGGTAATGAACTAATGATGAGATCCGCTCTACGATTCGGTAGACTTTTCCTCGATTCTCATTTGGAGGAATTACCTAATAGGTGAAAAATAGTGAATTCTGCTTTATTCAGAATACATCTTAATTCGATGAACTTTCTATAACTAGATGCAAGTCCTGACTACTGTGATTGATTTATATATAATAGTTTCTGAGAAGTAATCTCTGAAAGAATTTCTTGAGAAATTTTTAGATGAATCTCTGGAACCCCTGATGAAGTATCCGGAGAATCCCTGAAACGGTTTCTGGAGTAATCCGTGAAGAGATTGTCGTTGAGTAACTTCTGGTGAAATTCCTGAAGAAATCCCTGAAGATATCTCTGGAGGAATTCATGTAGAGATTTTCCTGGAGGTGTCTCTGTTGGACTTCGTAGGGAAATCCCTTTAGAAATTTCTGGAAAAAAGCTCTTGTGGGAATCTTTAATAATTTATCATTTTATTTTTATATAATCATTTTTTTTTATTTCGCTTTTTTTTCAACCTACAAGTGCTCAAATTCACTAAACTGTACACAACCATAATTGTGGTCCGTCAAAACAGGAATGACTTCCTAACAAACAGTTCAATGACTCGAAGTTTCCTTATTAATGATTTCACCACTCGAAGGAAACACATTCCTTCAAAAGTCGAATTGTGCAATCGACTCGATTTCATCGGCATTCATCGAAGCAACATTGTTGGACCAGGTTGAACCCCAATCGGACTAAAACGATTCCATAGAAGGAATTTATTGCTCTGGAAACACGCAACATTTCCTTCCATCTGCTGTTCGAATTTTTATAGACCTCCAACCACCCGCTTCAACTCTGTTCGATTCGATCCAACCGGTTGCATGTCATTAATCTTTCCACTCCGCGCCACAAATGATGCACCCGTTAATCGAGTTTCAGAGATGACCGCCGACTACCTTAGAAGTAAAAGAACATCTCGTTTACCGGTGTTTTAATTTAAATTTAACGGTATTTCCAGAACACGCAGCCTGTCTCATTCCGATCTTCTAATCCAGTCTTGCCCTCCCCAATTTTGGGATCTGTAGGGTATGCTAATGGAAATGGTTTCGGGAGCTCATTTTCTAGCTCAGCTGCATACAGATTAGAGAGAGTTCTAGCAGGCAACCGCTAAATGACTTTCTCTTGTGTCTCCTACCGGTTATCGTTCTATTAATCTTGATTAATAGCCACTGTCTGGGAATGTTAAGGATTGTTCTAAAAAATTTCATTGAATCCAACCTATTCAATTAGCGTACCATTGAATCTTTTTAATCATCAAGCCTTAAGCCTGTTTTTTTCTTTTATGAGTTGGTGAAATCAACTCACCTGTAAAAATTTTGCACTGCTACGGCAAATTTAATGTAATATGTTGTTGACAAAATGTTAATCCAGCTTTTTACGCTAGCATGCTATAAATTTTTAATCACCCCTTTCTGACATCTCTTGTCTACACTATAATTTTTTATAGTTGGATCAACGTAAGCTTTGCAGAGAAAAAAAAACAGGTTTGTTGACATTAGGACGTAAAATTTTTCAGAGTTTAGAAAACGAAGATTGAAAACTTATTTCCTATTTAATTCTAATTATTATTTATTATTTCAGGTAGATTACATGCGAATGCAAACCTATGTGGTAGTATACTGGCGTTTATAAGAAATAATTAAGAAGCAAATGCGTGATTCAAGACTTAAAATCGCGATGCAGAACCGACTGACAAACCGACAGAGTTGAATTTCCGCCGAATGAAAAAAATGTATAAGCTTATGTGGAGTGCTGTTTCCACTAAATATGATATTGCCCGGTACACACTACGGTTTTTGAAAAACTATGCTCTAATTTTATTTTTCAATTTAGATTTGACTGAAGAAGAAATAAAATCCATGTGCAAATTTCTTGTTCTCCATCGAAACGTACATATTTCTCAAATACCCCATATCAGCAAAAATAATCAAAAACTTGTGTACCCAAATTGGCATAGTGGAAAGCACGTCATGCATATCCTAATTATCAACGAGTGATGACTCTCTATAATTCATGAAGAATTTGAGGTGGGAGAAATTTAAACACCCAAACCGTAGTTTTACAAATTTATTTTCGTGTTTTTTAAGTTCTGCCAGCTTTTTTTTTCAAAAGAAAATAATTTGATTGGGATGAGGATTTCATTAGTCATTTCGGCTATATATTTCTCAATCTGTTAAGGTTTTACTCCGTAATCTGACCGTGATAGCAATACTATCTGAGGTCGTTGGTAGATAGATTGTGCCATTACCTCAGCCATATTTACTCTTTCTTTAAACATCGGGAAATCTTCTATGAAGCCTAAAATTGTGCAAATAAAGTTACTAATTAATATACGATACATTTGAAGAATTTTAATTCAAAGAAATAACACTAGGAAAACAAATTACGTGAAAATTTCTGACATTTGAATCAACAATCTCAAATTATGGCCTACCTTGACCAATCCATAAAATACGTACGCTAGAAACTTCAAGATTGAATAACCCCTCGTAGTTTTATAGCTAGAGAAGGGGAAGAAGGCATGTTGAACTATACAGTGACTAATTTGTGTTCCTATCTATTAGATGTTTTTCTTGTGAACAAAAGTGTTTTAAATAATATAACCAAGTGTAAACGAAAATATATTGCATCAATTTTTGATATGTGCAGCATGCAGACCAATAACGGATACTCAAAAGTGGAAACGAGTAAAATTATTTTCCCGGTTCTGATTGTATCATCACCAACGGTACTATGGCAGCATTTCTATTGCAGATAAGTATTAGTACTTTGTGAAGCACCTTTGGACAATGTATTAATACAATGTTTGACTACCATGAGATTCTCAAACAACAATAGATTGTATTTTATTATTACATACAAACGAAGAGTTGCAACGGCGCGTCGAAATAAGAGATTTATTTTCAAAAAGTTATCCCCTTATACAACTTGCATTTCATATTTTTACGGTTTACAAATTATGACAACATGTGTCCTATTTAAAAGTTTCTTCATGCGCTTTTATTATTACGAACATTACGTTTCTTCGATTCTGTTGTGATAAAATCACGTCAGTACTGTAAATATATACCTACATGTACACCATACACCAATTACTATACAGACACAATACGCGGAGTCGATTCGCAAGCTAAGCTGTTCAACAGCATCCAGCAGTTTGAAACTATCCGTCGGGTGTATCACATTCTTTTGTGCACTTTTCAGTGGAGTCTATTGGCATTGTCTATTTTCATCGTAAGGATGGTGGAACTTGAAGAAGACCTCTTGTTGCTGTTGCCGGTGGGAGATGTTCCGCCGACGCCTTCTACGTCTACGACGAAGCGTACGGCGGCTTCTCCGGCTTCTAACACCGACAAGAGAGGGCGTACGGACGATCCCAATGGTATGAGGCTAGTTGTAAAAAGACCAGAGAACGATGTGGACGGCGATTTTTATGATAAGCTGTTGTCTGAGTTAGTGACGCGGCAAGTAGCGATACCTCTGGACCAACAGCAACCAGTGTTTCTCGGTTCTGGTATCTCCTTCGGAGTAGTTTGGTTCACCGCCAAAGACCAATTCAGCTATGACTGGTTGAAAGCGACCTTGGCGACCATTTTGGTTAACAAAATAGTGTCCCCCTTTGAGATACTTGCTCAGTCAGCACCTGATCCACTCCGTAGAATGATCATTTCAATTCCACTGATACCCAAACTTGGGAAGAATCCACAGGAAACAATATTGCAATTAATTTCAAAACTAAATAAGAATCTCAACACCAAGTACTGGCGTGTTTTCCGTTTGTTGCAACCAACAAACAGCAAGCAGTCAGTAATTTTTGGCGTTGATGAAGACTCAGTAACTAAAATAGAATCACAAAAGAACAAAATTTTTTACGCAATGTCTCAAATTTTCGTAAAATTCTACCCAAAGCAACAATAATGTAAATACAAACGTTAATCGTACCCACAACATTTACATGAAAAATCATATATGGATAAAATTTTCTTGAATAAATAAAATTGAACTAAATCAGATTCGTTTTACTTATTAGCAAACTGCAAGAAATTTAAAAACAGAATATAAAAAAGAAAGAAAATTGTTATTCCAAACTAAAAAGTTTAAATACGCATTTTTCTTCTTTTTTTGTTTTACCTATATTGAAACCATCTGGAAGCTTTAAGATACTGTTTTTGAGTTTTGAAACCTTTAAGCTATCTTATTGAAACCAATATGGAAACGATGCGAACCAGGTAAGTGATGACAATGGCTATGGATTGCGAGGCACAAATCTCCCAAATGAGGGGAACGTGCCGTTTGAGCCAATACTCTGATACCTGATATATATTTCTCAATATGTTAAGGTTTTACTCCGTAATCTGACCGTGATAGCAATACAATCTGAGGTCGTTGGTAGATAGATTGTGCCATTACCTCAGCCATATTTACTCTTTCTTTAAACATCGGGAAATCTTCTATGAAGCCTAAAATTGTACAAATAAAGTTACTAATTAATATACGATACATTTGAAGAATTTTAATTCAAAGAAATAACACTAGGAAAACAAATTACGTGAAAATTTCTGACATTTGAATCAACAATCTCAAATTATGGCCTACCTTGACCAAACCATAAAATACGTACGCTAGAAACTTCAAGATTGAATAACCCCTCGTAGTTTTATAGCTAGCGTAAAAAGCTGGATAAAAGCTCAATTTAGTTTTCCTAAATTACGATGATAGTGTTTTCTATCACATAACACCTACACTCAGAAACACAAGTAGTCACAGAATTACTAAATTTTAGTAAATAATGACTATTTTCTATCTGCATCTCTTTCATTCTGTAGGGAATATTATTCCTGTTTGTCAATTCGCCTGGGTTCAAGCATTGCTAAGCTTCAACCCAGTCGAAATGACAGTTAGTGTAAATATTCACAGCAGAATGAAAGAGAGGCAGATAGAAAATAGTCATTAATGCATAAACTTTAGTAATTCCGTGACTATTTTTATTTCTGAGTGTAGTTATAACACATGAATGTAATGTTTAGAACGATACTAATAAAGGAAGTGCCAGGGTGATAAACTAGATGGAACGATAAGCAATCATAAGAAGAGGATATTCGGTCATTTTCGACTAAACACCTAGAAAAGACTGAGGTTGTGGTGACCAACAACCGAAAGTCCGAGCAACGGTCGCTTATCTCGGTAGGTGATTGTACCATAGAGCCCAAGCGATCCCTTAGGCATCTTGGGGTAAAGTTCGATGACAAATTCACTTATGCTAGCCACGTTAAATATACCTTTAAAAGGGCACCTACGGCTCGCTATAGCCTTAGGTTTCGAGGATGATGTCCCGCAGCTCTGCTGTTATTGCCAACAAACTCCTGGCAGGCGTAGCGCTATCCATACTGAGGTTTGGAGGACCAATCTGGTCGAAAGCGCTTAGAATGAGCAGAATACTGAAGCTTTTGGAAAAGCACGTATTCGATCATGTGCTTAAGAGTAGCAAGCGCATATCGAACGGTCACTTTACCGAAGTCCCTTTACCTTGTCGTAGTCCGTAGCGGAGTGTTCGCCCGAGATCTTCACGCAGTGTTGCTCATCATCCATCGTCGCTCTATCTAGTCAATTTGAGAGCTTCCCTGGAAAGCTGTTCTCGTCCATGATCTTCCATAGCTCTCTGCGGGGAACACAGTCGTATGCCACCTTAAAATGGATTAACAGGTAGTGCTTAGGGACCCGGTATTCACAGCTTTTCTACAGGATTTGCCGCGCGGAAAAAATCTGATTCGTTGTCGAGCGTCCGTTGATGATCCAAGATACACAAGAACTGGATTGCTATAGGTAGGATGCAGAGCTACTTGGGCACTCTCATGATTCACTTTGGCATGGGTGGGTTCTCGGCCGAATTGTCTGAAACTTTGCAATAAGAAGCACTTCAATACGACGCATATTGTGGCCAAATATGAGCTCAGTAGCTTTCAAACAACCCCACGGCCGAAGTGAATCAAAAGTGCCAAGAATAGAATACGGCTCCCTAAAAGTTGACGGAAGAAAATCTGGTATACCACTTAGTAGGTAGCGTTTAGGGTAGTGATTGCACGATAGTTTTTACACCCCAGTTTGTCGCCTTTTTTATAGAAAGGGCATAAAACGCCTTGCTTCCACTCTTCCGGTAGCTGTTCAATCTCCCAGATTCTGCCAGCCAACCTCTCCGGGTCCATCTTGATGAGTTCAGCTCCGATACCATCCTTGCCAATGGCCTTGTTGTTTTAAGCCATTGGATTAGGGTGGGGCTCATTTCCAAAAATATTTCGTAGTCCGGATTTACAAAGTGTAAAATGATCATCGGTCCCAAAATAACTTCCTGTGAAAAAATGAGAAGTTTTGGTGAAGGTTTAGAGGTGGCGCAAAGGGCGTATGTGCAGTTTTCCAATTTTAGTGAACTCTGAAAAATTTTGGTATGCTTTTTAGCTTGTTTTGGTGATTTTAAGACCCTTAAGGGCAAAAATCACCTCAAAATTGCGATATCTCCACTCCTTTAGATGATATTTGACGAAATATATTTTATGTATGCGATTTTTGGCCCTTGAATAGGTTACAATGACTGATTACTATGAACCCGAATAAGAATAGCTGGGGAGAATTCCTATGCTAGTAGAATGGAACAAAGAGCAAAGAAGAATGATAGAAAGAACAAAGAGCACAGAAGAATTTAAGGTGGGGTGGGTTAAACAGGGGGGAGGGTGTAACTGATGATATTATATTAGAATCAACTATGGAGCCGTGAAAATATCTCGGTTGGATGTATGAGATGTGATTATATGCAAGTTTAACACTCATTTAGCATTTTAGAATGTCCGTTTGATATAACTCCAGCAATTGCTTTTATAATCTGAAAGAAATTACATAGGGGCCCAAATCCATACAGGCTCAAAATCCGTACACTTCATACAAATAGAAGGAGTTTTATATGAAGTGGAAGATTTTAGATTCATTTCTTAGGTGTTCGGATTTTGATCCCACACGATATATCCTTATTAGGTAAATCCATAAACGATTTTTGCTTTCCAGCAATAACACTTCTCGATTACTTTTTCAAATCGACGTAAGTAACTTTTATACGGTTTTGAGAAAATTTATTAGGAAAAATCACAATCTATCTTCTAAAACTGTTTTAAAATGAATCACCTTTAAAACATTTTTTTTTGCCGTGTACTTCGCTCAAATTTTGCATACACTCAGCTCACGTTCAAAAACTAGGTAGTTTCTATTATTTCCCACAAAAATAATTATAAGAAAATGATAAGCCGTTTCATTCAGTTACTTTCGACGTTTTTCTACCAGTGTAAAATCGGCTCAAGTAGTGTTTTGTTTTGATTCGTGGTTAAGTCACTTTGTCTCTCCATACAGCGGGGCGGCGAAAGTAGTGGTTAGGTTGCGAAAGTTGAAAATATGACTTTCGTCGTTTTGTAAATCCGGAAATTAAACGTTCTATAAGTGAAAAGTTGAGTTGGTACAAAGCGGTACGTGTAGAATTCCGCCTGCTTAACACGTAGGATCGATAAAGTAAGTTTGTATAATTTTTTGACTTGAGTCTGTATGAATAAGTTTTCGAGACTTCTTGTTAGAATTTCCACAGGAATTTCTGGATTATGATGGCATTTCTACATTCTACATCTGTATTTAAAATCGATGTGAATAAACAACAGCAGAAGGAAAAAAAATCGGTAGTCAAAATTCAAATTAGTGCACGAGCTTCTATAGGGTGCAAGAGATAAAGCACTTCAGGTTAAAAACCTCTCAAATAAAACCAAAATTAAGTCGTCACAGTTCTGAAACATATATTTTAGGACAGAGCTACATGAAGGAATTTTCACAGGATGTCCTATGTATATATAAATAATTATATAAATTAGTTATGAATTTAATAGATACTGCGTGAGGCTGAATTTCCAGGATGTAAATTTTGCAACGGGCCCTTTCGATATATTGCTATCATCATTCAGAAAAAAAACAACCATACGATTATTGAACTAAAGCAGTAAAGTGACGTGCATTTATCTATATCTACCAGGAGAATAATGATGAAACTTCGCATGGAATTAAGGACATTTTAGCCGTTATTGAAATTTTTCCATAAAGTCCAATAAAGTTGCAATAAGTTCCAATATAATCGTATACAAGGGTCGAAAACTAGAGATGGTTAAAAAATTGGTGCTCTTTCTTGCTCGAAATATTTCTGAAGTAGGTAATATTAAATAGAAGTCAAGGGGTCGGACCTGGTGTAGTGGTTAGAACACACACCTTTCACGCTGAGGATCTGGGATCGAATCCCATCCCCGAGAAAAAAATGAAAAAAATGAAGTCAATAAATATAATCATCGTTTTCTAGATTCCTCAGTCACCCTCCCACCTGTTTAACCCACCCCACCTTACAGTCTTCAGTGTTCTTTGTTCTTTCTCTCATTCGTTTTTGCTCTTTGTTCCATTCTACTAGCATAGGAATTCTCCCCAGCTATTCATATGCTTATTCGGGTTCATATTAATCAGCCAGCGTAACCTATTCAAGGGCCAAAAATCGCATGCATAAAATATATTTCGTCAAATATCATCTGAAGGAGTGGAGATATCGCAATTTTGAGGTGATTTTTTGCCCTTAAGGGTCTTAAAATCACCAAAACAAGCTGAAAAGCATACCAAAATTTTTCAGAGTTCACTAAAATGGTAAAACTGCACTTACGCCCTTTGCGCCACCTCTAAACCTTCACCAAAAATTCTCATTTTTTCACAGGATGTTATTTTGGGACCGATGATCATTTTCCACTTTGTAAATCCTGACTACGGAAGATTTTTGGAAATGAGCCCCACCCTACCGTTGGATGGCAGCTTTAACTTGCTCCATCATGGGAGCTCATTGGTTTTCACTGTCCGCTCTCCTAATCTTCAGTGATTGTGTTGTCAGGTGCTCATGGAAGTGCTGCTTCCGCTTTTTGATCACCTCGCATTCGTTTGTCAAAATGCTCCCAGTCTTATCCCTGCACATTTCAGCTGGCGGCTGCTGTTTTCATCATATTCAATTCTAATCGCTTATGGATATCTGAACAAGACATGAAATTAGAATTCCCATTACAAAGCATCCTCATTTTCTCCATTACGGGGAAGTGAAATCTACCTAGTGAGAGGCAAATCGTTCTAATAGGTGTCAAATGGTTGGATGATCCTTCCCACACACATGACCATTCTAATATGAACTTAGCCGGGGAAAAATACATATGACGTACACAAACCATCCATGACTGTGTGATTATTCCCCAAATACAAGCCACTGATCAGCTTAAAAGAAAAACACGGACACCGTCTTCAGCCATTTTAGCTACACAGACTGTAACTTAACACTAGACAACGGACAAGCATGCTCCAGTGGCATAGCCGAGAAACATTCCTGACGAAAAATTTGTATGACTGAAGCGGGAATCGAACCCACACCTCACGACACGATGCGCCTAGATGCCTGACGACGCTAACCGCACGGCCACGAGGGCCCACACATAATAATGGAATTGAAACTTCCTTCTTTATGGTTGTCTTGGTATTGTTATTAGAACCAGTGAAGCGTATAATACATTTTTGATGCTATTGTCGCATTTCTGTTACATTCACATGCAAGAGGTTTCAAAACATTAATTTGTGACATTCAGGTTGCTACTAATACATTCTTACTGCAGCCATGAATGTATTACTTGACATGGATAAAAGTAGCGTTGCATCGCCTTGCGCGCGCTTTTAGAATTTTCATGAGCCTCCGGCTAGCGCAGCACACTAGGATTCCGATGAGCTGAGAGACGGTTTGGTTGGAGGCTCGTCAGTACATTTATGTGCTCCTGAGAAATATGTAACTCTATAGGTATCCTTGTTTCGGCTGATTCATATTCAATTCCAATTCCGAATCCGAATTCCAATAAAAGAACTGTATAATTTCCCGCATGGAAATGGAACAGTTGTATCCTAGTCGCAGAATTGCATCCTCACCGGATCTGCTGCAAATCATGCACTGAAAAAATTCTACTCGTCAAGGTTGTGTGTTTTACTTACAAATTTACGCAAAGAAAAAACCCACATAACTCGAGTGTGGTAGCCATATGGATTGTATGGATTTCGTCATTGTCTTCACGATATGATTACATGTTTATCAACATTAGATTGTCATGTATGCTTCACATGAATGTCTAAAGTGTCAATTATGAAAACCAACTGCTTTGCTTATTGAATACGAAACGTAGTGGCTTTAGATAGCCACGTGTGTCAGAACATGAATGTCGTGAGATTGAAAGAAGAAATTTGGTAGTGAAACTCTTGTCCCCAAAATGTGGATTCGAGGCACCTCTGCTTGTCGGAAGTTCACTTGAATGTACTTAACCCGTATAGGCCTGAGTGAAGGAAAAATTACTAAAACTCTCACCGGTCAGCGAATACTTAACGGATTTCAATTATTTTTTGTCAGTATTCTCGTACACATATCTAGTTTCTAAAAGTGGTCAAAGGATCTCTGGAATGTTCTTGTGGCCGGAGTTATTGCGGTGGATCACTGGGTCAGGTCGGGTGATAAGGGTTCTGTGCCCCTGAAGGTAGGCAAATTTCAAGTCACAGATAATTTCCAGAACCGACTATGATGTGGCCACTATATCAAGGAGTTTTAAGAAAATCGCATCGGCGTAAACCATTTGATAATCGATTAAATTGAATGTCAACTATGTCAACTGCAGTTCATAGATCCTACAAATGACCATTTTCGGGTCCCCGGGATGCCTCCAATTTATGATAAAGTGCGCAGTTAGTATCTTAACATCTGTGCCATGCTTATGGAAACGCATAGTAGTGAACTATTATGTTCGATCTATACTTTTAGAGATGTCCCCCACTGCAATAACTCCGGCTAGAGGAGTATTCCCGAGTTCTTCCGGCCACTTCTAGAAACTAGATATGTGGGCCGGTGTATTGACAAAAAATATTTGAATCCGTTAAGTATACGCTGAGTGGTAAGGGTTCTAGTAGTTTTGCTTTCACTCAGGCCTATACGGGTTAAAAAAAGACGAGTGAGCCAGGAGCAAGCGGAGCGCCGCAAATCCATAATTTGGGTAGCCCGGAATTAGCATATTTCATTTTATTCGAAGCTGGAAACTAGGAAAATCTGTTAGTGGAATCCGATTTTTCTCTAAGAACATACATTATATCCAATGCTGCGCTTTATTTATAGAAAATTAGAATGAACTCATCATCTTCACTTGGACATCTTCACTACACTGAGAAAAATCTACACGTCAAGGTCGTGTGTTTTACTTATAGATTTGCGCAATGACGAAAACCATATGACTTTAGTGTGGTAGTCATATGGATTTCGTCATTGACTACACATGTTAGTATCAACATTAGGTTGTCATGTGAATCAAACATGAATGTCTAAATATTAAATCATGAAAACCAACTGATTTGCTTATTGAATTTGAAATGTAGTAGCTTTAGATAGTCATGTGTGATAGAACATGAATGTCATGAGACTGAAAGAAGAAATTTGATAGAAGAGCTCTTGCTCCCCAAAATATGGATTCGAGGCTTCTCTGCATGTCACAATCTAACTTGAATGTTTTTGTTCCAAACAAGTGAGTCACCATATTTCATTTTATTCGAAGCTGAGAGCTAGGAAAATCTGTTAGTGGAATCAGATTTTTCTCTAACACCATACATCATATCCAATGCTGTGATGATGTAATGCATTTTATTTATAGTAAATTAGAATGAACTCCTCATCTTCACTCGGACATCTTCACTAATAGAAAAAAAAAAAATGAATCCGAAAATTTTCCTCTAACACTTTCAGCTTCAGAATTTGCTTCGCCTCTTTGGAACATTGAGCTCTCGCCGAGCGGTGTCACGAACACGTGCCCAAATTTGTTGGTTGAAAATACTGCCGTTTGATTTTGCTGGGAACAGCTGATCTTTGTTTATATTTTCAACCAGCACTCTTTAAATAGTGTTGGTGACATGTAACGTGTATGTACACGAGCGCAGAAACCACTATGATGATGACTGTCATTAGACACGAGGTCCGCTTGCAATTTAGTTCACTATGGGTTGACACGGAAATCGACAGCGAGCTCAAGCAAGGTAAACGGGCGAATTTGGATCTGTCAGAAGGCGATACATGATAAGAGCGTAATAAAATATATTATTTTCAAAGGGCTTGATCATATTTTTCCAATATTAACTGGGGAAAAAAATGTTAGTAATTACCCTAATTAGCGGAATATTTAATCATTCAAAATCAAAGACTTTGAAGTTATTATTGAAACAATAGCCTTTCTTGTTAAAAATAAATAATTTGTTTTGCGGATGGGAACTTCACACGTCGATTTCTCAATTCCATGTCAATGTTAGTTTCGCCCATTTGAAAAAAGTTCACAGGTATTGGCCGGTACGCTGATCATAAGTACTGTGCAAAAGGATAGGACAAGAAACGGCCAAGGAATGATTCCGCTACCGATATTATTTGAGCTGTACGCTGCTGAGAAGTAGAGCTGATTTCATAACATCGGTAACGCCTGCTGTACAAATAAAATGGAGCTGTCTCTTTTCCGTACGGAAAAATGTGCCGCTCAATTATTCCGCAAGTAAAAGTGACATTTCGCTCATACTGGACCAGCTGTCAAAATTACTTCGGTAAAAAGAAGAAATTTTACTTGAGCGCTTTACGTTTCAGGTGCATACTACGCATATGTATAAAATACGTTCTTTATAGTTCTTATTTATAATTATTTCAAATCAAATATCCCCCTCTAAACTTATGAATCAGTTCTGATGGTTATTATAACTGCAAATTTAGAGAATTAGTTACTAATTTAGTAGTATGGTTATCATAAAAATTCATATTAGGTAATAATTGAGGAGAATATAAAATATTAACAATGTTGCTGAAAGTATGTTAGTAGGGTGAGGCATATTCCGGATCGTTTTAAGAAAGAACAGACTAGTCACTTGCACTGTTAAACACTGAATGATTTGATTCTTTGAAATTAAGTATTAAGAAAACTATCCTACAATTCAATGCTGCCCTACCCGCATAATCATAAACCGTATATCTACTGTTTCACTAACTGTTCATAACCATTTACGACAATATCAGAATAGTTCCAAATGACATCCAAAATAACAATAAACCAACCCTATCACAAACTGGTTTGACAGTTTGGTGAATGGTAATCGGGAAAATCACAATGTGGGAAATAGGCGGTTAAGTTATGTGACCATTTGTGACCAAACGTCTATTTTCTCGAACAAAATTTTTCGTTTACAGTTTGCCAAATGATGGTTATATTGTGCATTTTTTCATGAAATTCACGTTAACGCAAACAGTTAGAAAATAGTTGAACTATAAAATAGAAATAGGAAAAGTAATGTATGTGTAATAAGTGGTTTGTGGTTGGTTATGATTGTTCAACCGTATGCCTTACTGTACTGATATGTTCATATTATAAGAATAATTATAATTTTTTTTCGAATTAATTGAAGAAGAAATAATGAAACTGAACGTTTATACCAAATATGTTAATTTTGTGTTATTTTTTATTAAACCTTAAGCTGTCTCACATACGTTGAATTAAATTTCATTACTAAAAATAATAGATGATTGCAGTCCCGAGTTGATTACAGCTTCGCGTTTCACCAACATATTTTTTAGTCGTTTTGTTGCGCATCATTTTCCGGACTGTCTCCATGCGGATTGCATTGCCGCAAGTTTCCTTCTGTGCGTATCAAGACTTCGGAAAAGCGCTAGTCACTTCTGTTCACACAGGACAGTTTTAGCAAGAGTCGGCATCTTTTCTGGGACCGCCTTCTGGTAATGAATGCTGTTTTGTTGTGGGTAGGAACTACTATAGGCAGAGGGGGATTCACAGGAACTGCATCGGCATTCGAGGCTTCCGACGCCTGTTCTTCTTACGGCCGTCGACTTACCAGGTATCTGGATTCTATTCTATGTTGCCTATTAGTGTCGATCCGGTTCCTAAACCTGCAATAACAAATGACGTAAATACCGTTGTAACTTAAGGACACGTTGAAATACCTACGTTTTGTTTTTCTTCCAATAATGTGGCACGGGAATAGACGGCAGCAGTTTTTATCGCAATATTTTCGGGACATGAAAACGGAGCAAATTTGCAAAGTCAACATTTTATTTGTTTATTTTTTTTCGATTCGCGGAAAATACACGCTCAAAAATCATCTACACAGTGGCTGTATATTTTTCGTAAAATAAAAGAAAAATATATTTATTTTTATTTTCTATTTTGCACTTTTTGACTGAAAGGACAAAAATACAGAAGTTTTCAATAAAAAAATAGATTTTAAATTATTTTACTTCTTGCCACTGATGCACCTTTCAAACGTGCATAAATCAACACTTGCAAATACCAAAGCGTGCAACAGTTTCCCAAACTGTTAAAATCAAGTTTTATATTGTAACATTTTCATGTGTAAGAGTGTTGTGTAAATTTCTATCTGACGAGTTTTTATTTTTATATTATCCAACTATATTCGTCCACTATATTTTATTGTCACAGTTTGCGATACATTACTCAAACCGCTTTTAATAGTAATTATCTTTGCGTTTCATATTGTTCAATGAAATAGCAACTGTTTGTGGAACATTAACCCTTCCAGATATAAGAAACATGTTGTTTGGAAAGTGTAACAAATTGTATTTTACTATGCGGGTACTCTCCTAAAGTTAGTTCCTTTGGTGAGAATCAACCTGGCCTAGCGCATGCTACAATATTGTTTCTCGTATACTTGTTTCCACTTATTGATGAATATGTCAATATGAGAACCCTTTGAAAATCCCCGAGAACCACTAGTAACTCTTTTGGGAGGCTTTTCAAGTCCTTTTCAAACCCTCTTGGAATTTTGGAGCCTCTGAAACGCTTCGGGAAACGCTTTGGGAAACTCTTGGGAATCACTGAAACCACTTTTAGAACCTTTGAGTACCCCTGGAGACGTTTTGATCTGGTTACTGTAGTGACCGGCCATTTCTTTCCACAAAACTCACAACACACGGATTATACTAAAACACGTTTTAATCCTTCAAACCAAACCAACAAACTGAGTCTGAACTGAAATTTTCTTAACAGCCTACTTCGATTCAAAAGCCCTTTACTTCGCCTTCCGCTCATTCAAATCTGTTCTATGTTTCTATCTTTTTCTATTATATTTCCCTTTGCCCTTCTCATAATCCCTACATTCTTCACTACCCCTACACATCGCAAAAAATGTTATATAAAATCATGTCCTTGAATTTTTCTGGTTTTCGAGATTCCCTTGCTGGTCTTCGATCAATTGACTGATGCCGGTTCTTGTCACGTATATTGTTGTTAGTTTGCATTTCGGAGTGTTTTTGATCGTCTTTCCCTCTTCCTTCTTCTTCATTATCTGTAATAGAAAAGTTTTTAATAATAACGTCAAGCAATTCTTAACCAAACAAAAACTTATTATTCCAAATTTTTTATACCGTTATTCATCAAATCGTCATCTTGAACATTGTCCTTCAAATCAATGGGAATTCTTGAGTCACGTTTGATGTCCTGTACATTCCTTGTCATTTGAACTCCGTTGTCGTTGCAAATAACCACCTTTGCACCTTCTCTTGTTAATACAGTATAAGTTTCCTTCGAGAATGTTGGGTCTATTTTGTTTCGTTGATGTATTGCTACTACGACCTTATCACCAACATCAATATCGGTGTATCTGGCTCCTCTTCGTTTATCTGCATACTTTTTACTGATAAGCTTCGCAACTGCATCATTTTCTTTTATCTCCTCAGGGTCTATCTCTTCTTCTGCTGCTGCCTTCCACAAACAAGGAAAAGTACCTCTGTACTTCCAGCCCACCATTAATTGAAATGGTGTAACGCCCAATCGAGAGTGGTGCTTCAACGTATTGTGAGAATGAACATAAACTTCTAACGCATTTCTCCAGTTCTTATTGTCCTGTTTAGCTCCCGCAATTGCCTTTATTATTCCCTGGTTCTGTCTTTCTACAGAACCATTTGTCTGTGGACACAAGGGAATAGATTTGCGTACTCTCACGCCTTTGGATTCCCAATACTGGATGAACTCACTTCCTTGAAACGGAGGACCATTATCGCTTTGTATGACCGAAGGCAGACCCCATGTCAAAAAAATTCGACACAGAGCAGCGTTAGTGTTCTTGGCGTCAGTATTTTTGAGCTCTACAACGTGTAGATATCTGGAGAAACAATCAACGACTACGAGAAAATGACCAGTTCCACATCCTTGTATTGACAAAAAATCTATTTGTAAGATCTCCCATGGTCCACTCGGAAGCATTCGACTTGATAACGGAATAGGCGGATTTTTTCTCGAGATCATTAAGCAAGTCTGACAGCTTTTGATGAACTCCGTTGTATCCTTGCTCATGTTCGGCCACCAAAAGTACTCCCTCATAATTCTTTTTGTTGCTCCTATTCCGATATGTCCCTGATGTGCAATATCTAACGCTTTGGTACGAAGAATTTTCGGAAGGATGATCTTGTCTCCCTTGAAGACCATTGGGTCCAAAATTCTTAAATCATTTTCTTGAATCTCATAACGTCGCAAGTGTTCTGGCCATTTTTTTGAAATCATTGCCCATTTTACCGCCTTCAATTCATCGTCCGTTTCTGATGCCAGCTGGATATCTGTCCACGAGATGTTCATGTTAACAGCATCTAATGCATATAGAATATGTTTATCATTTTCCTCGTCAAACGGTTCATCGACCTGCGTTTTACTAATCAAACGGGAAAGCGCATCGGCGATATTCGAGCATCCAGGTACTCGCTTGATATCGAATCGATATGGAAGAAGCCGCAACGCCCAGGACTCTGCGCGTGTCATTGCTCTCTTGCTTGTTCTATGATCGCTTCCGAAAATAAACTTATTCGCTTCCGAGTCAGTACGGATTGTGAACCTTATGTTCGTGAGGTAGTACGAAAAGCGCTCAACACCCCAAACTATGGCGAGGGCTTCTTTCTGTGTATGAGGATACATTCTTTCCACAGACGTCAAGGCTTTTGATGCACACGCTATGATTCTTGGTTCTCCATTCTTGCCATACTGCACGAGAACTGCTCCGAGACCGATCGGGGATGCGTCTACGTACAGTTCGGTTTCATCGTCATGATTGAAGTATCCGAGCATTTTGATGGATTTCAACGCTTCGTTCTTTAGGAATTCAAATTCTTTATCTTCGTTCTGTGTCCAATAAAATGTGCTGGACTTCGCAAGAGTTCTGAGATACTCCGTCTTATCTGCTCTTTTAAAAATGAAACGCTCAGAGAAGTTCAAAAGCCCTAAAAAACTTTTTACTTCCAGAATTGTCTCTGGTGTACGAAACTCTTTTAATGCTCTCAACTTATCATCTTCAACGCTGATACCGTCGCGAGAAAATCGGTACCCAATGAATTTCACCGACTCTTTTCCAAATTGACTCTTTTTGTCGTTTATCACAACGTTATGTTCACGCAATCGACAGAGCACCTTTTCTAAATTCTCGTTGTGCTCTTCCAGCGTACTTCCATGAACAAGTACATCATCCAGGTAGTTGATAACGCCTGGGCAATCAGCCAACACTATGGTTTGCATTATCTCCTGAAATATATCCGGGGCATTACTCAACCCAAATGGCAATCTCTTAAACCGGTACGTGGCATCACCGGCGAAAAAATTTGTGAGGTGTCTTGAATTTTCGTTAAGCTCAACATGAAAGAACGCACTTGACAGGTCAATCGTTGAAAAATATGATGCTCCATGAAGTTTGGAAACAATTGATTCCAAAGTGGGCATTTTGAATGGAGTTCGTATTATACACTTATTTGGTCCTCGGAGATCTACGACTAGCCTTATATCATCTTTTCCTTTTGGTACTACGAGGAGTGACGAACAGAATGAGACATCCATTTCACTCGTAACTCGCTCTATTATTCCGGATTCTAACAACTCCCCTAATCTTCGCTGGGATTCCTCTCTAAAGGCTGGTGGAATATTTGTAAAAACGTTACGTGATGGTGGCATTGTTTTGTCAAAGGCTAGCGATACTGGGGGAACATTGAATTTGGGAAACTCGCCTACAACAGACAGTGTCAATATCTCGCAGGGAAACAGCTTGTATGCATCCTGAGCAGCATGATCGAGCACTGGAATATCGAGTCCTAGCTGTAGTACACTGTATCGCAACGCAGTGTTTCTTCCCAACAACGATCTAGCATTTGGAATTACGTAGAATTTTTCCAGATATCGGGGGCGATCTTCAGATATGAATAATTCGGCAACGAATGAAGCAGTTACTAAAATTTCTCCGGGCGACGCGTATGCTTTCAAGGGTTTGTCAGCTCCCATTTTTAGGTCAAACAAGGCTTCATTAGATCTTTTGTCATTGATCAACAGATCAAACACGTGATCACTAACCGTGTTGACTTCTGCTCCAGAATCAATCAAAAAATCTACAGGATGACCCGCAACCACACCAACTATATTTTCAGACTTGCCGGAGTTGATGAAACAATCTGAAGAGTAAACTGTTTCATCCTCTTTGACATTTACTCGATCAAGATCATAACATTTTTTCTCCACAAAAGAACTGTTTACCGCTGTCTCAGTGTAACTTATCTCATTGCCATCAGTTTTTTTCTGAAAACCAAACAAGGGGTCGAGTGATTTACTTTTTCAATAAAACGGTAAAGGATTGTGTCGAATTCAAATGTTTATTTGAGAATGCTGTCACAATACTGTTTCAAGAAACAAACGGAATTGTTCACAAAACTACTGAACACTTACTGTATCTTTCTCCTCGTCGGTTACTTCTTGATCCGTGGTAATCATCGCCACCTTCCTTAGCTTTGACGGAGAAGGTAGTTCCTTTTCATCAAACATTATTCGTTTTTTTGTAGAAACCTGTGGCAACTGACGACAGGCACGCTCAATGTGTCCTAAACGCTGGCAGTTGCGACATACTTTGTTGATAGCATGACATTCTTGAGGCCCGTGGAAGCTCCCAGTACATCTCCAACATGGTTTTCGCCCAGAGCTGGAAATCCGGTTCATACCACGCTGTGCTCCGCCTCTTCCACGATAGCTTCCTGTCATTCTGAACTGATTGTACGCCGCCGTGTGGGAGCTTCTGAGAGGCTTCGATACGAATTGCGGATGTTGCCGGAGTTGAGGGACCGAAGGATGATCATAACGTACAGCTGCAATTTCCTGATTATCGCGTTTGATCTCTCTATGATTGCGAATGAAATTCTCTTCGTGGAGTTTTTCAATTTCAATCCCACGAATTTTATCGAAAAAATCAGAAAGAGTGCCGCCTTTTCTCATAACTTTTCGTCCAGCTTCACGCACCTTAATGTTGAGCGCCTGCGCTTGTACAACAGCTGCGACGTTTTCCATCAACTGATCTGTTGCGTAATCACATAGTTTTGCAACAGCAGCTACTCTTTTAACGTAGTTCAGGTCTGATTCTTCTTTATTCTGGGCCATCGATCGTAATTTTTGACGCTGCAGCAGGACGTAGTCACGAGAATTGAAATGTTTCTTCAATCGACTCATTACATTTGAATATGGATACACCGTAACGTCCGGATCATCTATCTGTGAACTAGTATTATCTAGCACTTCCATTAACTTCGACCCCGCTTTTATTTTGAATATGCTCATTTTTGAAAATTCGTCGACGACTCCCGCAAACTCCATGGAGGCGTCAAGAAGTTCTCGCCACCGCTCGAAAGACTTTCTATCAATCTCGTCTTCGCCTTCAATAGGTCTGCATTCAGTGATATTCAGGGAAGCAAAAGATATTGAATTGAGAATGGAAACATCGTTTGCGTTACGGGTAGTTTCCTGTCTAGACTCCCGCATCGTAGAGTTTCGACCCATAAAACCTTCAGAGAAATTGTCCCCAACGTTGGGTTCCTCGATCCATTCGAAACAATTAGGTTGTCTGTTACGTGTATTAAGCTGCGCTTCCAGTAAAGCATTACGTTTCTTTTCTTTCTCTAACGCCCTTGCTAATTCGCTGATCACACTCCGGTTCATTTTTCTAAAAAAATACAAACAATTGCGTTTTTTTAGATTTTGTTTTCAATTAAATAATTAAAGTAAACTACATAAGACCTTCTCGCTTCGTTTTATTTTAGTTATATAATATAATAATTTTCAATCGTTATTTGTGTTTCTTGAAAAATCTGTTTAACTTTTAATATTTATATTTAATAAATATTTTAGATTTATTTTTTTTTTTTCGTTATAACAACTTTGTTTTATTAACCTTTATAGACACGCCATTTTATTAGACATACTTTCAAAATATATGGTTATTAATTTACCCTCTCAAGGTACTAACTTATTAAATTTATCCTGTCAGAGATGTTTTTCCATATTATTCTCTCGGGAAACACTCTTTACTCTAGCTTACCCTCTCAAAGCACTAGTTTTTCGAGTGATTAATTTTTGTATAAACCACCCTTTTATAGAAAGCTCACTCACTCACTCACTTACCCTCTAGGTGTTTTTTTATTGTTTGCTTACCCTCTCAGGGGACTTTTTATTATATTTTTTTGTTTCTTACACCCTCAGGGGACTTTTTTTTAAATTTATTTTTGCTTTTTTTTTTCTTAGTGAACTTTCTATTATATTTTTTTTGTTTACCCTCTCAGGGGACTTTTGTAATTATTTATTTATTTATTTTTGCTTACCCTCTCAGGGGACTTTTTAAGATTACCCTCTCAGGGGACTTTTTTAGATTACCCTCTCAGGGGACTCTCTGTTTTTTTTTTTTTTGCCTGCCCTCTCAGGGGATTTTTTATTTTTGCTTATCCTCACAGGGGACTTTTTTTGTTTACCCTCTCAGGGGACTTTTTAAGATTACCCTCTCAGGGGACTCTCTGTTTTTTACCTACCCTCTCAGGGGACTTTTTATTTTCATTTTTTTTTGTTTACCCTCACAGGGGACTTTTTTTATGCTACCCTCTCAGGGGACTTTTTTTTTTTTGCTTGTCCTCTCAGGCTACTTTTAAGATTACACTCACAGGGAACTCTCTGTTTTTTTTTTGCATACCCTCTCAGGGGACTTTTTATTATTTTTTTTTTGTTTACCCTCACAGGGGACTATTTTTTGCTTACCCTCTCAGGGGACTTTTTAAGATTACCCTCTCAGGGGACTTTTTTAGATTACCCTCTCAGGGGATTTTTTTTTTTTGCCTGCCCTCTCCGGGGATTTTTTTTATTTTTGCTTACCCTCACAGGGGACTTTTTTTTTTGTTTACCCTCTCAGGGGACTTTTTAAGATTACCCTCTCAGGGGACTCTCTGTTTTTTTGCCTGTCTTCTCAGGGGATTTTTTATTTTTGGTTACCCTCACAGGGGACTTTTTTTGTTTACCCTCTCAGGGGACTTTTTAAGATTACCCTCTCAGGGGACTCTCTGTTTTTTTGCCTACCCTCTCAGGGGACTTTTTATTTTATTAATTTTTTTTTTTGTTGACTTTTTTTTTTCTCTCAGGCTACTTTTAAGATTACACTCACAGGGAACTCTCTGTTTTTTTTTTTTTTTGCATACCCTCTCAGGGGACTTTTAATTTTTATTTTTTTTTTTGTTTACCCTCACAGGGGACTTTTTTTGCTTACCCTCTCAGGGGACTTTTTTAGATTACCCTCTCAGGGGATTCTCTGTTTTATTGCCTGCCCTCTCAGGGGATTTTTTATTTTTGCTTACCCTCACAGGGGACTTTTTTTTATTTACCCTATCAGGGGCTTTTTAAGATTACCCTCTCAGGGGACTCTCTGTTTTTTTGCATATCCGCTCAGGGGACTTTTTATTTTTATTTTTTTTTTTACTTACCCTCTCAGGGGACTCTGTTTTTTTTTTGCCTACTCTCTCAGGGGACTTTGTATTATTATTATTATAATTTTTTTTTTTTTTTTTGCTCTTCCAGAGGACTTTTTATGTTTAGTTTGTTTACCCTCACAGGGGACTTTTATGTTATTTTTATTTGTTTTTTACTGACCCTCTCAGGGGACCTGTTTTATTTTTTATTTTTATTCTGTCAGGGGACTTTTTTTTTTTTTTTTTAGTTTGCTTACCTTCACAGGGGACTTTGGTTTTGTTTTTGCTTACCCTCTCAGAGACTTTTTAATTATTATTATTTTTAATTTCCCTTACAGGGGACTGTTTTTTTTTTGCTTACCCTCTCAGGGGACTTTGGTTTTTTTGTTTTTGCTTACCCTCTCAGGGGACTTTTTAATTATTATTAGTTTTAATTACCCTCTAAGGGGACTGTTTTTTTTTTTACCCTCTCAGGGAACTTTTTAGCTTACTTTCTCCTCACTTTACGGACGACTCACTTTGTATTAGCTACCCTCTCCCTTATTATTCATTCTAGTTTACTCTCTCAAGGGAATCTATCTAGGAATCTCATATTTTTACCTGAGACATACCTCGTTCTAGCTAACGGTCACGAGATCAATCTTGTCTACTTCGTATGAAAAATAGGCTGATATTTAGAAATCTATTTTGGAAATATTGCCGATATGATTGTTTAGGGGAATCCGTTACGTATTCTGATTTTACGCTAAAAATTTAGCCAGAACCCATAGTTTCAACTTTTTCTTTCACCTGGTAACTATTTTTAAAACACGTTTGAAATTAGTTTGGAAATCACTTTTGAATAATCCCTCGGCAAATTAAACTACGACACGAGCTGTCATTATGTAAATTGAAATGTCATTGAGTTATCGAAATCTATAGGGAAAGTGTACCAGTTATGGCCATAGTGGTTCCCTATTTGGCCATATGTGAAATTTCGATGACTTTCACATTTTTAATATTTTTGAATGTTTTAACATCAAGATATATCCTATATCTTACTGCTTAAACACACACAACTTTTCAAAATGTGGAGACATTCAAGTTATCACGTATGGCGAAATAGGGAACCACTATTGCCATAACTGGTACACCTACCCTATTTCTTATTTATAATACATAGAATAATGTACTCTTTCGATCAAGCTACAAAAAAACTAACTTTTTCATCGTTATGCAACCAAATTCAGATAATGAACATCTTGAGTTTTATTTTTATGTTTTTTTAATCAGATTGATCCCTATTGCTATGATCAAGGTTTATATATACATGTATTGCTAGTGAGCTTTGTAACCATTTGTAACCGTTTCCTATTACCGTGATCACATTTGTTGGGATATTATTCATTCAAATTCATTGCAATGTTCTCAATAAGCTTTCAATTATTCTCTATTTAATTTTTATTTTAAAGCATTCGTTTATTTCCAGTTTTATATTTTTTACCACAAAAAAAAAACAAAATTACCTTATTGTACACAAGAGACACATATTCTCATCGTTATTCTTTGTCACAAATACCACTCACATTAAGAAAACACTTATTTTTCACTATGCACCTGAACATTGCGTTTCTTTTGAAAATGTTCTATCCTGCCTGAACATGGAAAGGTTTCTTGAATATTTCAATAAATAACACCACGTAAAACACTAAACTTTTTCACCATAAACAAACAGCTGTAAAAACATTTTTGAGCTGCTCCAAATCCGAAATGATGCCATAATGAATGAACAGCCAAGATTAATTACTCACAAATATTAGCATTTTCATTCAAACACTCATTGAACAGTCCTAATGTGTACGATGGATAAAAATAAATAACTGTAAATTCATCAATGACGATTATAATGATGACAGTTTACTACAACCCAAAATTGACACAACGTTCGGCCTCGTATTAGGGTACGTATGTATTAGTGTTTCTTTCTTGCGAGGCTTCTCGACGCATGACACAACCATTCAACCAGTGAAAAAGAAAGACAAAACAACATTCATTTTTCAAAACAGTCGGATTTTTACCGCTTTTCAATTAGTTTGCTATCCAAAGAATGACAAAGCACACTCGGTTTTAAATCGCAACTTTACGCTGAATTTGATGGTGGCACCCGTTTTTGTGAAAATAGATTGATCAGTGCCGTCGATTCCGACGGATATTTGCTGGAATGTGAGTTTTGTGAACCGAAGCATACGATTTGGATTTGATCAATCATATTTAAAATTGTGAATGAAAACTCTTTGATATTAGCCAATGACTGTTTATTATATCCCCATTTTGGTGAAAGAAGCCAAGCCGTGGATAAATAAATAATAAATAATGATGCGAACAACATCGTGTTAGTGTTAACTATTGAGAACTTGCTCAGTGTGAGTGTGACAAACAAAATAGCAACATTCTCACACAAAACGGTACTACCGCAGTAAACTGAGTAAATAACCGTTATTTCCTTCTATCACCATGTTACCTCTTTTGCCGTTCATTCACTCTACTGTGTCTGCATTTATTGAACATGGTAAGAATGCTTCTCCAGGTTAGTAATCATTTTAATTAAAATCATTCATAGGTAAAATGAGAAGAATCCACTGCGTGGAAGAAGTTCCATGACGGTCCGCACTGTATCAAAACTGAGTAGAGCAAATGACGTAGCTAACGGTTGCTATGCAACCGATGACGGCTCTTAATGGTGGTTGTGGGTGAAGAAAAATGATAGAAATTTTCATTTTTTTCTCTCATACTGCCGGAGTAAAAATGTTTGATATTCCATTGAGCAGTGAGTGATAAATAATTATGATTTTTAATTGAAACAACACAATAACTCACTTTTTCTGGGTAATTTCCTCACATTCCTTCGAGAACCATCTATTTCAGCACTCATAATAAATTCTTAAAACGGCTTTCCAGAAAAGCGGCGTTTTTCACTTTCAAGCGAATTGAAGCGAGAATTAACAAATTACTTTTCTAATCCTACATCACTGTAGACAAATTACTTACGGTTTCGCTCGACCTTTTGGAGCGGCTGCGCCAATGTAGTGACCGGCCATTTCTTTCCACAAAACTCACAACACACGGATTATACTAAAACACGTTTTAATCCTTCAAACCAAACCAACAAACTGAGTCTGAACTGAAATTTTCTTAACAGCCTACTTCGATTCAAAAGCCCTTTACTTCGCCTTCCGCTCATTCAAATCTGTTCTATGTTTCTATCTTTTTCTATTATATTTCCCTTTGCCCTTCTCATAATCCCTACAGTTACATTTGGAGAGTTTTAGCGAACCTCTGCAACCTTACTGGATACCCTTCGGAAACCCTTTGAAAACCTTCAAGAAGCTCTTGAGATCCCCAATAATGTTGAGGATTGATTGCTTCCATATCTGAGAATAGAACAATAATTAACTGCAACGTGAACACTCGTGACATTAGTACTCTACTTCTAATGTGTCTACTCTTTACCAAAACTAGGCAATACGATCAAGTAGGCGACGATGTTCCACTTTTTCACTTTCTAAGCAACCGTCAACCAGAGTAGACGTAATTCAGAAATATCAACGAACAAATAAACATCAATGTTTACGCTAAATCAAGAACGGAAATCCTTCTGTAATTATCGCTGCTGTGAATTTTGAACCTCGTTCAGTTCAATTGTGAAAAAAAAAAACTAAAGATTACTTGCAACTAGGCATATTTTCTCTCCTAAGTGGTGCTTTACTGTCGCAAATATCAAATCCATTACGCGTTCCGGGTGACATAATATCGTCCTCGTCGTCATTAAAAGATGTCCCATCAAAACGCCGCCGGGGCGACTTGCGATAGTGGCTTCCTGTGGCGTCTTTCCCAAGTTACATTCATCGCATCGCCGCAGAAGTGTGCCTCCGGTAAAATGCGCGTCACATAAGCACATCTAATAATCGTCATGGCCTACTAGCAAAGGGCATTTGACCTGTGAACCTGTCCCCCTGCGGCGTCATCTTCGTCACATCGCGTCGCCATTTGTTTTAACGCTTGCCAGGAAGATCATCTCCCGATGCGTGTACGGATGATGTGATCGTACAGTTAAGTCACAGACACAAACAGACGTAACTCTTAGGACAAAATTTCTAACAAATGCGAAGCGCGTGCTTCTAGTTGTGAAGTTTACAACATAGCCTATTTCTAATGTTCGTTAAACGAGTGATCGACGGAAATTTCATTAGTATTACGTCTGCATGTCTATGGTTAAGTGTTTAAATGTTGCTGCATCATGCGCACCTCAGTCGTAAAACCTAACCGTCTGCTGCATAAATGTCACTGGATTGTTTATGCAGCGTTACGGGAGCGCGTAGGATCCATCGCTAGGGGAGGACATCTTGGAGTTGAATTCGCGATTTCGAAGACAGATAATGCGCGTTTGTAGTGGCAAAATTTACGCTTAATTAGCGGAAAGCTTAAACTTGTCAGTCTAATGATTTCAAATTGTTGCTCATAAATTAGACAGTTGTAATTGTTGGGTCGCAGCCGGCAACGATTAGCGTTGAATGCAGTAATTCACACGTCCAAATTTATTGGAAACCTAGCCTACTATTATGGTCATTTCAATCGCATCTAATTGAGGCACACCCATCAAAGCAGGCTCGAACTCCAATTTTGCATGCAGGATTACATCGAAGCCAATTGTGGTCAAATCGACCCCAATTTACCACCTCGCGAGGTCTCGGTTCAACCTTTGTCATTCTTTGTAACCTTAAGGTACCTAACCTAGCCTAACTGGAAGGTGTGAACGTTTATACATCAATACTTACTCCAATGTTACGTAAAGCTCCATTTGATGCGTTCATCATCCCCGCTGACGGCTGCAATCCAATCGCAAATGAGAATCTAATGTCATCCGTCGTCGCCATGTTGAGGCGGTGGCCAATAAACTCTAGGCTGAACTCCAACCGGACCCGATCAGTGCAAATACCTACATAATAATAACTTCATTAGACATCTTTTAATTTCTTTCCCCCATAATGCCAGAGCGTTGCATAATGTCGTGTGTTCACATTTTCGCTAAGCGGGATCTTAAGCCGCGCATATCCATGGAAGATACCAAAGCGCGACTTAGGGCACGGATGGGTCACACAGTAAAATCCATGAACCCATGGGCCTTATGGACAACCGGCATCGTCGGAGGAACATTAAGCGTCGTGAGGAGGTATATCCAAAAGCGAAACGAAGAAGTCTCGGAAAAAAGCATAATTTACAACGCATTTCAAAAAACATAACCAAAATCACGCGTCATCTTTTGAATTTTACCCACATGGGTTACGTCCCCCGGTGCGTCTGATGGAGGTTAAAGTTTGGCAACGTGTTCCTGCGTGAGTCGTTTGCTGTTAAAGCTCACAGTTGCTGACCTACTCGAAAGTTTTCATGTAATATTACCGGTAGTGACTGTCATTAGAATCCGAATGGAGAGTTTATGACTGCCGGATGGAGAACGATATAGTCTTAGAAAATTAAGTGAACTATAATGAAACGCATTTTTCAGTAGTAGGTTCTTCTGAGTGGGATATGGATCAAATAGGAAGATATTTTTTATTTAATTAAATTTGATTCCCAGAACTATTTGTGAGTTAATTGAAGAGTATAGGTAATTTAGGATATGATTTCTCAGTACCGTTGATGGGGGTGACAATGGGTCTGGGGGGTGAGATTGGATCAAAACGGAAAAATATGATTTATGAATTATTTCTGCTAATAACGGTAATATTTTTAAAATTAATAATTCATGTGTTAGGGAACATATTATTACACATAATTCATCACAATATACATTTTTAGAAATAGTAGTTTTTGTTTACTATATCAATAAACGTGTATGTTGAAATTAGATAAAATTTACAACATAAAATTTCTCCTGTGCAAAGTATCACGCATGTACTTTAACCTCTACCGTTATATTAGTAGAAGGTTTAAAGTCTTTTCATTACACTTCACACGTATTTTCCGGAATCTATTTGATTTTTCAACAAAATTTTTATTTTTTTCGGTACGGTGTCAAATACATCAAAAATGGGGGTGAGATTGGGTCAAGCAAGAACGACAGTAAATGAAATTGCAAGTCCACTTTTTTGACATTTTACGGTGCCGGTAGTTCTCTTTTTCATTAAGATGTGTTTATTCTTTCAAAATACAGCATCTCTGAAACATCAAACAAGTCTACTTGAGGATTCTGTACATTGAATAACAATTCAACGCATTTTGACAACTTCTCAATCCAGCAACTGTGTTTCATGCGCAGCAACATCGTAAAATTTTATCAAATGGATTGTTTTTTTTTTATTTAATTATTTATCAGTGTTTTCATATTATAGAAACATCTCCTGGAAGTACAAATGAGTTGGAACACTGAAATATCGTGATTATGACGTCAACATCTGCCTGAAATGTATTGATCGTGGAATGTCGCTCCGAAATTTAACTATTTGCGAAGAATTAAAATAATCACTGTTTCAGTACATCTTTGGGGAAACTGAATAGGCTTCATGGCAATGGGGATGAGACTTTGAAGGCAATTCGAGGGAAAAAAAATAGAAAATTTATGTAAACTTGACGATGAATGTTGTGTTTACATATTTTTTATCATATCTCTTCAATTTTTTGGTATAATCGTTCTTTTAAGTGGGTTTATCATACTTGTGAAACATCTTAGATATCTTTTCATCTTGTTTGCATCATATTTCATCTATATTCTTCAGCTGTGAATGGTTTTGCAACCATATTATCAAAAACAAGCTATTTCAATTACAGTGACCCAATGTCACCCCCTCTATGGGGTGAGATTGGGTCATTTTTCATTCACTTGTGGTGCCGCTGTGAATAAATATTTTTCTGTAATGTTTTGAACAGTTGTTCATGTACCATCAAAGTACATACACACCAAATTTAAAGTTTATTGGAGTTAAATTGCGATACTTATTCAATAAATAATTCGTACACATCCCTTTTTGACCCATTGTCACCCCCAACGACGGTACCAGACACTTTTTTTTATATAATCTTGTTTTTACGAAATAACATGATAGAGCGTATTCTTGCTACTACTTTGGCAAATTTTTGCGCTCAATCACGCCTATATCATAAACATTAATTCAAACTTTGACACTTTTGATCATGTTTGACGTTCATTTAGGCTGTGAACTGTTTCACTGATTCGTTTACCTTTTAGTTAAAATTTTACAGTTTGACAGTTCGATGATTATTTCCCGAATAAAAACGTACACACTTAATTTATTTCACCAAGGCCGGCAAAAATAATTACCGAGAACTCAACAGCAGAGATTTCGGCAAAAATCTCGGTAAAAGTTCAAAGTGCCGATTGAGCTCTGAAATGGTAAATCAACCAAGCTGTCAAAATTTGACGAAAATATCGGTAATCCATTGCTGAAAATCTCGGCACATTACTATCGAAATTCTGCAAAACGATAATATTTTTAATTGGAAGAAGAATAAGAAGAAAAAAAAGATACAAATTTCAATAATCAAAACAAATTTATTCAAAACAAATTTATTATTGCGTTACTAAACACCACCACTGAAAACATTGCACATTTAATTAAACATGAGTAAATTTCGTTCTTTTTCATTTCAAGCACATAACCGCAGCACGACCATGGAGGAGTAGAAGTTCCAGGAAATATTTCTGAAAATGTAATAAAAATAGCATTAACTGAGCTGACTCGTCTGAGTGAATTATTATTACGCACAAATATACGCCATAAAACATTTTTTTATGTGAATACTTATATGTAGGTGCTTTTCCTCTTTCTAAAAACGTTTTGAAACATTTCGAGCCCATGTAGTGTCCAGCAGCTCTGATTTTTCGGTTTTGACAGATGCAATTTGCCGAAATTCAGTAAAAAGATATGTTTGCTGATTGTTCCGGCAAAATAGATTGCCGAGTCTCGGTTATTTATGTAATCTACCGATTTTCGTGCTACGGAGTTGGAGGTTGGGGAAGGTATATTGTCAGGATTCGCCTAGAAAGCTGGCGATAGACCATAAATATTTGTTGTTTAAGCGTTTTCAAATCAATCTTTTGAATGCCGGCAATCAAAAGAGAAAACAATAGCTTATTTATAGTATAAATAGTATTTCGCGAAATGCTTGTTGATTGTGCAGTAATATTTTTGCTCAATAACCAGTAAAAAGCAAAACCGATCCCTCCAGGGTCATCGGATTGTATAAAATAACGATACGCGTAAAAAAAAAAATAACGCCTATTGAAAAACTGTACTGTGCCCATTGAAAAACTGTACTGGGTGGTACTGTATTTTTAGATAATCGAAAAACGAAAGGAAGCGCGTTCGAACTAAACACCCTGGGATAACACAGTCGGTTTTTCTGCTCAAAATTATACGAAAAGCAGAATCGATCCCTCCAGGGTCATCGAACGGTTAAAAAGCATCCACAACCGATTGTTAGTTGCGTAACACCCGCCCGGACAGAATGCGCAATCTTAGCATAATTATCAAACTCCGAAAATAACACAAAAACGATCCGGAAGGCTCACAAAAGAATAAGTATCATACTGGAACAAACTCACCGGATTGATTCTCTAAATGTGTGTGCTGCCTGTCACTTCCGGATGGTTCAGTGAACTTAGGGCAGCCAAAAACCAACAGTACTGAGGACACAAATCAAACAAATCACTTTTTCATTTTTCACTTTTCACTATTCCATTTCTGAATGTAAAAACTGTCCTGCTTGGGCTTTACGAAGCACTACCCAGCAAGACGCTCCAAAACAGGAAAAATCTCCGGCGACGAAAACATGCGCGAAACCGTGAGCCAAATCTATCGGACGACGCAAAACCGAACTGTCCTGCTTGGGATTCACGAAGCACTACCCAGCAAGACGCTCCAAAACAGGAAAAAACAAAAAAAAAACTCTCGGGCGACGAAAACATGCGCGAAATTGTGAGCTAAATCTTTCGGACGACGCAAAACCGAACTGTCCTGCTTGGGCTTCACGAAGCACTCTCGGTAACGTTCGCCGAGATCTCGGCAAAAACTTCGGATTGCCGAAATCTCGGTAAAATAAGTACCGAGATTCGGCGTTAAAAATTACCGAATTCTCAGCTGTTGGGTTCTCGGCGAAAAATTTTACTGAGATCGGTGAAATAATTTAAGTGTGTACCATTCAGTGAATGAAATAAACCACTAATGTACAATATAACACATTAAATACTATACAGCGTATTGTGATGGAATGTCTAACAAACATTATTCTTGATTGAATATGCAATTCAATAACAATATAATATATTGTAACATAACACTGTATTGGATTTTAATGGTTTTAATTAAAAAAAATTATGGTATAAAATTTTGGGCAAAAAGTTTAAAAAGCAGGAAATATTGAATGAAAATTATTAAAAAATAAAAATATTTAGTTTTGTAAAGAAAAGTGATTTTAGCAATGATTTTTCAAATGACGAATGCGACAATGTTGAAGATCTATATACGAGCTGAAACTCTTTTGTTACTGCTAACACAAATATCCGGTAAGCTGTGAACAATCAATAAAAAATACATAGTCTACTCTTTTCACCATCAATCAATATGAAATCTGTTGAATTGTTAATACCGTCGTTGGGGGTGACAATGGGTCAAAAAGGGATATGTGGGATTTATTTTTTGAATAACTATCGCAATTTAACTCCAATAAACTTCAAATTTGGTGTGTATGTACTTTGATGGTACATGAACAACTGTTCAAAACATTACAGAAAAATATTTATTCACAGCGGCACCACAAGTGAATGAAAAATGACCCAATCTCACCCCATAGAGGGGGTGACATTGGGTCACTGTAATTGAAATAGCTTGTTTTTGATAATATGGTTGCAAAACCATTCACAGCTGAAGAATATAGATGAAATATGATGCAAACAAGATGAAAAGATATCTAAGATGTTTCACAAGTATGATAAACCCACTTAAAAGAACGATTATACCAAAAAATTGAAGAGATATGATAAAAAATATGTAAACACAACATTCATCGTCAAGTTTACATAAATTTTCTATTTTTTTCCCTCGAATTGCCTTCAAAGTCTCATCCCCATTGCCATGAAGCCTATTCAGTTTCCCCAAAGATGTACTGAAACAGTGATTATTTTAATTCTTCGCAAATAGTTAAATTTCGGAGCGACATTCCACGATCAATACATTTCAGGCAGATGTTGACGTCATAATCCCAGTATTTCAGCGATCCAACTCATTTGTACTTCCGTGAGATGTTTCTATTATATGGAAACACTGATAAATAATCAAATTTAGAAAAAAAACACCCTTTTGAGAAAAATTTGCGATGTTGTTGCGCACGAAAAACAGTTGCTGGTTTGAGAAGTTGTCAAAATGCGTTATATTGATATTCAATGCACGGAATACTCAAGTAGACTTGTTTGATGTTTCAGAGATGCTGTATATAGAAAGAATAAACACATCTTAATGGAAAAAGAGAACTACCGGCACCGTAAAATGTCAAAAAAGTGGACTTGGCATTTCATTTACTGTCGTTATTTCTTGACCCAATCTCACCCCCATTTTTGATGTTTTAGACACCGTACCGAAAAAAATAAAATTTTTGTTGAAAAATCAAATTCATTCCGGAAAATACGTGTGAAGTGTAATGAAAAGACTTTAAACCTTCTACTAATATAACGGTAGAGGTTAAAGTACATGCGTGATACTTTGCACAGGAGAAATTTTATGTTGTAAATTTTATCTAATTTCAACATACAAGTTTATTGATATAGTAAACAAAAACTACTATTTCTAAAAATGTATATTGTGATGAATTATGTGTAATAATATGTTCCCTAACATATGAATTATTAATTTTAGTAATATCACCGTTATTAGCTGAAATATTTCATAAATCATATTTTTCCGTTTTGACCCAATCTCACCCCCCAGACCCATTGTCACCCCCATCGACGGTACAAAAAAGGTCCTTATGTAAAATATTGGGCATCAATCTTGTGAAAACCTCAAATGCTGGCCATTCTTAAAACTCACATGATATTTAAAAATCTTAATGCATAACACAAATATTTTGTTTGACAATCATATAATGTTGTCTATCATAATTTTAAAATGACCATGATCAGATATATAACGATCTAAGGTAAAATAGTCCTGGGAATAATTAAGTTTGGATTTGATTAACTATCAGAAGTGTGTCCTCCGAAAGTTTTGAGTAATTATTTTCAAATGCTCCTATATTTGCTTTATCGCCCCCTTTCCGGATTGTCGCCCCCCAAATTCTGTTCTACAAGTTTTCGCCCCCTTGAGCGTGAAAATCGCCCCCAGGGGGGTGAATTCGCCCACTTTGGGAATCACTGAAATGAACGCCGTCTACAATTCCAAAAGCGCAGCAGTGAAATGCTGTTTAGAAGACTGCAAGACAACGTCACAAGGGATGATTCAAATATTACGTAACGCAAAATTTGTCAATTTTTAACGCCCTCCCTTCCTCTCGAACAGCGAATTTTAATTTTTTATATGGGTCGTAACACTCCGAAGACTCCCAAACACCCCTGATTCGTCACGTGATATATGATCGATCTCTAAAGGCGATGTATGTAAGTTCAGAGCTGTGATCAAGTGGCAACTTTAATCAGATACAAACGCGAGAAGGGTGCTTGCTACGATTAAAGCTGCGTCGTGACTGTTTTTTACATTCATTTTGCACTCCCGTTATGCACAACAGCATAACGTTCATGGTAGGCTGAAAAAAATGGCACGCTACTCTTATCCATGTCAGGTGATACATTCATGGCAGTAAGAATGTATCAGTAGCAACCCGAATGTCACAAATGAATGTTTTGAAACCTCCTGCATGTGAATGTAACAGCGATGCGACAGTAGCATAAAAAATGTACTATTCGGGACTACGACTTACGAAGTTTTCCATAAGTGCACGGGTAGAAATCAGAATCCAAAAACAAGATTATGACTCATGATATCATGATTCCAGCGTGTTTTCGTCTTATGAAAATACACCATGATTTGGACTCATGATATCATGAGTCAGATTGCCGTAACGCAACACACGCGTTAGGTTTTTGTAGCTGAATGCTCGGAATCATGATTCAAATTCCAAAAATGCTGAGTCGCGCATCCGTTTATGAACGCCAAATAAAAAAAAAAGTTAAAAATAGCATACATTGAGATTCGAGCCAAGAACCTTCCGATTGTGAGCCACGTACTCTACCACTCAACCGCTTCGTCATCTTGAGTGGAGAGTGATCGATACGAATGAGATGAAGCAAAGTGCGCCGCTTAGTGTTTTCACACTGGATGTTACGCTTATGAGGAATCATGATTATGACTCCAGGAACCATGATTTGTGATCCTGATACTATGACCTAACCAATTTATGAATTTCATGATTTGTAAATCATGGTGTGAGGATCAGATTTTTATCCGTGTGCGAGTGCTTTGTAAATCTCTTTTTGTTTCGTAGTCGCGAATACGCTTCACTGGTTAAAATGTTATTTAAGCTGAAGTGTGAGCTTCTTAACTCATTTTTGAAATCGAACAGCATTACAAGTTTTTTTTTGCTAACAAAACCGTTTATTCTTTAAAAAAACGTGCTTATTTCAAGGAAGTTTGCCTACATTTAGACGTATTATGTAAATTTATAATTTAATTTTGCATAGAAAATGATGAAATTCAAGAGTTGTAAGAATTTTGACATCATTTTTAGATACAGGAAATCTACATATAATAGATAGCGTTTTTTATTCTAAAAACTGCTTTATTATATTATTTTTATATTTTACATTATTTAATATTAAAACGAATTTTTTGAAATGTTGAACGTTACTTCATAAAAAATTAATTACATAAAATGACAGAGATCGACGAAGTACTGATCTTGTCGATTTTTTCGACAATATTTGAATTCCAAAGGATAACATAACAAAAAACGGTGAAATAGTGATCAATTTGCCCCGAATCTTGGAACTGTTTTTGTTGAAATTCATTTGTCAATATCTGGAATTTTAAGGATAATATAGTCAGCGTTATGTCACAGTGGACCAAGTGACATTCTTCATATTTTGAGAAAAAAAAGGGCTTAAAGTCTGACAGTTCGCAATTTTTTAACTTGTGAAACTTTTGGTTTACTATTTCGACACATCTTTGTGTTACTATTGAACAATATAATGTAAAGTGTTAATCATGGAAAACAGTCCATACTTCTGATAGAACGATTTTTTAATGCGTTAATTGCACTTGGTTCACTCTGACTGAACAATTTCTCGAAAAACATTAATAACTTAAGGTTTGCATGGTCAAACTGGATTCATTTATTCATTTATTTAGTTAACATCTAAACAGATAACATTGAATCAACAATTTCAAGTCACAATATTCGGTTCGTGGCCGCATCTCTCCATCCTCGGTTCTACCCCACGCTCGCCAAATCGATGCGCACTTGATCCGCCTAGCTCGCTACGCTCCACGCCAACCGCCAACTCGTACCAACCGGATCCGACGCGAACACCATCTTTGCAAGGTTGCTGTCCGGCATTCTTGCAACATGCCCTGGACATCGTAGCCTTCCAGCTTTGGTGACCTTCTGGATACTGGGTTCGCCGTAGAGTTGAGCAAGTTCGTGGTTCATCCTTCGCCACCACACACTGTTTTCCTGCACCCCGCCAAAGATCGTTCTAAGCACCCGACGTTCGAAGACTCCAAGTGCTTGCAAGTCCGCCTCGAGCATCGTCCACGTTTCATGCCCGTAGAGGACTATCGACCTTATGAGCGTTTTGTACATGGTACATTCGGTGCGGGTGTGAATCTTTTTTGACCGCAGCTTCTTCTGGAGGCCATAGTAGGCCCGACTTCCACTTATGATGCGCCTCCGTATTTCACGGCTAACGTTATTGTCAGCCGTCAGCAAGGATCCAAAGTCTATCGTAACACTGCTACCTAGGCGAGCCCTGTCGCGCTCGGCCCCACCAGCTAGCATGTACTTTGTCTTGGCCGCATTTACCACCAGTCCAACTTTTGCTGCCTCGCGTTTCAGGCGGGTGTACATGTCTGCCACCTTTTCAAATGTTCGGCCGACGATGTCCATATCATCCGTGAAGCAAACAAATTGATTGGATCTCGTAAAAATCGTACCCCGGCTGTTAAGCCCGGCTCTCCGCATAACACTTTCTAGCGCAATATTGAACAACAGGCATGAAAGTCCATCACCTTGTCGTAGTCCCCGGCGGGATCCAAACGAACTGGAATGTTCGCCTGAAACCTTTACACAATTTTGCACACCTTCCATCGTCGCTCTTATCAGTCTCGTGAGCTTCCCGGGAAAGCTGTTCTCGTCCATGATTTTCCATAGCTCTACGCGGTCGATACTGTCGTATGCCGCCTTGAAATCGATGAAAAGGTGATGCGTTGGGACCTGGTATTCACGACATTTTTGGAGGATTTGCCGTACTGTAAAGATCTGGTCCGTTGTCGATCGGCCGTCAACGAAGCTGGCCTGATAACTTCCCACGAACTCGTTTACTACAGGTGACAGACGACGGAAGATGATCTGGGATAATACTTTGTAGGCCGCATTTAGAATGGTGATCGCTCGGAAGTTCTCACAATCTAACTTGTCGCCATTCTTGTAGATGGGGCATATTACCCCTTCCTTCCACTCCTCCGGTAGCTGTTCTGTTTCCCAGATTGTGCCTATCAGCCGGTGCAGACAAATGGCCAGCCTCTCCGAACCCATCTTTATGAGTTCAGCTCCGATACCATCCTTACCAGCAGCTCTATTGTTCTTGAGCTGGTGGATGGCATTCTTAACCTCCCTCAAAGTGGGGGCTGGTTGGTTTCCATCTTCCGCAGTACTGACGAAGGCATTTCCTCCGTTATCCCGTCCTTCATTGCCTGTGCTCTCAGCGCCATTCAGGTGCTCGTCGAAGTGCTGCTTCCACCTTTCGATCACCTCACACTCGTCCGTCAGATTGCTCTCATTCTTATCCCTGCACATCTCGGCTCGCGGCACGAAGCCGTTGCGGGATGCGTTGAACTTCTGATAGAACTTACGCGTTTCTTGAGACCGGCACAGCTGTACCATCTCCTCGCACTCTGTCTCCTCCAGGCGGCGTTTTTTTCTCCCGAAAGAGGCGGGTCTGCTGTTGTCGCTCCGTTTATAGCGTTCCACGTTCTGCCGGTCCCTTGCTGCAGCATGACCGCCCGCGCTGCTTTCTTCTCCTCCAAAACCTCCTGGCACTCCTCGTCGAACCAATCGTTCCGTCGACTCCGTCCCACGTACCCGACGTTGCTCTCAGCTGCATCGTTGATGGCTGCTTTTACTGTTCTCCAGCAGTCCTCAAGAGAGGCTTCGTCCAGCTCACCCTCTTCCAGTAATGCAGCCTCGAGGTGCTGCGCGTATGCCGCTGCAACATCCGGTTGGTTGAGCCGCTCTAGGTCATACCGGGGCGGCCGTCGGTACCGTACGTTGTTAACGACGGAGAGTTTTGGGCGCAGTTTACGAACCGAAATAGTGAACAATTTACCTCGAATCTCGGTACTGTTTTTGTTAAAATTCGTTGGCAATATCTGGAATCTTAAGGATAATATGGTCAGCGTTATGTCACAGTGATATGGACGTGTGATATTCTTCATATTTTGAGAAAAATGGGATTAAATCCTAACACTTTGCAATTTTTTAACTTGTGAAACTTTTGGTTCAATGTTTCGTCACATCTTTGCGTTACTACTGAACAATATAATGTAAACGGTTAATCATGGAAAACAGTCCAAACCTCTGATAGAACGATTTTTTAATGGGCTAAGTGCACTTGGTTCACTCTGACTGAAAAACTTCTCGGAAAACATCAATAATTCAAAGTTTGCATGGTCAAACTGGATTCATATCTTCAAGATAATCATATTACCAACATCCTTCGACATTAGTATCTTTAATTCTCTAAGAATCCATATCTTTAAATCTAAAATCAGTGACATTACGATAGCTTGAAAATTAAAGTTTTTTTTTGGGTCAGGACATTGAAGACCATACATATTCAATTATGCGTTCAATAGAGTGGACCAAGTAGAAATCTTTGAATGTCTTGCTTTTTCTCGAATTCCTCAGTGAGCTGATTGTTTTCGTTGTTATGCTAAAAAGCACTTGGTCCACTCTGACTATATACTTTTCTCGATTTTTATTGAAAATTCAAAGTAAATAAAGTAAAAAAAACTAATCAAATCTGATAACGTGAACTGGAGGTAACGCATTTAATATTTTTAGTAATTTTACATCCAATGACAGAATCATCCAATTATCCTAAGTTTTGTACTTAGTTCACTCTGATAAAACGCCGACCATGAATAATGAGCATTTAATTTAATGATATCGCAATTGAACGTATCTGCGCCAGCCTCCTGACACCGCCCATACAATTCCATTGGAAAATAACGAGCAAACATCTCTGGTTCCCACTGGGAAGTGGTTCCCACTGACAACTCAATGTTTGTAAGCAAATAGTCGTTTAAGGACTAACATTCGAGGAAGGCGAAATCTTCTTTGCCGAAAACTTTCTTGTCTCACAACTACAATTTTATTAACACAAACAAACGGTTGCAAACTATTCGTTTGCAGTACAGCACGTTAATTAGAGTTGATATGGTTAGCGTGGAACACATTTGAATATCGGAGAAAAATTTCCCTAATATGATTACGCCAATGTACGTTGTTGCTCTTGAGTTTGATGCTGACCTCGAAAACATGGCTGCCTAGCACCGGGCTGATCTGCGCTAGTTGTTACGACCTTGACCTTCAGAACTGTTACAACTCCTAGAGTCTAAATTAGCTTTTCCTGAAAATGTTGATTTGTATCAAAGAAATGTTTCAACAAAACATGTGTCTGTTTAGAATATGAGTCTGTTCTGAATTTTAGACAAAATGGTATAATGGTTGTTGAAATAATTGAAATTCTATTAGATATCATCAATTTTTTTTGTAAATTGCATGCATTTTTTCAGGGAACTAACCACAAGAACTACACAGAACAGGGCTCACAAACAAAACTCCGCGTGATTACAGTGCGATTTTTCCATTTTCCCTAACTCACAGTATTAAAGCCGAGACAATTTCTTTGGCGCAGGTACGAGGTCTTTCAATTACTTAGTACCAATCTCACAAGAAAGCTGAAAATATCAGAATGTATCAACTTTTTGATACGTAAACTACGAGAACGTCTTGAACTGAGAGTCAAGAATGCAAATTTTGTTTATTGTTTTTTTCTTCTTGTTTTCATTCTCTGCTTTTGTTTTGGCAATTTGACGTTTAACATCTTGGCTTCAAGAACATGACGTCATAGCAGGCTCCGTTTGCGGTTAGGTTTTTTTTAGACCCCCCTAACCATTCATTCTTAGGCACGGTAAGCTTAAAGCGGCATGAATTAGGGGTCACCTGTGAGATGGACTTATACCACCGGAACAGGCAGTCCGTAGTGTTAATTCTTAGCCAATTGAAACAACCGCTACCGACACTACACGGCTATCTAGGCTGTTCGGGAAAAGGAAGTTAACATTGATGATTAACTCCTGACGTGCCCAAACAGCCCTTATAATGTAAACGGTTAATCATGGAAAACAGTCCCAACCTCTGGTAGAACGATTTTTTAATGGGCTAAGTGCACTTGGTTCACTCTGACTGAACAACTTCTCGGAAAACATCAATAATTTAAGGTTTTGCATGGTCAAACTGATAAAGTGAACTGGAGGTAACGCAATTTTACATCCAATGACAGGATAATCCAATTATCCCAAGTTTTGTACTTAGTTTACTCTGATAAAACGCCGACCATATAACAGAAAATATACGGAATTCGGGTCTGTCTCATTATCCGAACTCCCTGATTCAATTTCCGAACAGCATGAATAATGAGCATTTAAATTAATGATATCGCATTTGAACGTATCTGCGCTAGTTGTTACGACCTTGACCTTTAGAACTGTTACAACTCCTAGAGTCTAAATTAGCTTTTCCTGAAAATGTTGATTTGTATCAAAGAAATGTTTCAACAAAACATGTGTCTGTTTAGAATATGAGTCTGTTCTGAATTTTGGACAAAATGGTATTATGGTTGTTGAAATAATTGAAATTCTATTAGATATTATCAGACTTCTTTGGAAATTGCATGGAAATGGAACTTTCACATAAGGACACAAACCACTTCATGGTTATTCTTTAGATCTTTTTCAGGGAACTAACCACAAGAACTACGCAGAACAGGGCTCACAAACAAAACTCCGCGTGATTACAGTGCATTTTTTCCATTTTCCCTAACGCACAGTATTAAAGCCGAGATAATTGTTTTGGCGCAGGTACGAGGTCTTTCAATTACTTAGTACCAATCTTACAAGAAAGCTGAAAATATCAGAATATTTCAACTTTTTGATACGTAAACTACGAGAACGTCTTGAACTGAGAGTCAAGAATGCAAATTTTATTTATTTTTATTTTTCTTCTTGTTTTCATTCTTCGCTTTCGTTTTGGCAATTTGACGTTTAACATCTTGGCTTCAAGAACATGACGTCATAGCAGACGGGTGGCAGCCAACGGTTCACCACACACTGCCTGAATGTTTTTGTCCCTCCACTATGATCGTTTTCGGGCAGACATTCAGAGGTGAATGATTGAAAAAATATGTTAAATAATTCAATCGCTAATATTTCGCTAGTGTTTTCAACTAATTGAAATCTATTAGCTCTAGCAGCAAGAGCACTATCATTCCGTTGCGATACATATTAAAAAGTTCGATTTCATGCTGCCTTTATCGAGCAAAAATGCAAAACCCCGAAAACCGCAAAAATCTTGTCACCACTGTGCTCGAGTCATTTCGCATTCGGGTTTGAAAAACGTTGGGAAGAAGAAGATTACAATTTTGAAGAGCCGTGACATTTTTTTGTTTTGAACGGTCATGGTTTGCTTTGGATTTTGATGGTCGTGTAGAAACATGTAAATGTAGAGGCGGTAATTGTTTGCTACAGTACTTTTCCCATCCCTGGTCATGGCAGGTACATGATGTTTACGTCAAATCATCCATGATATCGTTCAACAAACTATTTGAAGGCCAAGTTCTCAAATATAAGTGTGATCCTTAATTTGTGAAGGTTAATCATAATCAGCACAAACATTTTGCCGAATACAGTCCTGTCTTTGATTAATCCGTATAGAGCTGAGTGAAAGCAAAAGTACTAAATTCTCACCGCTCAACGAAGAATTAACGGATACCAACCTTTTTTGTCAGTATGCTCGTACACATATCTAGTTTCTAAAAAACATCAAAGCATCTCGGTAAGGTTCCTGAGACCTGAGTTATTCCGTTGTGTCACTGGGTCAAGTCGGGTAAAAAACAGCAATTTTTGGGACATGCCAAGTTTTCTTTATTTATTTGCAATGGAAAACATTTTTATTTGCATTAATCATCAAGATCTGATATTTAACATTATAAAGAAAAGCTTTGGACCGTTTAGAATGTACCGGATGTAGCCACTCTGACTAAGTGCCTAGAATAACCGACTATAGTTTTGTTGGATACTAAATCGTTTCAATTCTACACGCTCAAAAAAGAGTTCTGGAAAACGTGAACTGTCAAAAATACATAATGAACTACCACCAACGTTCACATAAACATGATCAAGTTCAAGATGTAATTTTGCTTGTTGACGAGTTCACATCTTGGTTGGTTATCTGGCTTTACATAAATTATCTAGATAAAGCCTCGCCAATTCACTCGGTTCATGGCCGCTTCTCTCCATCCTGGACTGTGACCCACACTCTCCAGGTCCTGGTGCACCTGGTCAACCCACCTAGCTCGCTGCGCCCCACGCCTTCTTGTTCCGACCGGATTCGTAGCGAACACCATCTTTACAGGGTTGTAGTCCGGCATTCTTGCAACATGCCCTGCCCAGCGTATCCTTCCAGCTTTAGCTACCTTCACGATACCGTGTTCGCCGTAGAGTTGAGCGAGCTCGTGGTAATTTTCACACTCCAGTTTGTCGCCCTTTTTGAAGATAGGGAATATAACGCATTGCTTCCACTCCTCCGGTAGTTGTTCCGTTTCCCAGATTCTGACTATCAGCCGATGCAGACAAGCGGCCAACCTGTCCGGGCCCATCTTGATGAGTTCGGCTCCGATACCATCCTTGCCAGCGGCCTTGTTGTTCTTGAGCTGTTGAATGGCATCCTTAACTTCCCCCATCGTGGGAGCTGGTTGTTTTCCGCTGTCCGCTGTGCTGACGTAGCCATCGCCTTCGTTGTCCTGACCCTCTGTGCCTGTGTTCTCTGCGCCATTCAGGTGTTCATCGTAGTGCTGCTTCCACCTTTCGATCACCTCGCGTCCGTCCGTCAAGATGCTCCCATCCTTATCCCGGCACATCTCAGCTCGCGGCACGAAGCCTTTGCGGGATGTGTTGAACTTCTGATAGAACTTTCGCGTTTCTTGAGAACGGTACAGCAACTCCATCTCTTGGCATTCCACCTCCTCCAGGCGGCGCTGTTTGTCCCGGAATAGGCGGGTTTGCAATTTCCGCTTCAGGCTGTATCGTTCCACGTTTTGCCGCGTACCATGCTGCAGCATTGCAGCCCGCGCTGCATTCTTCTCCTCTAAAACCTCCTGGCACTCCTCGTCGAACCAATCGTTTCTTGAGCTCCGTTCCACATATCCGACAATGCTTTCGGCAGCGTCGTTAATGGCTGCTTTGACTGTCCTCCAGCAGTCCTCAAGAGGGGCTCTATCGAGCTCGCTCTCATCCGGCAACGCTGCCTCAAGATGCTGCGCGTACGCATTGGCGACATCCGGTTGTTTCAGCCGCTCGAGATTGTACCGGGGCGGGCGTCGGTACCGTACATTGTTGATGACGGATAGTTTTGGGCGCAGTTTCACCATCACCAGGTAGTGGTCGGAGTCAATGTTAGCGCCACGATAAGTTCTGACGTCGGTTATGTCGGAGAAGTGCCGTCCATCGATCAGAACGTGGTCGATTTGCGATTCTGTCTGCTGAGGTGACCTCCAGGTGTACCGATACGGGAGGCTGTGCTGGAAATAGGTGCTACGAATGGCCATATTCTTGGAGGCGGCAAAATCTATCAGTCGTAGGCCGTTCTCGTTTGTCAACCGGTGGGCGCTGAACTTTCCAATCGTCGGTCTGAACTCCTCCTCCTGGCCAACCTGAGCGTTCAAATCTCCTATGATGATCTTGACGTCGTGGCTTGGGCAGCGGTCGTAATCGCGTTCGAGCTGCGCGTAAAATGCGTCCTTGTCATCATCAGTGCTTCCGGAGTGTGGGCTATGCACGTTGATTATGCTGAAGTTAAAGAATCGGCCTCTGATTCTTAACTTGCACATTCTCTCATTGATCGGCCAACACCCGATCACGCGCCTTTGCATATCACTATGAAAGCTGTTTCCAGCTCGCGTGTGTTGCCGCAGCTCTGGTAGATGGTATGATTACCTCTAAACGTTCGCACCAATGCTCCTGTCCAGCACACCTCCCGCAGCGCTACGATGTCGAAACCGTGGGTCTTCAGTACATCGGAGAGTATGCGAGTACTTCCAATAAAGTTGAGAGGTTTGCAGTTCCACGTACCGAGTTTCCAATCGCTAGTCCTTTTTCATCGCTGTGGTTTTTGCCGATTGTTCCGGTCCGTATTCTCTAGTTGACGTTCCTGGGCTGATGTGTTTTTACGGTTGGCTTGCAGGGCCTGACACCAATCCCCTAGATTTCCGGAGGACCATTCCCCCTAAATGTTCGGAGGGCCATAGTGCGCAGTTTAGCTTAGAGTCCTTCTCTGGCACTCGGACGATGATCAGCCGCCCCCGACATGGGGAACAGACGCTATTGTGAACCGCTCCTAACGTGGAGTACAGACGCTCCAGGTTTGCAAAAGCAAACCCCCCCCTTCCCTGTCAGCATACGACCAAAGTTCCCACCGGGGGTTGGTTACCCGATCTTTCCCAAGGTTACTCGTACCCCGGCCAGTACCACGAGGAGGTAGGGATAGGAGTTACTGGGCAAGAGGCTAAGGACCGCACAAAGGGGTCTATTTTATTCCTGCAGGTACGCGAGGTACCAATGGTACGCCATGCCCAGCCATTTACCGCGCCACGAGTTCACATCTGCTGTTCACGGATACGAGAAGGAATTTTTTTTTCTGTGTAGAAAACTAGACATCTAACGAAATAGTTCACAAAATTGCGATCCCACAAGCTTGAAAAAGATGTTAAGATATAGATAAGTCACTTTATAGTGAATTTGATGTGTACTGGGGAACCCGAAAATGGTCAAATAGGATCAATCAATGTGTTTCCTGATGTGTTTTCCTTAATTTTTTTGGATATAGTCACATTACAGTCGATTCCGGAAACTATCTCTGACTTGAAATTTGCTTACCAACAGGGGCAGAAATGTATAGAACCCATTTCACATGACATGACCCAGTGACTTACCGCAATAAGTCCGGCTACAGGAACATTCGCCAGTTGCTTTGGCCACATAACTATATATGTATGTGTACGAGTATACTGACAAAAAATGTTTGAAATCCGTTAAATATTCGCTGAGCGGTGAGAATTTTAGTATTTTTGCTTTCACTCAGACCTACACGGGTTAAGTAGTTATGTACAACCTACTTGTAATGTCTCCAATTATCAGTTCAATCTTGTAGAAGCAATGCTCAAGCTGCAGAACGATAACCTTTCAGTCAGCAAACTTCACACCGTTTTGGGGTTTGGCGCAGCTGCATAATGTTGCAATATTAATTCATTATCAATCGGACAGTTGTGAGAAAAGTCTATCTCTTCTCACGGCGGTGTCGATCGCACTTAATGATTTGTGGCCCCAGGCACCGCGTTTTCGGCGGGATCATAATTGCATCGCTCAATTTCTGATGATCCAACAGTGCAACAATAATTGAGAATCGTTGAAATCTGTCAATCCGTATGAAGCCTTTGATTTTTGGTGCTTTCGAGTAGAAGAGGACATGATGCGTATTTTATTCCATACTGAAAATTCAATAAACAGTAATAAATTATATCTGTGACGTATTTGTACCCGTAAATTGTTGAATATCATAACGTTATTGAATTGGTCATGGACCGGCTTAATTTACACCAACATCGGATCTATTCCAGTTCGGCGCCAAAGAAAGGCACTGTTATGCTGAAAGCATCCCTCATCGTTATTCCTCCGTCTGATCAGGTCACAATGAATTTCGTTCACGAGTGACTGATTTCGGCCAAGCTTTCTGGCAATTTGCGCCTTTTTTCAATGGGAGCCCACCGAAGAGGAAAACATCAACACTGGACCCGATCTACACCATTAGTGGAAACGCCTGAATGAATGGAGCCAAGTGTCACGCGCCGTGGCCATGGTCTGTCGATCGGTATGTGCCATCTTCGGTTGTTACGTGATCCAACCCCTGGCCGAGGGTCGACTCCGGGGCCGACTGTGCTGAGGGAAAGGGTTTCTGCCGCTGATGACCATCATTTTTTCGTTTCGTTCGGTTTCCAATTGCTTTCCCATAAACTTTTTGGCGAAGATGTTTTCACATTCCAAACTTACGCGCGGACCTTCCCCATACCTACACGCTCGTTATTTTTGTTTTCTGCTGCTGTCTTTTGTTTTGTTATTCGGGGAGAAGCATTTCATCATATTGCGACAACGTTGGGCTGTTGTTGTGCTGGTGCCAATTTTCTTTTATAACTTTGAACAAATTACCTTTTGCGACAATATCTAACTGATGCTGCATGGTTGATATTGGTTTCAACATTGCGGACTGTGAAATGAGAAATAAAATGGGGTTATGTTGTTAATTTAAAATTTTTAGTATAATTGGTAGCTAAACATGCTGGTGAAATTCTCCCTGGGGACTAAATGCATGCCATAGTGAAGGATTTTTTTTGGAATATAGGGTAATGGTCAAATTTTGGACCATTTCAGGAATTGATTATAGTTTATCAGCATAAGCATAAGCATAGATGACCGTACAATTCGTAGTTTCTACTCAGTGATTGACCAGAACAATCGAAGTTGTACAGAGATTTAATAGATGGGGCTTGGGATTAGCTTACCATTTTGAATGTGCACAAATCTTAAATTTTAAAAGTCAATAACGGCGCCGTCCACGTCCTTACGGTAATCGGGGAAGGAAAGGAATGTTAGTGTGACTACCATTGCTACTAGCGACCGAGATCACCTCTGCATCTCCACGGTTGTAACGGAAAGAATGTTGGTGTGTTTGGTGATGCGATCCTTGATATAATCACGCCTAACCGAATCCGCGATATAATTCGATAATCGTATTGTACGACAAACAAGTGTCCATCACCCGCCCACGCAGAAGCAAGTGACGTGATCAATAGGTCAAACACTACTTGTGATGTTTGAAATGATACTAAGAATGAATTTAAAAAAGAAAATAAACTGCCCATAAAGATATAACTGCCCCATATGGCAAAACTAGGCATTGATAAAATAGCGCTTAAAGTTTGTCTTCTCATAAAATGTTCATAATTTTCTAGTACATTATTGTGTGCAATATTCCTTTGGCGTTGGTGCGTATATTCATTTTGCTCCTATTCTTCTTCTTCTTCTTCTTCTTGCCATTTTCGCATTTGTATATCGTGTGGCAGGCAGTGCCGTAGCGTGCGGTTGGCCAGGTTGGCACCCGCCAAGGGCGCCAGCCATTGGGGGGCGCCAAAATGCGTCAAGTATTTTGTAAATTTTGAAAGGCATTTATCAAATGCCTCTCAAAACAAATTTCCAAAAGATTTTTTTTAACATAATAATGGAAAATTTTAACAATTCCTGAATTGCTTTCAAAGACTTTGTAGTATTTTGGATGATTCCCATACATAAATTTCAAAATTTAACATTATGGTTATTTGCTTAATCTCTAAGGGCCGATTTCTTCACCTTCGCTTAAGCCGTAAACCACGTTTACCCATACGATTAAACCAGGTTTAAGGCCTAAGCGGTGGTGAAGAAACCGCTTATAAGTGTTTTTAATAGCCATTAAAACTGGTTTGAGCAAAAACCAAGTTTGTGGTATTCAATTGGAGGTTATATTGAAAATAAAAAATAAATATTCAAATAAACTTGATAAGAATTAGCCTTCTTGAAAGCCTAACAGAATCTTGAAAAGGGTTCTCAGAGTACGGTAGATCATAATGACAGATAATTTTGAACAGGCCTTTCACATGATGCAAGATGAGTTGCGGACGGATATCTTTTGTAAATTTCATTAGAGCTCACAGTGTTTTATCTCCATACAAATGCTATAGAAAGTCTTGAAATGGATTTTTCATGCCCAAATGAAGATCCCTTACTATGAATGACCAGATAGTTGCCGTCTGGAACTATTTATCTTCATCGCATGAAAGACTCTGTTTTGATCTTGATAACCAATATCATCATATCTGTTAAGTTATATGATGCATCAGCCAAGCGACAACAAAACATGATATGAAGACTTTCAACTTATTTGCATTAGAATTTTTCAAATGATTTGTAAATGTATAGGTATTCCTTGTTTCAACATTTAAACAAGAATGTTCATTGGATTCATTTGAACACATTTTGGCAACTCAGATTTGTAGCACATAAATTCTTCAACCAACCGAAAATTATGGTGCGCAAGATAAACCTTTGATTTTCTGAAGGTTAGTATAAAAATCTATGGTTTAATCGGAGTATGTGTGCGAGTTTGTGCTCACACTTGAAAATTTAGTCGAGGTTGATTATGATTCCCCATACATTTTACTGGTAAGCACAAACACAATAATTTTGATAACGTTCTTTGAGGAACTGTAAAAAATTAGTTTTTATTTAAACTTCAAAAAATTCTGGATTTGAATTTAGAAGAAAAATACAAAAACACTTTCAGAATTGTTAATGAAAGTTATTTTTAACTTTTCCCCGCCTTAGCATCACTGTGCAGTTGGACATTAAATTTCGGATCAAAAGTCGGTTTTTCAAGCGATCTTTATACCGTAATTCGGGGTGTAGTTGATCAGTGGGGAGAAGTTGATCATTCCCGTACCCACATGTATGAATTGCCAAGAGAGCCATTATCCGTTTTCAATTATCACAAATTATGTCATATCGTATTACCTGATAACTGCTCTTGATGTTTCTAAATTCGGTTCGTCGTTCAAGATGGTTATATCATGAAAAAACAGATTTTTAAAAAAATATTCGATGGACTGTTGAAGGGTTCTACCCCAAACATTCGACTATTGTCAAGGCTATATAAAGACACCATTTAAATAAACTGTTTCGTACAGTCCATAAAAGTTCTGTGAACCCAGTTTTATATTTGCATTGAGGATAAAAAATCATTTTCAGCGATAAAAATGTTCTTTTTGTGAGCGAGTTGCTAATTTCAAAGAAAATTGCATACCTTTAGGCGTTTTATTTGGTGTATTCTGGATTTCTCATCATTAAATTCTAAAATTGATCGATTTATCAACAAGTTGTAAGATATTTGAGACTTGATTCGAGATCAGTGATCGCAAATTTAGTAAATAGCATGTTTCTTTATTTTAGGAAACGTGTCACAGTAATTGATCAACTTCACCCCGGAATCAAAAATTCCACTTTTTGATTTTTAAAAAATGTTTTTGTTATTATGATAACAATTCGTAAAAATTTCGTTTGTATAATTCGATAAACATCCAACCAGTTCAGGTTTTAAAAATATTTACATGAGAATACATGCATCCTACTAGGAATTATAGAACAGAATCGCTCAAAAGTGATCAACTTCACCCCATATTACGGTACCCTTCTTATGGTTGTAAGAAGGGTAAAAAGAGGAATTTTAGAGATTTTTTTGGATAAAATCGATTTTTATCTCTGTAACTGTAAGTCTCATATACCAATCGATAGAGCTCGATGAACTGAGCACATGTCCGTGTGTGTGTGTGTGTATGTGTGTGTTACAAAAAATGTCACTCAATTATCTCAGCCGTTTGTCAACCGATTTAAACACTTTTAGCTCTAAAAGAAAGCTACAACATTCCCATAGAACGCTATTGAATTTCATTGCGATCGGACATTTCGTTACAGAGTTATGATTCAAACAGTATCGTGAAGTACTAGAAAACGCATATTCTAATATTTTCAACTGTCTGCATTTTGATCGATATCTCAGCCATTTTTTAACCAATTTAAGTTCTTTTATCGGCTAATGAAAGCTCTGACATTCAATCATAAGCCTTCAAATTTTCATTGAAATCGGATTACTAGTTTCAGAGATATCATTGGAAGAATTTTTTAAAGTACTGGAAAAAAAATTTCTCTGAAATATTCATTTTTTTACATTTTGATCAATTTCTCAGCTATTTTAAATCCAATTTAAGCTCTTTTTTCGTCGATTGAAAGCTCGAATATCATTCACAACCATATTGCAATCGAATTATAAATTACAGAGATAAAAATCATTATTTTCAAAAATCTCTAAAATTCCCCTTTTTACCCTTCTTACAACCATAAGAAGGGTATAAAGATCGCTTGAAAAACCGACTTTTGATCCGAGGCCCGGAGGGCCAAGTCTCATATACCAATCGATAGAGCTCGACGAACTGAGCACATGTCCGTGTGTGTGTGTGTATGTTTTTTTTTTTTTTTTTTTTTTTTTCATGCATCTCTAGGAGTTAAAAAATCTTCTCAAGACTGGCCTGTATTTGTTCATGCTCATGCCACAGTGTATGGTTTGGCACTGTGTGGGATTCGCAATGGGGCGCCTACCCACTAAAAAACAGTCTCCTAGGTACACCGTCACCGTAAAGAATTCTTCTCCGGCACCACCTTGCGGTATTACTTCGAAGAAGAGGCGACACATGCTACGCGCACCCTTCATTAAGCCCTTCGGCTCCATCATTAATTTGTTAGTTCCTAATCCATGCCATGCTGAGCCCTTCGGCTCCCATTAATAATTTGTTAGTATTCCTAGTTTGTGATCTAAACATGCCATATTCAGCCATTCGGCTCACGATACCATGGGTGCCACAAACTCCCTGACGAAGGAAGTTCTCTCGGTGCTGGACGCATGCCATTTAGCACTCCAGGTTCTCGCGCACTATTCGGATAGTCCCCGGCGGTGAATCTACCCTACCCCGACGAAGACTTCCCCGGAGGTGGAAGTTCTTCCGGTACCGATGCTGCCCGGATAGGTGCCAAGGTCGATCCTGCGATTCCGGTTGGTGGATGACTTCCGGTTCACAGGTGCCCTGACGACCAATTTGGCAAGACAATTTACACCGTCTTCAGCTCAAGGCTGCACAGACTGAACAATCACAAACATTAGGCAACGGACAACACGAAACACCCAGTAGCCCAATGATGAATTTTTCGTTTGACGAAAAGTTTCCACCGACTGGAGTGGGAATCGAACCCACACTTCATGGCACAATATGCCTAAACGACTGACGCCGCTAACCGCACGGCCACGAAGCCTACAATTTCCGGGGCTTTTCCACGATCTACTCGGTCTTGTCCCCGACGGTGGATCAAGCTTACCTACCGGTTGGGTGCCGAGGTCGGTTCGGCGATTCCGGTTGGAGACTGACTTCCGGTTCACCGGCTTGTTCCTCCCTCCACTTCCGCTGTAGCAATGACATTATTTTCGTCACCGCCATGTTCACCGCGTTCCACATCACCTCATCGCTACACATTCTATCCACTACGTTGTCTACGGTTACGTCAGCACCGCAGACCGCTGTCATCTCGCTACGTTCCGCAGCAAAACGTGGACACTCGAAAATGACGTGTTCCGGCGACTCCTCTACGACTGGGCACTCAGCGCAGAGCGGCGACTCTGCGTGGCCGAACCTGTGCAGATATTTCTTGAAGCAGCCGTGACCTGACAAGAACTGCGTCAAGTGGAAGTTGACTTCTCCATGGAATCTGCTCACCCATTTCGCCAGATTTGGAATAAGGCGATAAGTCCACCTTCCCTTCTCAGCGGTATCCCACTCGCGTTGCCATTTCACCATCGTGTCGGCTCGGGCAATCTTCCGGGCTCCTCTAGTACTACTAGCTTCGTAGCACTCCTTATCCTCTTCCAAAACGTAGCCGATAGGGACCATTCCGGCAATCACGCATACTGCCTCCGAAGATATGGTTCGGTAGGCACTCGCTACCCGCATAGCCATCAGCCTATACGTGCTGCTAAGCTTGACTCGGTTCCTCTTCGTCTTCATTGCGGTTCCCCACGCCGGGCTAGCGTACCTCAGGATCGACGTAGCCACGCTAGACAATAGCCTCCGCTTACTGCTGCAAATCGCCGAGTTATTCGGCATGATCCTGGACAGCGCCGTGACTGCCCTTGCTGCTTTCTCGCACGCGTAATCGACATGGCAGTTGAAGTTCAGCCGATCGTCGATCATTACGCCGAGGTGTTTTAGCTCCCGCTTTGAGGCTATGGTGTGTTCTCCCACTGTAATCTCAGCCTTCTGCACCACTTTTCGATTGCTGATAAGCAACAGCTCCGTTTTTTGGTGGGCTATCACCAGTTTCTTCTCGTACATCCAGTTTTCGACTGCGTCCACTGCTTCTGTAGCGAGAACCTCCACCCTTTCCAGTGAGTCACCAATGACCACAAGCGTGATGTCGTCTGCAAATCCAACGATTTTGACGCCTGTTGGCAGCCTAAGCGTCAGCACTCCGTCGTACATAGCATTCCACAACGTTGGACCCAGGATAGAGCCCTGTGGAACTCCCGCATTTACCGACCTCGTCTTCTGTCCTTCGCTAGTGCTGTAGCTCAAGACCCGGTTTTCAAAGTAGCTTCCTAGTATCTTGCACAGATAATCCGGAACCTTCATTTTATGTAACGCCACAGCAATGGCTTCCCAGCTTGCACTGTTAAAGGCGTTTCTCACATCTATCGTCACGACAGCACAGTAACGGTTACCTCTACGTTTTTTTGTCCTTGCTTTGTCGGCTGTGTCAATCACTGTTTTGATGGCATCTACCGTTGACTTTCCTTTCCGGAATCCATACTGCCACTCCGACAGTCCACGCTCTCCCTCAGTGAACGCCATCAGTCTATTGAGGATGATCCTCTCCAACAGCTTTCCGAGTGTGTCAAGCAAACATATCGGCCGAAACGAGCCTGGTTCACCGGGGGGCTTACCCGGTTTCGGTAGCAGAACCAGTTTTTGCCTTTTCCACTGTGCTGGGAAATGTCCCTCATCTAAGCAGATCTGGAGTGATGTCCGGAACATATCTGGGTTGGCCGTGATAGCAGCTTTCAACGCTACGTTGGGGATACCATCAGGGCCAGGCGCTTTCTTCGGCTTCATTTTCTTGGCCGCCTCTATGAGCTCCTCATTGGTAATGATTGCTCTTTCTTCACCTTCCTGGCCATACGGTGTCGGTGGCCAGACCGTTGGCGCGTGTTGTGGGAACAACCCGTCGACGATAATCTGCAACTTCTCTGGGCATGTTTCAGCGGGTACGGCTGGACCACTGATCTTGGCCATCGCCACCCTGTATGCATCTCCCCACGGATTTGCATTGGCATCGCGACACAACTCCTTGAAGCACGTTCTCTTGCTCAGCGAAATTTCTCTTTTCAGATCGGCTTTCGCCGCCCTCAATGTTACTCTTCGCTCTTCCCTCTCACCATCGGTTTTGGCTCTTTGCATCCGTCTCCTGGCTTGGAGACATCTTTTGCGGAGGTTGCCAAGTGTCTCATTCCACCAGTATACCGGACGACGTCTGTATTTCGGCTCGACCTTCCGTGGCATGGCAATGTCGCATGCTCGTACCATCGCAGCCGTTAACTCCTCCGATCTCAAGTTCAGAACCTGCTCTTCTCTTCTGAGGGCTTCCACGAAAAGCTCTTCGTTAAAACGTTTCGTTTTCCACATCTGCCCATGAGGTGTACTCGCTCTCTGTGAGCATTGTGTTCTTCCACCAATTCTATACCGGACCTCCTGATGATCGCTATGAGTGTACCCATCGCAGACTCTCCAGTTCAGGCCTCCCGTCAACACAGGACTACAGAAAGTGATGTCGATTATTGATTCCCGGCCATCTCTACGGTAGGTGCTGGTTGTTCCTTCGTTACCCAAGTCTACGTCCAGCCTTGCCAGCGCTTCTAGTAGACTACGCCCTCTTGGGTTGGTGAGACGGCTGCCCCACTCAACTGCCCAAGCATTGAAGTCGCCAGCGATGACGACTGGTCTCCGGTCGGCTAGCTTATCGGTTAGCTCGTCCAGCATCTCGTTGAACTGGTCCAATGTCCAGCGGGGGGTGCGTAGCAGCTACACACGTACACATCGTTAAGCTTTGCAATAACGAAGCCTTCGTCCGCCTGGAACACTATTTCCTGGATAGGATACCTCCCCATCGTCCAGATTGCCGCTGTCTTCGCCTTATCAGCGATCCAGTTACCGTTTCCAGCTGGTACTCGATACGGCTCGGCAAGGATAGCTACGTCGCACTTCGATTCCGATACGGACTTCCACAGCAGCTGTTGCGCTGTGTCACAGTGGTTGAGGTTTAGCTGAGTTACCTCCACTGCGGTTTAGAATTTCTCGCTTGCTTGAAGGCCGGACACTTAGGGCCTCCCGTCGCGTGTCTGTTGCGACTTTTGTCCTTGCAGATCAGGCACCTTTGCTTATTGTTGCAATCTTGCGCCTTGTGACCTTCGTCGCCACACCATCTACAGAGCTTACTTCTGTCTGGTCCTTCGCAGTTCCGTGCCAGGTGGCCGTATTCCAGGCACCTGTAGCATCCCTCCGGTCTCTGGGAGATCTTCAGTGGACATACTGAACAACCGACTCGAATTTTCCCGACTTCCAGCGCTTTGTTGGCTGCGTCTACTGGGAGCTTTATGGACGCCGCCTGTGTACCAAGCGGTGCTCTTCTTAGCCGTACTGGCATCTGCACCGTTTCCAGATCGCACTGCTCCTTTATGGCGGTCCTCACTTCCTCTTCGGTGGTGATCCAATCCAGATCCCGCAATTGGAGTGTCACTTCAGGGCACATGGCTTTCACCTGCACCTTTTCGCCCATGACTCTCTCGGTTAGCTCTTTGTATGTCGAGCTTTTGTTCACCGAGTCTTTTTTTAGCTCGATGAGCATGTCTCCCGTCTGGGTGCGTCTGATCTTCTGAACGTCGGCACTAAACTCCTTTAGTTGAGGGTCCGTCCTCATGGCCCGCAAGACTTCAGCATAAGTGTCCTCGCTAGTTTTGACGACAACAGCTTCGCATTTTGCCTTCTTCCTGATTGGCCTTTGCTTTCTGGCACTCTCCTGTTTGCCTCTCTTCTTCTTGTTCCGGACCTCTTGCCATGGGATATCGCCAGGTCCCCCTCTGAGCACTTCATCCGCCGGTTTTGGATTTACGTTTTTCGGCTTCTTGGATACAGCCTGTCTTTCGTCTCCTGGTGACGACCTATGTCTTTTGGGGGTGAAACTTGGCGTAGTTCCTATTCCCGCTGACCTTTCTTTCCCCTTGCTGTCTTTCCGAGGGGCTATGCCGGTTTTTTCCGGCTGCACTACCGCAGCTGCCAGGGCCTTTTTGGTCGCCGCTAACTCGGTTTCAACAGCTTCAATCCTCTGCATCACTTTCCTCCAGTCCTTGACGGCGGATCCGAGGGTTCCTTGAATCCTTGCCACGAGGTCCTTAATGTCTTTGTGCACGTTGTGCCTCTTATCGACGAATTCCCGAAGCTCATCTACGACGGTTTTCGCCGCTTCCACCTTCGATTGCCTCGGGGGTAACTTCCACGCACTTTGCAGCTGATGTTGCTGCTGTCTCTCACGCTGCTCCTGCTCACTTTGCGACTTATCCCGCCGCTCCTGTTCACGTGTTCGCTGCTCGTGCAGTTCATCTTCGCTCTGCTGGTGTTCCAGCTGCTGCTGTTCCAGCTCCTGCTGTTGGCATTGCTTCGGTGGCGACCTCGGCAAGCCACTTTTTGCGAACGGATTCGCTGTTTCACCTACGTTGATGTTGTTAACTTCCATGCTTAAGGGTCCCCCCTCCAAGCCGCTATCTCCACCCGTCGTAAGTAGTCGTCCTTGTGATCCCATGGGTACCTTTGCTTGCAGTGAGGTCCACGCGAGGGCTGACACGGTCCTTCATGGGGTACCGGGTTCAGAGCCAGATCGACGCTAGTCAGGAATATCCATCTGAGCCTACTTCCACCAGCTAAGGTGGCGAGCTTTGAACGTACTAGGAGGCCTGCCACGGTTTTAACGGGACGGGGGCAACCGTTCCATTAGCCCACCTGCCGTTTCAGAATAGTGTCACCCATTCTTACTAAGGAAGTGGAATAGAGCGATTGTCAGCTCTATAACGTCGTGTTGATACAGTCCTTGACCTTGTCCTTGTCCTTGCAGCCAGTATGCCGTAATTAGGATCTTACTGGCATCGATCCTAATGTGCCGGTTGGCACTCCAATGGTTGGGCTAAGGCACTTTGAAAGCGGTACCAGGTCGCTTGTTCAGGGTTACTTACAGATATGTGGTTTTTTGTAGAGATTCACCAGAGCCCACTGATGAACCCCCGCCACATCCTAGGTAGACCATGCTTGAGCCCCTGGTCAGATGGACCAGACGCTCGGCCACCTCCCGAAGGAAGTACCAAAGGTGGTATTCCATACGGCTGTATGTATGAGTTTCGCTTGGAAAGGGTAAAAATCCCAAGCTTCCACCTGGCACCTCCTCACTCTAGCTGATGTCAGAAGGACAACAGTGCCCAGGTTGCACTACCAGCTAAGTACGCAACCCTTAGCTGGCGGTCTTTGTCATCGTTAGACCCGTGGAAGCGTGAGGTAGGGGCTTGTGAGGACCAGAGCTATGTTGGACGCTCCTTCCTGGTTGTCGACTCACCATTTTGCAACCCTGTGTGTGTATGTGTGTGTGTATGTGTGTGTGTGTGTGTGTGTGTGTGTGTGTGTGTTACAAAAAATGTCACTCAATTATCTCAGCCGTTTGTCAACCGATTTAAACACTTTTAGCTCTAAAAGAAAGCTACAACATTCCCATAGAACGCTATTGAATTTCATTGCGATCGGACATTTCGTTACAGAGTTATGATTCAAACAGTATCGTGAAGTACTAGAAAAGGCATATTTTATTACTTTCAACTGTCTGCATTTTGATCAATTTCTCAGCCATTTTTGAACCGATTCGAGTTCTTTTATCGACTAATGGAAGTTCTAACATTCATTCATAACCCTTCAAATTTTCATTGAAATCGGATTATTTGTTACAGAGATATCAATAGAAGAATTTTGTAAAGTACTGGAAAAAAAAATTCTCTGAAATATTCATTTTTTTACATTTTGATCAATTTCTCAGCTATTTTAAATCCAATTTAAGCTCTTTTTTCGTCGATTGAAAGCTCGAATATCATTCACAACCATATTGCAATCGAATTATAAATTACAGAGATAAAAATCATTATTTTCAAAAATCTCTAAAATTCCCCTTTTTACCCTTCTTACAACCATAAGAAGGGTATAAAGATCGCTTGAAAAACCGACTTTTGATCCGAGGCCCGTAGGGCCAAGTCTCATATACCAATCGATAGAGCTCGATGAACTCAGCACATGTCCGTGTTTTTTTTTTTTTTATAGTAGGGTTCAAAAAAGCTTCAAAAGCCTGGCCTGTTGTGTGTTGGCACGGTGTGGGACTCACGTTAGGCATGCTTAACCACTAAAAAACTTTCCCTACTGCTCCTGTGCCTCGATCTCCCCCGGAACTACATCAGGCAACTTCATCGGGGGAGGGCTGTGCTCATGCACTTCTGTGCTCATGCACTTCTTCAATCTCAGCCTCTAACTGTTCTGCTAGTTCGCTGTTGGAGCGTTTTGCCCAATTGGCGGTTGAACATCTCGCCGGGACTTTGGACAGCTTTCTGTGCGACGACGCATACTTCCCTTGGGCTGGCCTCGCATCAGAGCTCTGTTGATCTTCTACTGGACGCTCATGTGCACTTCGTTGCTCTACGACGACTTGTTCTCCGCTGCTGCTGTTCGAGCTCTCCTTGTTGACCAGTTGGATGCCGAGGTCGGTCCAGCGATTCCGGTTGGAGGATGACTTCCGGTTTACTGGCGCCCAGACGACCCAAAACTGGTTTGTGACGATCGATGCTACTCGGCTTAGTCCCCGACGGTGGAGCTAGCCTACTCCGGCTACGCGCTTCTTCATGATTCGATACAGGCCGGTGGTGGACTCAGCCTACTCCGACTCGACGTTGGTTGGCCAAGTGCCAGGGTCGGTTCTGCAATTCCGGTTGGAGGATGGCTTCCGGTTTGCAGAATAGAAATATAAGTAGTAGAACGCTAGTGGCGCTGTTATCACAAAAAAGAATTATTTTATTTATACTTACTATTGATGTTTTTGATTGTTTGTTTAGTGCCATGTTGTAGAGAATGTTTTATTATGGTTGAAAAATTTGGTTTGACACTTATAGACCCGGTACTCAGACTGTCAGAGCGTGGCAAACTAGATGTTGGTCACACGAACAGTCACGACATTGGCCTTCTACGGCTAATGCTTCTACTGTTTGCAGGCGCCCCGACGACTATTAACCGATACTACGCTACGCCCGCTCTACTCGGTCTAGTCCCCGACGGAGGATCTAGCCTACTCCGATCGCGACCCGGAGCTCTCTGGTCTTCACGCCATCTCCTTTGCAGCAACGACATGATCGCCGTTATTCCCCTGTTCACCGCATTCCAGGTGCTTTCATGCTGGCACATGTTCTGCACGATGTTGTCGGGATTTAGAACGCTTGCGGTTTCTGGCATCATCTCGCTTCGTATATCCCTGAATCGAGGGCAGTCGAATATAACGTGCTCCGGTGTCTCCTCGATATTTGGACAGGCCGGACAATGTGGAGATTCTGCGTGTCCGAATCTGTGCAGATATTTCCGGAAGCATCCATGGCCTGACAGAAACTGGGTCAGGAAGAAGTTAACTTCTCCATGTTTTCTGGTCGTCCACACCGACACGTTAGGAATGAGCCTGTGGGTCCACCTTCCTTTCTCCGAGTTATCCCACTCCTGCTGCCACCTGGCCATTGTGTCCAACCTAATGGTATTCCTCACATTCCGTGTGTCCCTTTGCTGGTAACATGCGATGTCTTCAGCCAGAGTGATGCAGATGGGGATCATTGCACATGTCCGTGTGTGTATGTGTGTTTTTTTTTTTTTTTTTTTTTTTTTTTTTTTTTTTTTTTTTTTTTTTTTTTTTTTTTTTTTTTTTTTTTTTTCATGCAACTAGGAGTTTAAAAATCTTCATAGACTGGCCTGTATATGTTCATGCTCATGCCAGTGTAATTTTTGGCGCGGTGTGGGATCCACAAAGTGCCTTCCCCACTAAAAACACTCTCCTAGGTTTAGTACCATAACCCTCCGGAACCACCTTCCAGTATTACTTCGGAGGGGAGGCTAACGTGCTGAGCGCACCTCTTCAATTTGTTACTCTACATGCTGAGCCCTTCGGCTCCTGAGCCCTTTGGCTCCTGAGCCCTTCGGCTCCTGTTAGCAGTTTTAAAACCGTTCAACGTTGTGCCTCATCCTGAGCCCTTCGGCTCCTCACGTTAGTAATTTATTAGTACCTATTTTCGCCCATTGGCGACCCGTCAATTTTTTAATACCTACATGCAACATTCTGAGCCCTTCGGCTCCAGTTTGTACACTACTCTGCACTCATTCAGGGCGCGTACTCACACAGTTACGACGACCTTCTCCTTTTCTTTGTTCAGCTGGTAGGATGCCGAGGTCGGTCCAACGATTCCGGTTGAGCATAACTTCCGGTTCGTAGGCGCCTCGACTACCCATTACCAGCGTCCCGACGTACTCTACTCGACTAGTCCCCGACGGTGGACCTAGTCTACACCGACGAAGAATTCCCCGGCGGTGAAAATTCTCCCGAGACCGATTCTTCTTTTTCTACGTTTCGAGCCGACCGGAAGGGTGCCGAAGTCAGTCCAGCGATTCCGGTGGAGCCTAGCTTCCGGTTCACTGGTGCCCCGACGACCCTAAAACCGGCGATATGACACGTCTACTCAACTAGTCTCCGGCGGTGGACCTAGCCTACACCGACGAAGAATTCCCCGGCGATGGAAGTTCTTCCGAGACCGATTCTTCTTCTGCTGCTGCTACTGCTGCTCTTCAATTTTTTACGGGCCGACCGGTAGGGTGCCGGAGTCAGTCCAGCGATTCCGGTGAAGCCTATCGTCCGGTACACTGGTGCTCCTACGACCCGGGACCGGTGCAACGCCGCATCTACTCAACTAGTCCCCGACGGTCGATCTAGCCTACTCCGTCAGAGAGTTCCCCGGCAAAGGAATATCTCCCGAAACCGAGCAGCCATTCTTCCTTTTCGTGCGTTCATTCTAGCTAGCAGATCGTTGGTCGCTACGCCACTTCCTCTGAAGCTCGGACATTATTCTCGATACCGTGCTATCGACAGCGTTCCAAATGCTTTCTTCTCGGCACATCTCTTCGACAACGTTATCGACAGTGACTCCTCGCATGTCCTTCCTCACTTCTTCGAACCTAGGACATTCGAAGACTACGTGCTCCGGTGTTTCCTCCACATTCTCGCAATCCGGGCAACAAGGTGAAGAAGCATGTCCGAACCGATGCAGATACTTCCGGAAACAGCCGTGTCCGGACAGAAACTGCGTCAGATGGAAGTTCACTTCTCCATGCTACCTATTAACCCACAGTGACACATTTGGAATTAGACGGTAAGTCCACCTTCCCTTCTCCGCGTTGTTCCACTCTTGCTGCCACTTAGCCAACGAGTCCGTTCTGACGATCCTTCTCACATTTCTGGTGCCTCTTCGCTCATAACACTCCACGTCCTCGGCCAGGGTGATGCAGATGGGCATCATGCCAGCGATAACGCATACTGCCTCCGATGAAATCGTCCTATAGGCGCTCGCTACTCGTATGGCCATGAGCCGGAATGTGCTGTTCAACATCCTCCGATTACGCTTGGTCTTTACCGCTGCGGCCCAGACTGGGACTCCATACCTGAGACTCCATACCTCTTACTACTTCTCGGTCCTCCGACGTTCGGCATGATCCTCGCTATCGTGTTGACCGCCTTCAACGCCTTTTCGCAGGCGTAGTCCACGTGAGCGTTGAAGTTTAGACGGTCATCTACCATCACCCCCAGATGCTTCAAAGCACGTTTTGATGAAATATCTTGTCTACCGATGTTGATTTCAACCCTCTGAACAGCTTTGAGGTTGCTAACCAGCACTAGCTCCGTCTTATGATGGGCCAGCTGCAGTTTTGCTCCAGTCATCCACGCTTCAATCGTGTCAATCGCTTCCGTCGTCAGCATTTTGACCTCTTCCAACGTCTCGCCAGTCACCGTTAAAACGACATCATCTGCGAATCCAACGATTTCCACTCCGTTAGGTAGCACCAGCATTAATACTCCATCGTACATCGCGTTCCAAAGCGTTGGACCAAGGATTGAGCCTTGTGGCACTCCTGCCGTAATCCTGATCAACTTTTGACCCAACTCCGTTTCATATACCAGGACTCTGTTTTGGAAATAGCTTTTTAGCATACACATGTCCGTGTGTGTGTGTGTTTTTTTTTTTTTTTATAGTAGGGTACAAAAAAGCTTCAAAAGCCAGGCCTGTTGTATGTTGTCACGGTGTGGGACTCACGCTAGGCATGCTTAACCACTAAAAAACTTTCCCTACTGCTCCTGTGCCTCGATCTCCCCCGGAACTACATCAGGCAACTTCATCGGGGGAGGGCTGTGCTCATGCACTTCTGTGCTCATGCACTTCTTCAATCTCAGCCTCTAACTGTTCTGCTAGTTCGCTGTTGGAGCGTTTTTCCCAATTGGCGGTTGAACATCTCGCCAGGACTTTGGACAGCTTTCTGTGCGACGACGCATACTTCCCTTGGGCTGGCCTCGCGTCAGAGCTCTGCTGATCTTCTACTCGACGCTCATGTGCACTTCGTTGCTCTACGACGACTCGTTCTCCGCTGCTGCTGTTCGAGCTCTCCTTGTTGACCAGTTGGATGCCGAGGTCGGTCCAGTAATTCCGGTTGGAGGATGACTTCCGGTTTACTGGCGCCCAGACGACCCAAAACTGGTTTGTGACGATCGATGCTACTCGGCTTAGTCCCCGACGGTGGAGCTAGCCTACTCCGGATACGCGCTTCTTCATGATTCGATACTGGCCGGTGGAGTGCCGAAGTCGGTCCAGCGATTCCGGTTGGAGGATGGCTTCCGGTACACTGGCGCTCCGACGACTCAAGCCGGTGATACGCTACGTACTACTCAGAGTAGTCCCCGACGGTGGATCTATCCTACTCCGACGAAGATTTCCCCGGCGGCGGAAGATCTCCCGAACCGATGCTATCCGGGCAGATGCCGAGGTCGGTCCTGCGATTCCGGTGGAGGGAAGCTTCCGGTTCACAGGCGCCCCGACGATCATTTGCCGGTGCAACAACGCGATCTACTCAACTAGTCCCCGGCGGTGGACTTAGCCTACTCCGAAGCTGGCCAGGCAGATGCCGAGGTCGATCCTGCGATTCCGGTGGAGGGAAACTTCCGGTTCACAGGCGCCCCGACGACCATTTGCCGGTGCTATTTCGCGAATTACTCAGCTGGACCCCGGCGGTGGACTCAGCCTACTCCGACTCGACGTTGGTTGGCCAAGTGCCAGGGTCGGTTCTGCAATTCCGGTTGGAGGATGGCTTCCGGTTTGCAGGCGCCCCGACGACTATTAACCGATACTACGCTACGCCCGCTCTACTCGGTCTAGTCCCCGACGGAGGATCTAGCCTACTCCGATCGCGACCCGGAGCTCTCTGGTCTTCACGCCATCTCCTTTGCAGCAACGACATAATCGCCGTTATTCCCCTGTTCACCGCATTCCAGGTGCTTTCATGCTGGCACATGTTCTGCACGATGTTGTCCGGATTTAGGACGTTTGCGGTTTCTGGCATCATCTCGCTTCGTATATCCCTGAATCGAGGGCAGTCGAATATAACGTGCTCCGGTGTCTCCTCGATATTTGGACAGGCCGGACAATGTGGAGATTCTGCGTGTCCGAATCTGTGCAGATATTTCCGGAAGCATCCATGGCCTGACAGAAACTGGGTCAGGAAGAAGTTAACTTCTCCATGTTTTCTGGTCGTCCACACCGACACGTTAGGAATGAGCCTGTGGGTCCACCTTCCTTTCTCCGAGTTATCCCACTCCTGCTGCCACCTGGCCATTGTGTCCATCCTAATGGTATTCCTCACATTCCTGGTGTCCCTTTGCTGGTAACATGCGATGTCCTCAGCCAGAGTGATGCAGATGGGGATCATTCCGGCGATAACGCACACTGCCTCCGATGATACAGTGCGGTAGGCACTCGCAACCCGTATAGCCATGAGCCGGAACGTACCTGCCAGCTTATCTCGATTACGTTTGGTTCCCAACGCTGCAGCCCAAGCCGGGACTCCATACCTCAGTATAGACGATGATACGGTCGCTAGAAGACGCCTCGTGCTGCTTCTTGGTCCTCCAATGTTGGGCATGATCCTGGCTACGGTGTTAGCAGCTTTCGCTGCCTTTTCGCAGGCATAGTCTACGTGGCTGTTGAAGTTTAGCCTGTCGTCGACCATTACTCCGAGATGCTTTAGAGAGCGCTTCGATGGGATTGCGTGCCCTCCGACGTTGATTTCCAACTGCTGTACCGCCTTGCAGTTGCTGACCAGCACCACCTCCGTTTTATGATGAGCCAACTGCAGCTTGACTCCAGTCATCCACGATTCGATGGTGTCTAGCGATTCCGCCGTCAGCATCTCCACCTCCTCCGCAGTCTCACCAGTTATCGCAAGAACGACGTCATCTGCGAACCCGACGATCTCGACTCCGTTGGGCAGTGACAAGGTTAGCACTCCATCGTACATCATGTTCCACAATGTTAGATCAAGTATGGATCCTTGTGGAACTCCCGCCGTGACTTCAATTGACATGCGTCCCTGGTTTGTGTCGTAGACCAGTACCCGGTTCTGAAAGTAACTTTGCAGAACTTTACACAGATATCCTGGAACCCGCATTCTGTGTAGGGCTTGGCGATAGCCTCCCAACTGGCACTGTTGAACGCGTTCTTGACGTCTATTGTTACCACTGCGCAGTATCGATTGCCTCTCCTCTTCTGCTTGGACGCTTTCTCCGCGCACGCGATGACTGCCCGAATAGCATCCACCGTCGAAGTCTTTTTACGGAATCCGAACTGCCTTTTCGACAATCCGTTCTCGCCTTCCGTGTAGATCGTCAGCCTGCCGAGGATGACCTTCTCCAAAAGTTTGCCAAGAGTATCCAGCAAGCATATTGGTCTATATGAAGCAGGATCTCCTGGCGGTTTTCCCGGTTTTGGCAGTAACACCAGCTTCTGCACCTTCCATCTGTCTGGGAAGCAGCCTTCCGCTAGACACTTCTGCAACGCTGTCCTGAATATTTCTGGGAACGCCAAGCTCTCCTGCATCCATGTTTGGAGCGTCGCTTACTGCTCGGAGTGCTTCGACGAAAAGATCCTTATCGAAATGCTTCGTCTTCCACCTTCGTTCTCCATTCCTCCTCTGCCATACTGAACAACTTCTCTGGCCAACGCAGTAGTGGATCGCCTGATGGTCACTGTGGGTGTATTTTTCGCTAACTCTCCAGTTCATATTGGTGAACAGCGACGGGCTACAAAAGGTCACGTCTATGATGGACTCCCTACCGTCTTTGCGAAATGTGCTAGCGAGACCGTCGTTGCACAGCCTTACGTCGAGCTTCGCTAGAGCTTCCAGCAAACTGTAGCCTCTCGCGTTGGTCAGTCTACTACCCCACTCCACGGCCCACGCATTGAAGTCTCCTCCGATTATTACCGGCGTACGACCGATCAGCTTGTCGGTTAGCACATCCAACATCTGGGTGTACTGCTCCAGTGTCCATCTCGGGGGGGCGTAACAGCTACACACAAAGATTTCGTTAATTTTAACGATCACGAAGCCCTCGTATAAGCGTTCGACTACTTCTTGGATAGGGAATCGGCCCATTACTTGAATCGCCGTCATCTCTGCTCTGTCTGCTACCCAATTGCCGTTATCGGGAGGAACCCAATACGGTTCGGCAATGATCGCAATGTAGCACTTTGTTTCTGTTGTCGACTGCCACAACAGTTGTTGTGCGGCGTCGCAATGATTGAGGTTCACCTGCGCTATCTCCATCATCATTACTGCCCTGCCTTCGCCTTCTGATATTTGGGGTACTTGAAGCCACCCGTCGTATGGGCGTTACCTTCCTCCACCTTACACAGCATGCACCTAGGTGTCTTCTGGCAGTCCCTGCCAACGTGACCTTTTTCACCACATTTCCTGCAGTGGTCGGACCTGTCCGGGCCTTTGTAGTTTATTGCCCGGTGGCCGAAATCCATGCATTTGAAGCATCTCTCCACCGGATTTGTCTCCCGAGGGATCAGTTTCAGCGGGCAAACCGAGCATCCCACCTTGATCTTACCAGCCTCGACGAGTTTTTTGGCTGCTGCGACTGGTAATCGGATCGTCGCTATTTGCATACCTCCGTAAGCTCTCCTCAGCCGGATGGACTGCGGTGCTTCTTCCAGGTTGCATTGAGATAACAGTGCACCCCTCACGTCGTCTTCTGTTGTGATCTCGTCCAGTTCTCTGCATTCGATCACTGCCTCCTGGGATAAAGCTCTCACGCTTGCCTCGTTGCCCAGCGACTTCGCGATGAGCTCTCGGCAGGCCGAACTTTTGATCGACGGATCTTTTTTAAGCTCAAAGAGCATGTCACCTTTCTGGGTGCGTCTGGTTCTCACCACGTTTTCACCCAGCTCCTTAAGCTCTGGGTCCTCCCTCACTCTCCTGAGAATCGCCGCGTAGCTTGTCTTATCGCTTGCCTCAATGACAAGAGCATCGCCCCTGAACCTCTCGCGAGGTGACCGTCGCTTTTCTTTTTTCTTCGGTTCCTTTTTTTGCCGCTTCCTCTCCTTACGAGCTGTATTCTTCTCCTTTTGACCTTTCACGGTGCGCCATTCACTGCCGTTCTGCTCACTGACGCACTCATTGTCGCTTCTCTGCTTTTTGGGATCTTCCTCCTCTCCTGGTGTATCCCTCGTTCTTTTTTCCGAGCGGGTGGTCGGATTGCTCCTAGGCGTATCCTGTGCAACGGCTGTTGCATTCACCGAAGTTAATGCTTTTTCTGCTTTTTCCGCTCTACTTCGCAATTCCTTCTGTCCGCGTTCTGCGGCTGTAACGGCAGACTTGATGCTTGTGACCAGCTGCTTGATTCTGAGGTGGACGTTGTTTGTGTATGTGTGTGTGTATGTGTGTATGTGTGAGTGTGTGTTACAAAAAATGTCACTCAATTATCTCAGCCGTTTGTCAACCGATTTAAACACTTTTAGCTCTAAAGAAAGCTACAACATTCCCATAGAACGCTATTGAATTTCATTGCGATCGGACATTTCGTTACAGAGTTATGATTCAAACAGTATCTTGAAGTACTAGAAAAAGCATATCCTAAAATTTTCAACTGTCTGCATTTTGTTCGATTTCTCAGCCATTTTTGAACCGATTTAAGTTCTTTTATCGGCTAATGAAAGCTCTGACATTCTATCATAAGCCTTCAAATTTTCATTGAAATCGGATTACTAGTTACAGAGATATCAATGGAAGAATTTTCTTAGGTACTGGATTTTTTTTCAAAGATATTCAACTTTTTACATTTTGATCAATTTCTCCGCTATTTTTAATCCGATTTAAGCTCTTTTTTCATCGATTGATAGCTCTGACATCATTCACAATCATATTGCAATCGAATTATAAATTATAGAGATATTTTTTTTTTTTTTTTCAAAAATCTCTAAAATACCCCTTTTTACCCTTCTTACAACCATAAGAAGGGTATAAAGATCGCTTGAAAAACCGACTTTTGATCCGTGGCCCGGAGGGCCAAGTCTCATATACCAATCGATAGAGCTCGACGAACTGAGCACATGTCCGTGTGTGTGTATGTGTGTGTGTGTTACAAAAAATGTCACTCAATTATCTCAGCCGTTTGTCAACCGATTTAAACACTTTTAGCTCTAAATGAAAGCTACAACATTCCCATAGAACGCTATTGAATTTCATTGCGATCGGACATTTCGTTACAGAGTTATGATTCAAACAGTATCGTGAAGTACTAGAAATAGCACATTCTAATATTTTCAACTGTCTGCATTTTGATCGATATCTCAGCCATTTTTGAACCGATTTATATTCTTTTATCGGCTAATGAAAGCTCTGACATTCAATCATAAGCCTTCAAATTTTCATTGAAATCGGATTACTAGTTTCAGAGATATCTTTGGAAGAATTTTCTAAAGTACTGGAAAAAAAATTTCTCTGAAATATTCATTTTTTTACATTTTGATCAATTTCTCAGCTATTTTTAATCCAATTTAAGCTCTTTTTTCATCGATTGAAAGCTCGGATATCATTCACAACCATATTGCAATCGAATTATAAATTACAGAGATAAAAATCATTATTTTCAAAAATCTCTAAAATTCCCCTTTTTTTAATTTAAACTTCCACATAAATCTTAAAAAAAGCGCTGGCAAAATCATTTTAGGACATCAATTTTTCATTTTTCGATATTATTTTACAGGATGGCAACATGGGTTTATAGACCCTCTTAAACTATGATAATAAGCGTATGAAAACTAATAAAGTTCGATATCCGCCTTTTGACGTGCAGTTTCCTGGACTTTTTCGCAAACCATTAAACTTTTAGGGCAGATAGAACATAGTCACAACATCCTAAAGTTTAGTTATACACCGGGGATTCGCTGGTTGGAACACGACTGCCTTCCATCTAGCGAATCCGACCCGTTAGTAGGAAAGACTGACAGCTGGTGAAAATGCTCCACACGAACGCATCTGGACAGCAAATCGCCACAAAACGCACATATACATACGCATTTGTTCTATATATGGAGACTTCAAAGCGACGATACTCAGACGTCAAAGTCAATTTGACATTTTCTGTTGACATTTGAGTGCTTTTAGTTGGAATATTTTCCAACCAGCGAACATCCAACCATCGAGTCATTCCATGTAGCGGAACCCCAACGAGCGAATCCCCACTGTACTGGTACAAGGTTCCAAATGAATGATGAATAATAATTATCTCATACCTGTATGGAAATGTAAGAAGGGTTCAGTCTCACCATCGGTGGATTAAGTCAGGTTTTTTAATTTAAACCTGCACATAAATCTTAAAAAAATCGCTGGCAAAATCATTTAGGACATCAATTTTCCATTTTTCGATATTATTTTAACAGGATGGCAACATGTGTTAATAGACCCTCTTAAACTATGATAAAAAGCGTATGAAAAGTTATAAAGTTTGATATCCGCCAGGACTTTCTCGCAAACCATTAAACTATTAGAGCAGATAAAACATAGTCACAAAATTCTAATGTTTAGTTATACTGTTACAAGGTTCCAAATGAATGATGAATAATAATTATCTCAAACCTGTTTGGAAATGTAAGAAGGGTTCAGTCTCACCATCGGTGGATTAAGTCAGGTTTTTACGGAAAAATCACTTGAAAACACTGTTGGAAAGTGCAAAACAGTCGATTTTTTCAATGTACATAGCTCACAACCGAAAGTGTCAGTTACTCTACTTTGAATTAAGGCTCTTCATATGTTTGGACCGAACATCTCGTTCAAAACTCAAATTCAATACATTAGTTTGTGAAATCCCAAAATGTGCTGAATTTGCCCCTTTATGAAATCTGACCCGGGCCCCCGAAGTCCAAATCCGGCACTGATGGGAGGAAATCTTACAAAATCCTGAACAACATTTTCAGAGAATTTCGTGTCAGTGATAAGCAAACATGAGTTAAAAAGAATGAATTTATTTTTTCCCTAGTATGAACATATTCCACGCTGACTGACTATTTTTTTTTAATTTTTGATTCGCTGGAGATGATTTAGCATTAATAAATTTTAGATCACATTAAATACCATTTCTGAAATTCAACCAAGAAGGGGAAGTGTTGGAGGTTCTAGAACAGTTGTAATTTTCTTTAAGTGAATTACTAAAACGAGTATCACAGAAACAAGGCTACTGAGTAAGGGATGCTTATAAATTCGTTGCAAATTCCATGCACTTTTCATTAATTAATAAAATAAATTCATATTTTTCCAAGTTCCTATTTAGGATTTAAACTTCTAAATGGTATAACGAAACACATATTATCTTATAATTTCCACTGATTCCACTAAAAAAATGATAACAAGTTTTTTATTGCACTATATTCTAAGAATTTGACGAATTTGCTTCCACTTATTGGAAGACTCTTGGGAAAACAACTAAAATAATGTTTTCTGAAGGAGTTGTTAGGCAAAATCATTACAAAATATCTAGAAGCCTTTGCATTTTTTAACAAATGAAAATATAATTAGCACGTCGTATTCAAGAAATAAAATTGTATTCAAGAAATAAAAAATAAAATCCATCGATTTTAAGAAGAGTTTTTTCAATGCTATGCTCAATTGTTTCCGCAGAAGTGTCTCATGAACAATAGATTTCTTACAAATTTGTTCAAAACATATTTTATAATCTTACACAGTTTTCAAGAAGAACTGTATTGTACACGTTTCATTGATATTTATTAATTATATCAATGTACTCTAAATAAGTGAATGCTTGAGTCGCAATTTAATATATGCATTCATTTAAGAGTTGTCCTAGTAGTTTGAAAACAGTCTTCAAAAAATCTCACTCCAAGAGCTGCTGAGATTTAAAACGCACAGATCCAGATCGATTGCGTGCGCTCGTTATAGTCTTATCTAGGCATGCACTGAATCATGCGTCTTGTATGAGAGGATTGAATCCCAGGATTCAATCCTTGATTGATGAGTGTTAGTAGATAAAATCGAGTTAACCTTGAAAAACATTAGTGAAAATTGTTGTTGACAGCACACACGGAATGCTGCAGATATATTTGCCCTCAAAAGATCTTCACACATTTTTATCTTTATTCACGTAACTGTACCTGCGGAAATTTCTATCGGTATTTGTTCTAGTTTGGTGAAGTATTTTGTGTTTGTCGTGATCATCACACACACGTCAACTCGCTTTAAATCATTCTATTTCAGTGGATTCTATTCCCTTTGTCTACCCGAAAATGCTCAAGGAGTTTGAGTTTAGAATTTGTGGTGCAGGAGACAATCACACGAGCCTAACCATATGAACACTTTGCCTAAAGCAAACATGGATGGCCGTGTAGTTCCGGCGTCCAGAATAGAACTACGGACAACCCGTTCCGGTGGTAAGAGTCCACCAAACGGGGTAACCCCAATTCAAGGTGTGATGCGAAAAACCGTGCTGAGGAATGAATGGTCGAAGGGGTGAAAAAGATGTTCGGCCATTAACGGAGCCTGTGGGGCACCTGGGCACCCCTCACAGTATTTGTCCCTTACCGCGTTAATGCAGGGCTCTGGCGTGGTTGACCTCTTTTCCCGTGCTACTCGTGGGATCCAAAATGAGTACAATATCAAATCAAAACAATAGTAGTAGTGCAGGTAGTAGCAGTAGTAGGGAAGCGAACCCCTTCGCAAGAAGTGGGCTAGCTAGATCTCCGTTGAGGAGAGTAGAAGCAGGAGGAGGCAGCAGTGCACGTAGTGCCAGTGCTGGAACCCATATTTCATCCCCGGCTAACGCATCGGGTGAAGTTATGGATGGAGCGTGGTTGATGAGGGCCATCAATAAAAGTAGAGATGGGCTCTCTGCGATGGAAGTGGCTGCACAGCAGCTCGACTCCATAATTGACTTTGCGTCCTCGAAGTCTAACATCAGCAAGGACCTCAAGCAGGCCTTGCTTAGACTTCGTAAGTCAATGTTGGCGGCCAAGCAGAACCATGCTGAACCCATGGTGACTGTGGCTGCGGCAGAACCCGTGGAACTGAAGGTGCCGAAGTCTACCCAGACGGAACCCTTCGTTTTCGCGGGCAGCCCCAAAAGCGTGGAAGCGAATGCTTACAGCAAGCAATCGCAGAAGCGCGCGAGGCAGCCGTCAGGGGAGGAGCTACCCGGCGGCGCTCGTAAGGCCAGGCGGATACTGACCCCGAAAACCGGCTGAAGTGCCGGAAAATCGGACCCCAGCCAGGCGTCCCGGAAAGCCGAGAAGGGTGGGCCCGAAAAGGCTGGCCCCTCACGGAGTGATGGGAACAGGGGGTTGCGACCTTTGAGAGGTCCTCCATCACCACAGGTCAGGGCGGAGCAGGGGGGGGACGCCCCCTGGACAACCGTAGTGAGGAAGAAGAAGAAGAAGGAACAGGAGAAACAGGAGCGCAGGGATACCAGACCTAAGAAAGGTAGGAGGGTAGGTGCCAAGCGCGAAAAGGGTGATGCGATCATCATCAAGACGGAAGAGTCCAAGTACTCGGAAGTCCTGAAGGCGATGCGCAGTGACGCGAAGCTTGCGGATCTAGGAGCCGACGTACGCAGTGTCAGACGCACTCGTACAGGCGAAATGATCCTCGAGCTTAAGCGCGACAAGGAGCGCAAGGGCGCCGCCTACAAAAGTTTGGCGGAAGAGGTCCTTGGCGCTGGTGTTGAAGTGAGGGCTCTGACGCAGTCAGTGACTCTGAAGGTGATGAACCTTGACGAGATCACTAACGCAGAAGAGCTCGTCACGGCACTGCGGCAACAGTGCGAAGTGCAGGTGCCCACCACCGCCGTTCAGCTACGGAAAGGTCCGGCAGGTACTCAGGTGGCCTTAGTACACCTACCTGTGGCAGACGCAAATAAGTCCGCTAAGGTAGGTAAGATCAAGGTTGGTTGGTCAGTATGTTCACTGAACATACATGAGCAACCAGTGATCTGCTTTAGGTGCAGGGAACCTGGACACAAGTCCTGGGGCTGTAAAGGCCCTGATAGGACTAAGTTGTGCAGGCGTTGTGGTGAGGAAGGTCATAAGGCACTAGGCTGCAAGAACCCTCCCAAGTGCTTGATTTGTTCCGGCAAGTCCGTGAACAACAATCACCCAACGGGAGGCTCAAGGTGCCCGACCTTCAAACGAGCCATCAACGAAAAATCACAGTGCAGGTAACGCAGCTGAACCTGAACCACTGTGACGCAGCGCAGCAACTGCTGTACCAGTCAGTTGCTGAGTGGGGGACGGACATCGCCATCATATCGGACCCATACCGAGTACCCGCCGGCAACGGCAACTGGGTCGTGGATGGATCCGGAAAAATGGCGGCGATATGGACAACGGGTAAATACCCTGTCCAGCAGTTGGTGTCTACTACCTACGAGGGCTTCGTGATCGCCAAAGTAAACGGGGTCCTCTTCTGTAGCTGCTATGCGCCTCCGAGTTGGTCGACCGAGCGGTTCACGCAGATGCTGGACTGTATGACGACCGCGCTGACAGGGCGAAGGCCAGTTGTAATAGCGGGCGACTTCAATGCCTGGGCCGTGGAATGGGGAAGCCGTAACACGAACCAGCGAGGTCAAATCCTGCTAGAGGTACTGGCCGTGCTAGATGTCGATCTGGCTAATGTTGGTGCCAAAAGTACCTTCAGCCGTAACGGAGCGGAGTCGATTATCGACGTTACTTTTTGTAGTCCTGGCCTAACGAGTAGTTTGAACTGGAGGGTAGACGATGCCTACACTCACAGCGACCACCTGGCGGTTCGCTACAGTATCGACTACAACAACAGCAGGCAGCGGGTTGAGGAAGCGGCTAGGTCAAGGCCAAGCCCTCGTAGGTGGAAGACATCGTACTTCAATGATGAAGTACTTAGGGAGGCGCTCCGCCGTGAGCGTAACCTACTCGGCCTAAGCGGGGACGAACTGGTAGCGGTGCTTACGCGTGCATGCGATGCGACCATGCCTAGAAAAGTCCACCCTAGGAATGGGAGACCACCGACATACTGGTGGACTCAAGCTATTGCGAACCTGCGCCGTGCCTGCCTACGGGCCAGGAGACGGATGCAGCGAGCACGTACCGAGCAGGAGCGTGAAGAACGACGGGCGGTGTTCACCGCTGCCAAAGTCGCGCTGAAGTCTGAGATAAGGGCAAGCAAAAAGGCCTGCTTCGAGGGACTCTGTCAGAGTGCCAACGCGAACCCGTGGGGTGATGCCTACAGGATCGTAATGGCGAAGACAAGAGGTGCAATTGCTCCTACGGAGCAGTCTCCACAGATGCTGGAGGGGATCATCGAGGGGCTCTTCCCGCGCCACAACCCTAGCCCATGGCCTCCTTTTGTAGGACAGCCGGGGATTGGGGCTGGCGATGAGGATAGAGTAACTGATGAGGAACTTGTAGGGATTGCAAAATCCCTAAGCATGGGGAAGGCACCAGGTCCGGACGGAGTTCCAAACCTGGCCCTCAAAGTCGCAATCTTGGAGGCTCCCGGTATGTTCAGATCTGCTATGCAGATATGCCTGGACGAGGGAGTATTTCCAGATGCGTGGAAGAGGCAGAGCCTGGTACTATTGCCAAAGGCGGGGAAACCACCCGGTGACCCGTCGGCGTATAGACCAATACGCTTGATTGACACGGTGGGGAAAGTGCTCGAGAAGATCATCCTCAACAGACTGTCGAGGTACACCGAGGGTGTAAATGGTCTCTCAGGCAACCAGTTCGGCTTCCGGAAAGGGAGGTCCACTGTAGACGCTATTCTGGCGGTTAAGAAAACCGCTGAGATAGCACTCCAGCGTAAGAGGAGGGGTATTCGCTACTGCGCAGTAGTGACTCTGGATGTAAGGAATGCATTTAATAGTGCCAGTTGGGCGGCTATTGCCGATGCGCTCCTGCGTCTGGGGATACCCGAGTACCTGTACAAGATTCTCGGAAGTTACTTCCAGAATCGGGTATTAGTCTATGACACAGAGGTGGGTCGGAAGTGCTTTCACATAACCTCAGGAGTCCCGCAAGGTTCCATCCTGGGTCCGGTGTTATGGAATGTCATGTACGACGAGGTGTTGAGATTAAAATTCCCGGCGGGTGTGGTCATCGTTGGCTTTGCCGACGATATTACGCTGGAGGTCTACTGTGAATCGATCGAAGAAGTGGAATTGACTGCAGCCCACTCGATCGCAATTGTGGAGGAGTGGATGAACTCCAGGAAACTAGAATTGGCTCACCACAAAACTGAGGTGGTTGTTGTCAACAACCGAAAGTCGGTGCAGCAAGCGGTGATCAGTGTAGGCGACTGCACGATCACTTCGAAGCACTTCGTCAAACACTTGGGGGTGATGATCGACGATAAGCTTACGTTCGGTAGCCACGTTGATTATGCCTGCAAGAGGGCCTCCACAGCTATTGTGGCACTGTCCCGGATGATGTCCAATAGCTCTGCGGTGTACGCCAGTAAGCGTAAGCTTCTGGCCAGTGTCGCCTCGTCCATACTGAGGTATGGTAGCCCGGCTTGGGGCACGGCTTTAAGTACCGATAGCTACCGTAGGAAGCTAGAGAGTACTTATAGGCTAATGTGCCTGAGGGTTGCGAGCGCGTACCGTACCGTGTCACACGATGCACTCTGTGTCATCACCGGTATGATGCCTATTGGTTTCCTTATCATGGAAGACATAGAGTGCTTCGAAAGGCGCGGCATAAGAGGCATACGCAGGACTGCCAGACTGGTCTCTATGGTCAAATGGCAGCGTGCGTGGGACAGTTCCACCAAGGGAGTGTGGACTCACAGGTTGATTCCGAGGTTAGATATCTGGGTCAATAGGCGCCATGGGGAACTTACATTCCACCTGACACAGGTCCTTTCGGGCCATGGTTGCTTTAGATTTAGTATCTATACACCGTTTCGGTCATGCGGATTCTCCGAATGTCCAGTTTGTGCAGGTTTAGAGGAAACGGCGGAACACGTTTTGTTCGTGTGCCCGCGTTTCCGCTCAATGCGTGACCGCATGTTTGCCACATGCGGTCGGGACACGACACCGGACAGTTTGGTCCAGAGGATGTGTGAAGACGAGTTTGGCTGGAATGCCGTTTCATCGGCTATCACCCACATCGTCTCGGAACTCCAAAGGAGGTGGCGTGTGGACTCGAGGAGTGACTAGTGCAGACGCTAATCAACAGGTGGTCCAAGAGTTCGCAGTCGGCTACGTAGGTCATACCGGTGCCCTACGGTCGAAATCGACCCTTACAGCGATTAAGTGGCCGCGGGGAGAACATCCTGGTAGCGCTGCTGTCGTGGCGTCGGCCTACTGGGTTGGATACGAGCCTCTGGTGGTTCGAGGCATGTGGAGGCCCCTCGTCAGCAATCCCAGCTGGTGCTAGCTGATAGGGCCTGAGCCTTCAGTAGGTCAAATTGCGAAGCCCGCAGTATCAGTTCTTGATACCTGTGGTGCAGCTGGGCGCGGGCGTAGTGGTCGACCCTGCCCGCCTTCAGCGGACAATGGGAGGTGAGGACAACCTGGGAAGCTGGCAAAGCGCTAGCATGCTACCACAGACAAACAGACGTCAAACTCTCATCATTGTCCATCGACCACCATTTTAACGGTCGATTCAAAAATATGGTAGGTGGCTAATCCACCACCCGCAGCGCTCGCATCGTTTTTGTTTGCGTTTGACGTTTATACACTACCGCCATCTGTTGGCCTGTCGGCCAATCACACTAATTTTAGCATTGGGCGTACATGTCCTCGTGACTATGATTTTGATCGAGATTTGTTCTAAGTGTTACGTCTGTTTGTCTGTGATGCTACCTTGGCGGACCCCCCTAAGCGTGTCATCGATGTTCGTTGCTGCATGGCTACGCAGCACTGTGTTTTATTTTCTCAATTTCATGCGCTTTTCGAATAGCGCCCAAACTATTGATTTTAGCGATATAGTTTGTTCGGAAAAGTTTTTTGGTGTACAGAAGCGCATCTTTTGATGCAAAAAGTTTTGTGATCAATTCACCTAGCAGTGAGATAGAAAAACTATTTGTTTTAACATTTAGATAGACATATGGAGTCTCCGGCAAAGTTGAAGAATTGGCAATTTGAAACAATTTTGTCGAAGACACAATTTTTCTATCTCTTATACTTTTTGAGATATATGCCGTTGTATGTGAATGGCCCTCAAAAATCATACTTTTTATCATAACTTTTTTCTAAGATTTTTAACATTTTTTATGTTTTCTACAAAGTTGTTTGTCAGGGAAAAACCCGTGTTTTTGCTGAACATATCATTACCCTATCTTTTGAAGTAACAAAGTTATTCATGAATTACTCTTTTTTTCAAGGGGTAGTTTAGGACCCTGCTACTGGCTTCGGCGCAAATGGCGCAGACAACTCTTAAAAATCATGAAACTACCATAGCTCTCCTTTCGGCAGTTGATAAATACTTTTGTCTGTAAGCGTCCTTGCATGGGTTTTTACTATTAAACAAATAAGCCTTATTGAAACGAATTCGTCTGATAATTCTTTTACTTTAATAGATACAGAGGTGCAATGTTCAGCAAAAACACACGTTTTAAGATGTTCAACAACTTTGTACAAGACATGAAAAATGTTAAAAAATTTGTAAAAGAATTACGAATTTTTTAACATAAAGTACACAAGTTTGTATGAAAAAACTAGTTTAAAATAACTTTTGTTCATAACTTTTTAATAAAATTTCTAACATTTTTCATGTCTTTTACAAAGTTGTTAAACATATTAAAACGCATGTTTTTGCTGAACATCGCACCTCTCTATCTATTAAAGTGAAAGAGTTATCAGTCGAATTCGTTTTAATAAGGCTTATTTGTTTGATAGTAAAAACCCATGCAAAGACGCTTATAGACAAAAGTTTTTATCAAATACCAAAAGGAGAAATATGGTACTTTCATGATTTGTAAGAGTTGTCTGTGCCATTTTGCGCCGAAGCCAGTTATAGGGGCCTAAACTACCCCTTGAATAAAGAGTAATTCATAAATAACTTTGTTACTTCAAAAGATAGCGTGATGATATATTCAGCAAAAACACGGGTTTTCCCATGACAAACACCTTTGTAGAAAACATAAAAAATGTTAAAAATCTTAGAAAAAAGTTATGATAAAAAGTATGTTTTTTAGGGGCCATTCACATACAACGGCATATATCTCAAAAAGTATAAGAGATAGAAAAATCGTGTCTTCGACAAAGTTGTTTCAAATTTTCAATTCTACAACATTGCCGAAGACATCATATGTCTATCTAAACGTTTTGAAAATATAGTTTTTCTATCTCACTGCTAGGTGGATTGATCACAAAACATTTTGCGTCAAAAGTTGCGCTTTAATATACCAAGAAACTTCTCCGAACAAACTATATCGCTAAAATCAACGGTTTGGGCGCTATTCAAAAAGCGCATGAAATCGAGAAAATAAAACAAAGTGCGCAGCTCACCTGTAGGATGCGATGTGCAATAGCCCCTCTCCGAAGCAATGCCTTCTTGGTGGTCCCGGAGAGACGAAGGGTTTGGCGGCAATGGAAATGGTTTAGTGGGTCGGGGGTGTAGTCCTGTTTACTGCTTGTACGTAGTAAATGGTCCCCAACCCCACACTCCCGGACCTCAGTCCGGAGTCTGTTGAGCAGATTATCCCCCCATTGCTTAGAAGGAAAAAAAAAGAAGACCATATTGAGGGTTATGGGTTTGAACTCCTCCGGTGGCGGATCTTATGCATTGAACATTTCCTTGACGTCATTTAGCATAGAGGCACATGTACAAAAATGGTAAATTGACAAGGAAAGCTCTCAGTCAATAAAATGTTTATTTTATTAAAAGCCTATTCATAAATTACGTAACGCTGGAGGGGCAAAAAATGTTGTGGGTGGTTGTCCTCAAAATGTTACAGCCCACACACAATAAGTAGAATTTACATACAAAAAATGGTGCACGGGGTGGGTCAGTGTCAAAAATGGCAATTTTTGGCCTTATGAAATTTGTGATCGAACCCTTGAACTGCGAAAGTGCCCACTGAGCTGATAAACAGGCACTGTCTAGAAAGAATGGTAAGAAGATAGTTGTCAACAAGATATTTCGAAAGAATAGCTTACATATAAAAGAAGGGAAAATATATGATGCACGTTGGCCCGTAAAACTAGATACTTCACTGTATCTCATACTATTCGGGGTAATGACTCATTCGGGGTAGTGGCATTCGAGGTAATGGGATGGAGCCTTTTCTAAACCATGTTCAACGATTTTGACGTGTTTTAACGAGTGCAATCAATGCAAATATCATATTTTGTACAAGAAATAAACAAGTTTTCAATCGTTGGTGTTTTCTTTGAGTCCCGTGAAGAATAATTAAGAGTTTTGATTTAAGTGAAAAAATCTGGCGGTCATCTTGGATTTTGACGCCATTAGCACTTGTTGAATTTTAAGTTTACCGTAACGCTTAATCTTCTTGTTGTTTTTTCATGGCGTTACGTCCTTACTGGAACAGAGCCTGCTTCTTAGCATATTTAGATGTTTACGTTAACTTATGTTAAGTTTATTACACAACGTTCTTCATATCTTATCTAAGTTTGTGAATTCAATACAGTTTTTGACGTTAACTACGTCAATTGAAAATCTAAAATAATGCGACCGTCACGAAATTATGTAAGATTTTGAATACTATTAACTCAGCCATTTATCCGTAGCTTTCTAATATTTTCCCACCAATTGGTCGGAAAATTATACAACATTTTACTCAAATGGAGAAAATTTTCGATTTTTGACGATAGACTGTCGAAAATTGGGAAAATGTCGACCTTTGTTACGCAACCAAACCCACGATTCTTTTGAGTTGGCAAGTGCACTATAACAGCAGATCGATTCCTGCTTCTTTGCGCATTCTTCTTTTGACGTTAACTACGTCTTACGGCAATATACTGGGTGTCAATTGAAAATCTAAAATAATGCGACCGTCATGATATGATGTTAGATTTCGAACTATAGGAAGGCTGCAACTATGACAATCGACTAAAATTCAAATGCAGAAAATCAATTGGCGTAGTTAACGTCATGCGGTCGTGTCTTGTACACAACCCCCTCTGATTTTTTTTCATTTCTTCTCTTATGGAGCAGGGAAAAGCCCGTTGGAGGTGATCTTCTTTCAAGAATCTTCCTCCAACAGGCATAAAACTATCT